>NW_027411644.1:279192919-279792919 GCF_047663935.1 Musca autumnalis
ACAATATTTTGAATGGGTATCGTACATAAAAATATTCACAATTTGTGGGAATTGAGGTTTACAAGCAATAAAATGTGTATCAAATAATAGGTCGGTACGATAACTTTCCCAGCAATAATAACTCAGCAAGTTCCAGCAACTTATCTCAGTGAATTTTACTCTCTAAAGCAAGAAAAGTTGCAGAATGTTATCGTACAACATTCTGCCAGAACTTACAAGAAAGTCAGCTGTTTCCGAAAATGTATGAAAATTGTTTTTGTTTCTTTTTATATTTTAAACCAAGTGGAACAAAAACATAAATTTAAAATTGCATATTAGTTATTTAAACCAATAAACCTACACACCACAACGTTTCAGAATCTTACAAGTAAAAAGTATCAGTCGGCTTTGCCGACAGAGTTATACCCCTCAACCTGTGTGGATTCAAAAACTTTTTCCCAAAAAAAAAAAAAAAAATTATGTATTTAGGGGGGTTTTCAAAAAAATTGCGGGGATATCGATAGATAGGGCTTTTTTATCACACTAGCCTACGAAAAACATAATATCGCTGTAAACAGGCTCACTAGGAAAACCTTCACTAGGAAAACCTTCGTCGATGGGGGGCAGTGAATACAAGTCGTTCTAATGAAAACGAAAGCGATTCGAGAGAAGGTCCTAAACTGAACTTTTCCCAAATTTTGTGTGGGACGTACCCGAAGGAGTGGATCGATTGAGTCTATATGGGAACCTCATCTAAGTCTAATAGAAATTTCACGATGTGCAAAGTATGGTTTTTTTGTGAAATTTTGAAATTTTCTTGTCCAAAAATGTCAACATTTCAAGTTGTTTACATTGAACAGCTGATCAAAATTAAAAATTTTTACGGGACAAATTTTCCCAGCAAAAATTTGCAAGTTCTTAGACTGACAGAACTGTCAAAAAAATCTCTCTCAACTCGCACTCTTTTTCTGGACAATTTAGTTATCGAACAGCATTCAGTACAAATTTGTACACATTTTTGGGTTATCGTACAGACCTAATATTTCATTGAACTAAATTATCAACACAAACCTGTCATCTCAGATTATTGCAGTTTGCCAAAATTACATATTTTACAAAACAATGCAAATAAAATTCATATTTCTGAAAATTTATGCAAAAATATCCAAGAAAAAAATACATTTTCTTTAGAAATAAAACCTTAAAAGAGGAAAATATTTGTAGGTTTTTTTGTCATTGTTTTGCGTGAATGGAGACAAACATAGAAAATCTCTCATGCGTGCCAGATACTTAAAGAACTGTCTGAACTAAACTGCCTGGCATTGGATATTTATTCGGTAGCTTTTGTTATGGTCTGACGACATGAAAGGTCGTTCGTTACTCCAATATTATTTGTTTCTTTGGGTTGCCAGCAGCAGCAGTCAAGTTCCATTCCATTTGATGGAGTTAGACAACGAAACAATTGTTGAGGGGGGGGGGGGGGGGGGGGGGGTTTCTTCCACTGTTTACTTGTTCAAATGGATGTTTACACATTTGGACATAATGCACAATATTGAACCAGTTTAAATGTCCATAGATGGGTAGGTTGGGCAGGTAAACTGTGGCCTGGTCATTTTTGTTTTTTGCTTCATTGCAATGATGAAATGCTTCATTTATGTTTCCATGGTATTATGATTGTGGTCAAGTGCATGGCTTGTGCCACGGATGATGCAGTTGTATTGTTACACATTTTAAGTGCATTTGTTGTTGCCTTGCTAACCTTCAAAGAGAGTAGGTTAATATTTCAGAAATTTTGTCCGTTTTTATTTATGTTGTATAAAAATTTGTTTTCATTGAAAACAAAAAAAAAAAAACAAATATTGTTTGCATAAATTAAGAAAAATGGCTTCCGCTTTTTTTCACTTTTATTTAACGATATTAGTATTCAGTAGACAAATTAGTTTGTTTTGATAAAATGTATTAGTTCGAAATATCAATTTGCTAATTTTTTCCAAACACCTACATTTCAGCATGTGTCTCATAGTTATTGACATAACAAAAATGTACAAATGTATTCGGAATCGAATGAACTAAATATTTAATATCATTTGTTTGCATTTAACAAATTCTCTCTACGAAGTCGTTTTTAAATTAGTTAGAAGTAGAACCAGTTTGAAATGCTATACTTCGTATATTTTGCGCACAGGCTGACATTTTGTTCGGAAATGTTGTTAAATTTATCCATAAACTTGGATACTTTATTTCAGGGGCTAATATTTTCTACAAAAGTGTGGATAATTATATATCCAAACATGGATAATTTTATCCACGAGCAATTTTATCCCCCTTAAATAATATACTCGGAAAATGTCGCCAAAATTACTGTAGGGTATTTTGCCACCGTTGACAATATGATGTTGCCTGGCTGGGGAATCGTTTTGAAAAAAGGTAGCAAAGCGACCCATGCTGGCTGCAATGTATGTATAAAAAACCAATTGGACAATTAATACGCTAGGGCAACATGTAATTATCAATAATGCAAAAACTAGGTATGGGAAAATGTGGTTCCCTACACAAAACCTATTTTATATTAGGCGGTAGTCCCGTTATCTAGCAGAGACGTTATTGCAATTTGCATCAGGGGCATAGGTCAGTAGTTCTTTTTCCTTATGTAGGCTATTTTGCCGGTAAATGCCGAAAAAAATATTTTTATACCCTCAGCCTTTAGGCTAAGGAGCGTATATACACTTTGATACGATGAAAATGTGCCTCATCGAAATAATGGTTTTAGACCCCAAGTATGTTTGGACGAAATGTGTTTCAGACAATTTGGAGTCGATCTAGCCATGTCCGTCCGTCTGTCTGTCTGTCTGTCCTGCTGGCTGGATCGCACGATAACTCTCGAGCGGATGAACCGATTCGGTTCAAATTTTGGCTTTAGTAATGTTTTGCCCAAACTTAGTTTAAGTTCGAAGATGAGCTACATCGGTCCACTCCTTCCTGTACCCCTCCCACAAAAGTTCGAAAATGTTCGGAAAGTTTATGCGCACGATAACTCTTGAAGGGAGTTACCGATTTGGTCCATACTTTGTCTAGCGTAAACTTTCTACCAGAGTAATATGAGGTTCCAATATGGTCTTAATAGGTCCACTCCTTCGGGTACCTCCCACACAAAATTTTGGAAAAGTTCAGTTTAGGGCCATCTCTCGAATCGCTTTGATTTTTGTTTTAGCAACTTGTATTCACTTCCCTCCATACGACGGTACAAGTTTCTTCAGGGGCAAGTCCATACTTCCTGAGAAAATAGCATGAAAGTTGCAAAAAACCCCTATGACACCCTGTGAGGTTGTTGGAGCGCAAGATAACTCTCGAACGGATCTGCCGATTCGGTCCAAAATATGGCCTTAGTAATATTTTGTTCAAACATAGTTTAAGTTTGAAGATAAGCAATATCGGCCCACTCCTTCAGGTACCTCCCCCACAAAAGTTCAAAAATGTTCGGAAAAATTGTTCGTACGGTAACTCTTGAAGGGAGTGGCCGAATTAGTCTATACTTTACACATCCTAATATATCTACCAGATATAGATCAGGTTCAAATATGAACTATGCTTGTCCACTCCATCCGGTACCTCCCACACAAAATTTCGGATAAGTTCACTTTAAGACCTAATATCGACTAACTTTGATTTTTGTTGAAGCAACTTGCATTCGCTGCCTCAATTACGATATTAAAAGTTTTTTTAGGGGCAAGTCCATACTTCTTGTCCAAACAGCCCGAAGAGTGTAAAAACCCCATATGACACCATATGTTGTGGCTGGAGATCCATTTCCATAACGGTCAATGTCGATCCATTCCTTTTAGTATCTCCTCCGCAAAACGTTTGATCTTTAATCGTAATCAACATTTTTGTCGGTTCAAACGCCCAAATTTTTTAAAACCCCCTAAATACATACGTATTTTGGGAAAAAATTGTTTCAATATACACATGCTGAGGGTATACCTCTGTCGGCAAAGCCGACTGATACTATTTTACTTGTTTTATTTTTCATACTAAAGTGATGGTCCACTTCACGCGCTAAATAATATCAGATCATCGTCCAAAATTGTAGGCATCTCCTTCGACCTAATCTGGGTATATTAGGACGTAACTCTGTTTTCTTATTATGTACACGAACACAATTGACAACAATAGAAAGCTCAAGCGTTCCTCTTTCAAGTATAGCCTACTTACCCGAAAGGTATCTTCCGCTACAAAATTGGATAAATATTATGTTTTGGTGCACTTCACCAGCTAAATATTTCACCAATAAAAGTAGGGATCTATTCTGGTAAGAACCCGACCTCCATACAAAATTTCGTGACGATCGGTCCATAATTGCGGTCTGGAGCTTGATTACAATTTATAATGGACAGACGGACACACATCTCAAAATTGCTTTATCTTGTCGAGATATGAAGATTGGTATACCTCATTGGCGGTCTCCGACGAATATTTCGCGGTGTTACATGAATTTTTACCAAAACTAACTTGTAATACCCTTTTCACATAGTGGTGTAGGGTATAATTAAAAAAAACCTTCTAATTGGAATGCTTTCTATCGACTCCCATAAAAATATTTGTACTCCGAGGTACTTGGTTTTAACCATATTTGGCCACTGTCGTGACACTCTGCAGCAGCCGGTTATGCACCGGATTGACTTGGGGGAATCTTCGACCTCAACATAAAAGAGGCAATTTATACCGAAGTGCCTACATCGAGCTCTTTTGGTCGCTGCCGTGATAGAGATGAACCCCGGGCCAGTATAGATCCGCATCCACGACAGGTCAATATTGGTGAGATGTAATGGATGTAGGGAATGGGTACACTTCCGAGGGTGCTCTGGCCTTAGTTGCACCCACAATTACTGCGATAGTCTCCAAGTTCGTCATCCGATTCCTCTACTTCTCCCCAACGACAACAAATGCAGCATCTAGCTCAAGTTGTTGTTTTGCGGTCCGGATATACATCATTGATGCGACTCAATTGTAACGGGCTCCGTAATAAGGTCAGCGAAATTGTGGTATTGATGAGTTGAGAAACATCATGGTCGCCGCGATCCAGGAAGCAAAGCTCAATGCCACTTGTAGCTTGCAACGTTGCGATGGTTATAACATTCTGCGGAAGAATCGCATAAGAAGCGGATGAGGACTTGCCTTCCTAATACACCATACATGGAAAGCATGCGGGTAGCAGTAAAGTGTCGCACTGCCGATGCTTAACTTTTTATACCCTCCACCACAAATTTCAGCCATCTCGGTGTGATAATGAGGCCAAAACCTTCAAAATACCGAAAATCGAGAGATATCGTTCTATGGGGGCTATACGAAAGCGTGGACCTACATAGCCCGCTTTCAATACCAAAAGTCCTACGTACATATAACAGATTTTCCCAAAGTCTCATCCACCTACGTCAATCCGTTCGGACGCTAGAGTGATTTCCTCAGACGGACGGACATTGCTATATCGATGTAGAATTGCACGCTGATCAAGAATATATATAGTCTGTGGGGTCTACAATGATTATTTCGAGTAGTTACAAACGGAATGACAAACTTAATATACCCCCATCCTATGGTGGAGGGTATAAAAAAACAATTTTTTTTTGATATCCTACCTCAGCATATATACTAACGAGGGTATATACACTTTCATACGGGCAAAATGTGCCTCATCGAAAAAATGATTTTAGACCTCAAGTATGTTTGGACGAAATACCTTTCAGATAATTTAGAGTTGATTTAGCCATGTCCGTCCGTCTGTCTGGCTGGAGCTCACGATAACTCTCGAATAGATCAACCCATTTAGTCCGTAATATTTTGTCCAAACTTAGGTTAAGTTCGAAGATGGATTAAATCGGTTCACTCCTTCCGGTATCTCCCCCACAAAAGTTCGAAAAATTTCGGAATATTTGTGCGCACTATAACTCTTGAAAGGAGTAACCGATTTGTTCCATACTTTGCACATCGTCAAATTTCTACCAGTCTTAGATGAGGTTCCAATATGTTCTCAATCGGTCCACTCCTTCGGGTGCCTACCACACAAAATTTGGGAAAAGTTCAGTTTAGGACCTTCTCTCGAATCGGTTTGGTTTTCATTATAACAACCTGTATTCACTGTCCCCTATACAAAGGTACAAGTTTCATCAAGGGCAAGTCCATACTTCCTGAGAAAACAGCCTAAGAGTTGCAAAAAAAACCCTATGACAAGTTTCATCGGGGTTAAAACCATACTTCCTGAGCAAATAGCCTGAAAGGTTCAAAAAACCCCTATAACATCGTGTGTAGTGGTTGGAGCGCAAGATAACCCTCAAAAGGATCTGCTGATTCTGTCCAAAATTTGGCCTTCGTAATATTTTGTCCAAACTTAGTTAATAGTTCGAAGATAAGCCACATCAGTCCATCCTCAGGTACATCCCACACAAAAGTTCAAAAATGTTCGGAAAAATTGTGCGCACGATAACTCTTGATGAAAGCGACTGGATCGGATCAGATTTTGATATATCTCCAGTACGCATATTCAACAGATTTTGCGTATTTTGGGCCCTATATTGCTATATCAAAATCTAATCCGATTTTCACGAATGTTTTTAGGATTCTTTTCTTCGCCAAGGATTCATGGTATTTATCAATCCCCCTTCAGAGAGCTGCCCATTCCCCCAGAACCTCGGATAGCTGCGAGAATTTTTCGGGACATCATCACTGCAGCAGCCGTGCTATTACCACTACCATTTACGATGGGCGGATAATCATCCAAAGCGTTGGACCCACACGAAATATGAAAGTTAAAGCTTAAGCAAACTAGATGAACCCAGAGTTGAGTATTTAACAAGAGTCCTCAACCTATCGCTAGACACCCATATTTACCTCGGTGTTAGCAGGCTGGTAACGCTACTGAAACCTGGCAAGGATGCCAGCAGAGCTTACTTGTATAGACCAATTTCCCTCCTGTGGCCTGTAGCAAAGATTCTAGAGACATTACTTCTCCCAACGATGAGAAGTTGTTTTCCAGTTGCCCAACATCAACATACATTCCGGAAAATACATAGTACTACAACAGCAATACTCGCCAGCCATATCCACACATATCAGTAGAGAACAGGGGCAGAACCGGCGGTGCGGACGCCAGTCGTTTGTGGAATCCAGAAACAAGAAGTCCAAAATCCGTAGAGTTAAACAGGGGTGATATCCCCTGAAATGTTCTACTTAAATGGTTGTGGATTGGATCTTCCTAGATTTAATTAAGTACGTTTATTTCGACTAACCTCTTCTCTGCTTCCAATTTACCGCCATCCCTTCCCTTTTAGCATGAACACTATGGACCGCTAGTCACTGAGTGGAAAAACTGTCTTCAATAACGGCAGCTGCGCATCCCACAACCTATCATAAAGCTTCCGTAAGCACCCTTGATTTTATCCCACTGTTTTGGAAGACAACTAAGTGATGACATCTCTCTTTAACAAGTAAAAAGATATCAGTCGGCTTTCCCGACAAAGATAAATGCTCAGTCTGTCTGAATTTAAAGTTTCATCCATGGTCAGATCGAATACTGCAACACAACCAAAACACTTTTCCCAAAAATGATGTATCAAAAGGGGTTTCGGCATTTTGTTCCCTTTTTGGACGAAAGAACTTGCCGATAAATATATGGATTTGGAGTAAAGCTCAAAAGTGTTACGGTGGTACATGAAGGAATGGACCGCATTGTCCATTTTAGAAGTAGGGTTTACTTTGAAAAACATTCCTTTCGATAGATATTGCGTCCAACCATCGCTTTAGATGATCACCGCATAATTTAGAGCTTCTGGACAATTATATCAGGAATCATGCCTGCGAAATAATAAGACTGTAAACAGGACCACGAGGAGTACCTTCGATATAAATTTCCACAAGATCTTCAAACAGATCTCAAACTGCACTTAAACGTACGAGTTTTTGGGACATTTTCTCGGAGAGTATGGACATGCCTATGAGAAAACTTGTAGCGTCGTAATAGGGGCCTCGAATGCAACTGTTGCACAAAGAAATCAGACGAATTGAGAGGAGGACTTAAACTGCACTTTTTCGAGGTCTGGAACCAAATCTGTGATACCATTCGAAAGTAATCCTGTGCATAATTTTTGCAAAAAAAAATTGAACTTTTGTGGCGAAGGTAACCTAGGGAGTGGACCGAAAAGGCCCATCTTCGAACTTAAACTAAGTGTGGACAAAATATTACGAAAACCAAATTTTGGACGAAGTCGGTTAATACGTTCAAGAGTTATCGTGCTCTCCAGCCAGCCAGACGGATGGACGGATATTGCTAAAATCGACTCCAAATTGTCTGAAACGGATTTCATCTTAAATGCTGAGGGTATAAAAAGGAGCCCAAAAGGGAAGGAAACCTGTGGTTACCATGTCATAAAAATATACGCAACCATATAAGCCATCATCGACATTCGGCATAAACTAATATTAGGGAACACAATCGGATTCTTTTGTAATTTAAAATACCTTTTATAAAAGTTCGTAACGTAAACCATAACTTAACCCAGTCTATCTCCCTAGCATAGAATTACAATTTTGCAATTCTTGTAAATCAACAAAATCCTTTTTTGGAATTATACGAAAATAATTGGCCTGACCTAAAAATACCTTTAAAATTTGAGTAGCTTTCTTTGTAGTTACGTTGTGGTATTATTACAATTTTTCGTAAAAATCCCAGAATTATCCTTCATTTATTTTTCAAGGATTCTTATTTGCCTTGCCAAACAAAGGGGGGGAGCTATGAGCCATGCATAACACAAACTGGTTGCCTTGCCAACGAAAGTGAAGGAAAATGTCATCATCAATAACAACAACACCACTTGCAACTTACCTCATGAGCTTTTGGGTGGTGATGTTGACAGTTGTGTGGTTCAGCCGGATGTATGGTATGGGTGCTGCTGGCGTCAATGAAGCCGGCCAAGAAACTAAAGATGAGCAATAGTGACAGATAACTGGATCTGGAGGACAACATTTTAGCTAATGTGCGTTGTTGTAATAATTGTAGAAAATTTGTTTGATGTTGTTGCAGTTGTTTTTGTTTTCGGTGGTGGCTGTTTTGACGTATACAATGTTTTTCTTTTTGTTGTGGTTCTTGTTTTTCTGGTTTGTGTTTATGACGACAATGTGTGGCAGTTGAAACAGCTGCTGTGGCATGGCTAAGAACTTGTCTTGGAGTTGGGCATTTATTTTGAGCTGGCAGGCAATGAAGATATTGGCACATTTCTATGGTCGTTAAGGGTGGAGAGGAGGGGAGGTTGATTACCGAAACTTTTTTTGTTAAGCAAATCAAAAAGTTACCGTTCTTTGCATGACTTCTTTCCCAGGCTTCAACTTTGCTATCGCCCACAAACTATGCCTTTTTCGCCAACACCCGTACGTTGTCTGTCCTCCCAATGATTGCCAGTTATACTTGCAGCCTTTAACTCCAACAATCTATTCAATAATCACTTCAATAAGGTGCGTCCATTCATGACTGTGGCGGCATCTGTTCTCTACTTGCTGATTGTGTTAAGTCCGTTCCAACAATAAAACTGCGCCACACAGCATCAATTAAAGAAGGCAAAACTTCATTCACCAATAACAACAACCACCATCCAGACCGACTGTCTGTCTGCCTTCCACCTTAAAATGCAGCAGAGCACAACAACCACTAACAAAGGTAACGTTTGCAGCAAATCACATCTGCTGCTACTGCGCCAAACAACAACAGCAAAGCCTTGATTACACAGTGAATAAACAAACTGAGCCACGAAAACCAAATCTGAATTCTTTTTCTTGATTTATAATAAATGTCAATTTCACATGAACTCGAACTCCACCGTCTCACAAGCAAATCCCCCCACAATACACTACACTGCAACCCACTGACGACGCGACCGATGAACGTAATGAAACCAACAACACTATGAAGGCAATGCAAAATTTTTGTTAAGGCGACAGACCGACCGAATTACAACCACTGTTTTGTGTGACAGACTGAACGAGCGTTTCGCTTTTTTGTTTATTTACAACAATTCTAATTCTATTCTTCTTCTTTCTCTTTTTTTACATTCGATTTTTCTTTCATTTTACTTTATTTTCAATAAAACAACTTTTTTAACTAATTGTATTTTGCAAGTAATTAATATTATTCTTCAAACTGATTTTTGTTGTTTTTTCACACGCGTCGCGCTTTCCATCTCACGGCACATCCAATCTTATGACGGTTTTATAAACAAATGACGAAAATGTTTATTTTGTTTTCGCAAATTTGTCTCGAAAGAGAGAGAGAAACAAAAGTACAGGTCGGGCATTTTTCTCGACGGCGTCAAATACAATGTTCATTACGTAGTTAGTTGTTCTCGTAACGTGGCGTAGAAGTACTGTACATAAATAAACATCCCCAACGAAAAATTTTGGAAGTTGTGCATTAGAGCTGGCAAACCATCGGTGTTCCCAACATTAGATATTTTCGATATAATAGTTTAAAAAATCGATTACTATCGATATTATCGCTAAGCTGTCATCACTATTATTTTGGGAATAAAAATGGCGGCGGAAAGTTTTTGTTGACATTTTGCATTTGAAGTCTCTTCTCCAAGCTGAAGGAAAGTTTGGAGAAGATAAACATATTTGTTTTTAATTAATAGAATAATAAAACATAAAAAAAAATAAAAAGATATCCAGCATCGCATGGAACCACTTCCTTAATTTTTTGCCGAGGATATAGTATTTTCCGAATAATAAACCATTCATTTTTATTATTTTACTATAGTTTTATTGTCAAAAATAAAATATATATAATACCGCGTTGCACACTTTGGGAGAGAGCTCATTTCATTAGTCGAAGGTCACACTAGAGTGTTTCATTGAAACAATTTCGTGAAACAAAGGTTCCTAGGTCGAGTTTCACAGTAGAGTGATATCATAAAGTTGCTGTAGTGGGGAACTCGATCTATAAATACCTAAAAGTTTCAATGAAACCACTCTAGTGTGACCTTCGACTTAACATTGATGTACAAAGAGTACGTTATATGTATCATATTATTACAAAATAATTTAATAATTTATACCTTCCAATATTCAAGAGGATTACTATTTGTTTCACTGTTTTCATTTTCACAATACTGTCGCATGGTGACAACAACATCAGCTCTATTCGTCCTGGATTTACTGGCTATTTTGTTTTGAAGGAACTTTAAAAGTGGTTGCTTAGGTTCACTGTTTACACTATCCGAAGTTTGTGTATCAACTGAAACATTATGAGCCCTTTCCATAAGCGCCAATTCAGTTTCCAATTCATTGGCAGCTTTTTCAGCATTAAACTCGCTGCGAAATCCTTCCTTTTTGAATCTGGGGTCCAATAATGTTCCCATTCGAGAAACCGAGTACTCTTCATAAGGAAACAACCGCTTTCTAATCCTTTCCATCAAAAAAATACACGCATTCATACCGTCTGACGTTTTCATTTTGGTTTTTTGGTCTTCAAGAGATTGAAAAAGGCCATACGTCAGAGGAATAATCAGGGAAATTGTGACCGACGAACTTGATGATGTCTGTACGGTTGCATGATCAAATGGGGATAAGATAACTTGAAGGTCTTGTAAAACATCGATTCGTCTGCTGTTAGTGGTGATGGTGCTTTCGATGTTGCCAATAGGACAGCAGATATATATTCCTTGGTTTCTAGGATTCTTTCAATCATTTTGAAAGCGCTGTTCCATCTAGTAGGTACTTCCTGCAGAAGGCTATTCGGCTTTGCTTTACCTTGAGCTTTTTTGAATTTTTCATAGGCGATGGTACTCGATTTAAAAAAGGTCACAATGGCCTTGAATTTAGAGAGGATTTCCTTGACTCCTGGTTGGGCTAAACAATCACGCACTGCAAGATTCAAGGTGTGGGCAAAACACGTCAGATTCCCCATTTCCAACAACTCGCATGCCTTGAGCATTGTAGTGTCATTATCGGTGACAATAGCTATAACCTTTGTCAAAATGTTCCATTCCTCGAATACCTCGCGCAAAGAGGATGCAATATTTTCGGCACAGTGGTTAGTAGAATCACGGAGCTTTTTTGTTGATAAAACAGCAGCATGCAAAACGAAATTTTTTGATACAAAGTCACACGTTACGGTCAGGTATCCCTCATTTGCGCGGGATGTGCAGCCGTCCGTGGTGATTGCGAATTTCGTTGAGCATGTTTCTCAATTTCTCTTTTGCTTCCTGATACATTCTAGCCATGTGAACATTCTTTATGGTATTGCGTGATGGTAACGTATATCGAGGATCTAAGCTTTTAACAAACTCCTGAAATCCAATGTCCTCGACAATGCTGAATGGCTGGACATCCTTGCATATCATTGCCATTAAAGCGTTATCAATTTTTGTTCTTCGCTCCGATGTGAGTTCGTATTCCGAGGATATGTGAAAAAAGTATCGATACTTTTTCCGGGCTTGGGATTTATCCGAAATGTTGGATGTGCCCGTTTAAGATGGTCCGACAGGTTGGTTGTGTTACCGCTTGTTTTATAAATTTTTGAGCACATTCGACATTTGGCATATTTGCGATCTTTCGTTTTGTCAAAATACGCCCACACTTCCGATGTCTTTTTTCTTGTAGCTTTTTGATTTTCGCCCTCAAAACTGGGTTCAGTACTGGCCACATCTTCTGCGTTAGAAACTAGGGGAAAATATATAATATATATAAGTAGCTTAGTATAAATTTGATGTATACGAACTTTTTGGTGCGGATTTTAGGTACTTGTCCATGTGTAAAATTGTAGTCCTGTGAAATGCGAACCCTCTTTTTTGGAAGAACGGATAGCTTAACCACAAATGTAAAACACAAATATTTCTACATTAAATATTAGAACTACGTTTTAATTTTCTCAATTGCCTCAAAACCAAACAGCCGCGAAATTTCTATTTAAATGAACAGATGTTAGGTAAGGGGTTTTTAGTCCGATAAAATCGATAGATAAAACTATCTATCGATATTGAGTTTTAAAAAAACAATCGATATTATCGATAGTGCCATCGATTTTTTGTCATCTCTATTGTGCATGTGTCCAGCAAAAAGTTTGCATCCGTAGATGCAGTTTAATTAGTACAAGTGTACAGTACATTTGCCGTTGGAGTACATCCCAGCAAAAAATTTTGGAAGTTGTGCAATTGGAGTTATGATTTCACAACATCTTTCGATGTAGTCCAACAGAGTTATGAAAAAGGCACTCTGTTCGATACATTGTATAAGCAGTTGCTTTAGAGATCCATACAAAACAAAAACTGTTGTTTGATCCCTACCCGCCGCTGCCGACATCATTTCTTCAAAAGAGAAACGAGAAACAAGAGTGTATATATTTCGAAGAATTTGTTATAAAATAAAAAATACAAAGTAAAGTTGCGAACATTTTTGTGGTAATTTACGAGACGGAAATTTTTAATGGAGTGGAGTAACATAAAAAACCTTTTGGATGACGAAGCAAAATCAGTTGCGCTTGGATTAAATGGAGAACGGAGGAATTACACTCAATTGTGATTGAAACGTTTTTATTTGTGTTTGTCCCGGTCCACTTTAGAGTTATTTCATTGAAAAAATTGCATGAAATTATGCGTCTCTAGATCCACTTCCATAGTAGGGTAAAATCATAAAATTGCTATAGTGGGGAATTCAATTTAAGAACGCCTAATTTCATGAAATTTTTAATGAAATTCACGCTAGTGTGGACCGGGACTTTATATAATAAAGTTCTTTCTATTCTTGTTTTACACAAATAATAAATGCATTTTATTTATTCTGGAATATTTCGCAATAGCTTGCATTTTTACTCCATCTTTAGATTGATTAAAAACACAATCCGAAGAGTGACTTTAAATTCAATCCAAAAGACTACATAAAAAGTTGTGATTTGGATCGAAAACGGAGTGCATCCTAGCTGTGTGCTGTGGAAGCAAAATGGAGTGCAACCTAGCTGCGCGCTCTCTTGTAAAATTCATAAGTGAATTTGTAGGAAAAGATGTACTCCAACGGCACTTGTAGTGATTCAACTGCATCCGCGGATGCAAACTTTTTGCTGGGTGCTTATCTTAAAATGTTACAACTTTTTGGGGTTAAGGAACGCTTTCAGAGTTAAAAATGGTAAAGGTGGTAAAACTTAAAGAAACTTTAACGTAGAGGAACAAAGCTTATTTTGATTGAATTTAACTTAATTAATAGCCCGTTTCCACGGTACGTCGTTTGTTCTCTATTCGTTGTTCGACCCATAACTATGAATAAATTACTTATTTCCGCACACAAAATTATATGAACGACGATTTTTCTACGTTGTTCGATTAGAAATACTCTCTGAACGACGAATAGGTATGTCCCATCCCTATCAAATGAGAGATTTTATCGAAACAATTAATTATGACATGTCTAAATTCTAAATTGAAAAAGTTGTTGAAAACACAAAAATTTTTAGAAAAAAGGAAAAAGATGAATGAAAATTAATGAAGTAAACATTTTATATAGATGCCGAAGGAATATGGTTGTGTTTCCTTCTTAATTCCACACACATTTCTTGTCCATTAATTCAAAATCGCGTAAAAAATCAGAAATAAAAAGGAAACAACTGAAAGTCTGTATACACAAACATTGTTTTGACATGCCTCTCTCTCTTTAATTTTGAAAATAGAAACATATAAAAATATATTGAAACACAAAATTATTCAGAATTTATGGAAAAAATGAATGAAATGTGTGTAGTTAAATATAGAAGATAGATTTGAAGGAAAGTCTATTGCTTTTCCTATTCATTTAATGTATATTTGATGTGTTTTCGGATCAAATTTTCGTGAAAACAAGGAAACAAAAATGAAGGAAATTTTGTTTATGTTTCTGTTAATTACGAATGGTGTCGTGGAAACGGGTTAATTCGTGTACGTCGTTCGACAGGCGAACAACGTAATTGAAACACTTGTGTGAACATGGCATAACTTAACCTTATTTCATTGTACCATGTTTAATTCCATTCCCATGACATTTTTTCCAAACACACATTTTTAGTTGACGGTGAAAATAAAATGTGTGTTCCCGTACTTTTTTAATGGTAAAAGTAGTAAAAGATCGAGGTGTGAAAAATGAGACACATACAACTTTATTCGAAATGTACGCGAACGGAAAAATGGAAAAAAACGTTTAAAAAAAGTGGAATATGTGTCAAAGTCGGTCTACTAGCCGATCAGAAAATGGCAACCACGTTACTATTTTTTACACGCTCAAATTTGTCGGGTAAAAAGTTTTTAAAGATACCATTTTTGTTCAAAGAGAAGTGAACTTACTACTTTGTAGCATGGTAGAATAAGAAAAGGTAGCAGCAATACACAGCTGACTGAACTGGGTTGTAACGTTAGTGTCAAATTTCATATGACATTTTATACATTTATTTTTATTTCAATGTACATTAGGGACATATATTTTTTGAGAAAAAAAAAAAAATATATCATTCGGAAAAAACCGTTTCCCAGAAAGACTTCTTCATATCAATGATATGTAACCTCCTCCAAGTTCGAACCATAAGCCGCGCAGTAAATCACCGCTTGCAGAGGCGATAAAACGTTTGTTAATATGTGAAGTATTTTGTTAAAATTTAAAAAAATAAAGCCCTAATAAACATGTGGTTCTTTGATTTCTAAAACAAAACATTGAAACAGCTTCTCCTTTCTCCATGAATTTCCAGCGACCCCAAACTTTTCTGCAAGAATTCTACTTTCTGCGAGAATTTATGCATTTAGTGGAATGATGTGGAAACATAAAAATTGAAAATGTAACGAATTTTCATTCATGTTTTCCAAAATATTCAACCAAATGTGAAAAATTATTAGTTTTTTAAATTCCAATAATTTATAGACATTTTCTTGTTTTGTTTACAAATACAACTGGCAGTAACGTTACAAACAAAAACAAATTCCTTTGTGGTTGTTGTTCGAGTTGTATTTGTTGTATTATTAACTTTACCTTTGTTCTACCATGACTTTGTAGTAAAAAATGTACTTTTACACATTTTTTACTACAATTAGTAAGTAAAAAATTGCAAACACTTTTTAGTTCTGGAACACAACTAAAGTTTGTCTTTTGTCAAGTCTTGAACAATACGTTTCCTCTAATTCCATTTAAGCGATTTACGTTTTAGAGTTGTTAAATCTAGTGAACTAGTTCAGTACCATAGTTCATTTGCGTATGAGTTATTTCATACAAATAAAGAGATAAAATCACTCATTCGCAATTTGCTCATAGAAAAGACCGGTGTCCATTGAACTATATTGTGAACTAGGTCGTTCAATTGAACTAGATGTTAACAACTCTATTACGTTTTCCAGTATAGACAACATCCAACTACGATATTAGCTAAGACAAACACCAAATAAAGTGATTCCATTTGTGTTACCCTGTTTCCTAATTATTTTAAATTACCAGTAATCGTGTAATTCGTATCTTTATTAACACTTATTTTATTTTCCATAAATATAAAAAAAATAATTTCATGTATTTTGTGCGTGTGTGTGTTGCGTCTATTAATAAATCAAAATAAGTATTTCGTACATTAACAGTAACCAGCTTTACTGCAATGCTATTCTTCTAAAATGATTATTCAATGGTCCTTCATCCGAATAGCCGGCAATTTCCTGTGGTACAATACCGGATTCTTCAATCGATGTACATGGTCGACACATACATTCGAGGGGAGCTTTGGTGAGGACTTTTTTGAATTTACGTTCACCATGTTTCACTTTAGGACAGAATAGGGAAACGGCGGCTTCACGTTCACCCGACTCTGAAAATGAAAAGTTTTATCGACTGGATTTACAGTTTTATATTTACAAGTTATTAATGTTGTTTAGAATACTAATAATATGTACTAATATATTTACCATTAAATTATAATATTTACACATTTTATACTATTTTATACAGTTTTATATTTACAAGTTATTAACGTGGAAATTTTTCATCCCTCCAAAATAAGTCATTATTAATTTCATTACTGCATTCTATGGATGCATCAGAACGCGACTTAACATAAATCATATTACTTATAGTAGGTGTGTCAATATAACTATTTTTGATTCCTCCAAAAAATTTTTCTATAGTATTATGTGTATTACATTTTAGTAAGGAAATATTTCCAAATTCACGTAATAATATTTTCCATGCTTCCATTGTAGAAACTATTAAATATTTTTGAGGACATTCAACATCTTCTAAAAATTGGCAAAATATATCTATATTGTAATTTTTTTCATTTAAGGGCATGCTCCCATCATTTTTCAAAAAACACATGAGTGGAATCATGCCGGATACAAAATCTATACATTTATTTGTCTATGTTTTCGTGTTGTCCTGTTTGCACATAAGCGTAAAGAAATTGCCGTGTACTATTTATTTTTATTAACATTTAAGAATGAAGAAAATATGCCAAACATAAAGATGCATTCCTTTAGGACACCATGGATAGACATGTTACGAAATCATGGGGGAGTATGGAAACATTTCGTGAGATCTCGATATTATGATACACCAACAGTAGTCAATATGTTTTATATAAAATCTCGTTCCGATGCCTCCATAGAATGTATAGAATGTAGTGGTAAAATTAATAATGACTTGTTTTGGACAGAGTTAAAACTTCCGAATTAAAAATAAATACAAAAACATTTTGAAAATAAAACCATATTTACCTTGACAACACATGCAGGAACGTTCCATTTGCCAGATTTTACTGCCAGAAACCTACAAGAAGAGACATTAATTACAGCGTTTTTACGTCAGTGTCTCAAAAAGTTGGTAAAATGGTAAAAGTTGTTGGATAATCACCTGAATATAACTGGCACAACGACCAACGCAGGCGAATGAAGGAATGGGCTTTGGTACACACCCCGGATATTGCAGAACATGGATTACTGGTGTCACCTGACAATCATCACCAATATGGGAAATATCTGAAAAAGAGATACATGAAATTAGCTAAAAGGTTAAAGGGATGAAAAAATTGTGAAAACAGAAGAAAGCAGCAGCAAATATGCTCTGATGACTAATTACTGGTCGGTATTATAAAACTTCGACCCATGGCAACTATAAGCAATCTAGGGAAAAGGTTCAATGTACATCGTTTACAAGTGAGTGGTGAATTGAAATACGAAACTGAACCAGGAAGAACACCTCAACTGAAAGAATATAGCAGATGTCTATAGGAAAACTGGACATGAGGAAAACTGGACAACACCTTGAATCCGTGGCCCCACCTAAAACCGAACGAAAAAATGCAAAGTAAACCTTCTTGCAGCTAAATATTTCGTGTAGATGAGACAAACAAACATCAAAACACAGATAAAAAATATTGTACGCTCTGACCATCGAGACAAACTGAGATTACAGCTGATCTTGGGAAACAAACGAGAAACGCATGCAACGATCAAAGATCTTTATACGTTCCAAAGGCAACCATTAAGCTCAATGGTAAGACATCTTCCATACCTAGCGAAGATTTTATATCGCTGCAAACATGACAACCCAAACTCCCTGAAATAAATTATTCTATTTCAATGTTAAAAACGGAAAGCAACATTAGCGGATATGCTACCATCCATTTTTTTTACGTTTTTTCGATCTAAAAGCCCAACATTAGCCCGCATTTGGAAGGTCACAACCGTCTGGTCTGGAAATGACCAGAGAGGTATAGTGCTGGCTGAGCAGATCGATTGCTTTATGTTATACACTAGAATTACCGGAGAGTGCCACACTTCGCCAGATATAACCATCGTGTCACCTGGTCTTAAAAATGACGTCACATGCCAACACGTCGTTTCTCTCGGATCAGACCACCTCCCCATAATTGTCTCCATCAGCAGACCGCCCAATTTCATCACATCTGAACGCCGCACCTTCATCAATCATGGGAAAGCTAGTTGAAAGAGTTTCATGGAGTTCACTAATCACCGCTTCAACCTTTCTGATGGTAAGGTAGCAGAAAGGAAGTTCCCAGAATTCATCATTGCTGCATCCGCTCGCCATATATCTGCTGGAATATCCCAAGTAAGACCAAACATCCCAGCGGTGGTTAAATCATCTGAAAAGTTGCAACATTGGAGACGGAATAATTGAATGGTTGGCGACGGTAAAGTCTCTCTCGAACCCTGGAAAGAAGGAAGATAGGATCTCAGTCGCGTTTGGCGACGTTACGCTGACTGATCCGAAGAGGTGTGCAAGTTATTTCAATCGACAATTTAACGAGAATTTTGGGACTGACAGGGCGAAGAGAAGCGTACTACGTCGCGTTACATCTCTTCCTGTCGAGGATAAATCACCACAATTTACAATGGATGATGTTGCGAATGTCATCAGGAACGTTAAATCATTCATGGCGTTGGGGCCCTGATGGAATATCCTCACAAAAGTTCTTAACCTGTCACTAGCCAAACACACATCTTTCCCTTACCGCCATGTAAGGATGTCAGCAAAAGTGAATCGTACCGACCAATTTCGCGTTTGTCGTCTGTAGCAAAGACCCTTGAGGCTATAATTTTGGCGCTTGACATACTCTGTCTTAGGGCATCGAGCAGACAACCCTTTGGTCAAGTTTGAAACGTTGGATAATCAATTATACATGTGGACGCCAGTCATACATGGAATTCAGAAACGAGAAGTCCAAGACCCTAGAGTGAATAGAGGGATTTTTTCAAGGTGGGGTGATATCTTCGGAAGTGTTTAACCTCTTACTTACTTAGCTGGCCCATTACAGAACATTTGTTCCATAGGCCGAACTAAGAAAATATCTCCAATTCTCTCTATTTGTTGCTTCGCACTCTGGAATACCGCGCCTTTCATCTCATCATCCACTTGTTTGCGCCATCTATTCCTTGGCCTGCCAATTCTGCGTGCACCGCCAAGCGGTCCGTGTTTTTACGCCTTTTTAGCGGGTTCATCATCGCTCATTCTTATGATATGGCCTAGCCAACGCAATCGCTGCATCTCTATACGTTTAACAATATTGATGTCGTTGTATAGCAGATACAGCTCGTGGTTCATGTGACATCGATATTCACCGTCAATGCAGATTGGTCCGTAGATCTTTCGAAGAATTTTTCTCTCAAACACACCAAGCACTGCCATGTCTGCTTGCGCAAGTACCCAGGCTTCGGAGCCATACATCAGCACGGGTAGTATCAGTGTTTTGTAGAGCGTTATTTTTGTTTGACGAGATGTGGCTTTGTTTTTAAACTGCTTACTTAACCAAAGTAGCATCTGATGGCCAATACAATTCTTCTTTTTATTTCACAACTGATGTCGTTTGTTGTGTTTACGGAGGTGCCGAGGTAGACGAAGTCTTTTACTACCTCAATATTATAGGAACCAATTTCCATAGTCGGTCCGAGCTCAATGGACGCATTGCGCGTCGACACCATCAACTTGGCCTTCTCGTCGTTTACCGCCAGACCCACTTTAGCAGATTCTCCTTCGACCTTCATAGAGGTATCAGTTACTTCTTTTACTGATCGGCCCATGATGTCTATATCATCAGCATAAGCAAGTAACATGTGACTATTGGTGTAGATTGTGCCACTTCTTTTGACGTTTGCCTCTCGTATAACCTTTTCCAGCAGGATGTTGAAGAGATCACACGAAAGGCTGCCTCCTTGTCTAAAACCTCTTTTTGGTACCAAACTCTTCGGAGAGGTTCTTTCCTATTTTAACTGAGGACTTCGTGTCAGTTAGAGTCATTTTACAAAGCCGGATGAGCTTTGCGGGGATACCAAATTCAGACATGGGTTGGAATACCTTTGAACGCAGCGGGCTGTCGAAGGCTGCTTTATAATCGACAAAAAGGTGGATGGTGTCGATCTGCATCTCTTGGGTCTTCTTCAGGATTTGCCGCAGGGTAAATATCTGGTCAATGGTGGACTTGCCAGGTCTAAAGCCGCATTGGTATGGTCCAATTACCATAGGCCATAGGCTTTAGTCGTTCGCACAATATCCCTGACACGATCTTGTAGGCATAGGGCGTAGACTTATGCCACTATAGTTAGAGCATACAGTCTTATCTCCCTTCTTGTGGACGGGACACAGGATACTCAGGTTCCAATCGTCGGGTACTTGTTCTTCCTGCCAGATGGTGCTAACTAGCTGATTAATACACCTTATCAGCGTTTCGCCTCCGGTTTTAAACAGCTCGGCTGGTAATACCCCGTTTATATATAAGCGGATTTAACAAACCGACTGGGTTTTAAATGTCAATTCCATTGCTTATATTTCAAACAAATCCGTATAAAGAAGGTTAACCCTGCAAAAAGCTCTAATATAAACAGCATATAAGCCGTCGGCTCCTGCTGCCTTATTATTGCTCAGCCGATTTATTGCTGTCTTTACCTAATCTTGGCTGGGCGGAATACATTCAATACCATCTTCTGGGATTGGGACTGTGGTATCTTCGTCGTCTTCGCTGCTATTGGATACCAACAGTTTTGAAAAATGTTCTTTCCATATCCTGAGTACACTATCTGTATCAGTTACCAAATTACCTTGCAGGTCTCTACAGGAGGATGTGCCTGTACCAAAGCCATCAGTTTGATGCTTGACTCTTTGGTAGAATTTTCGGACTTCATTCTGGCTCATGTACATCTCGATTTTTTCACACTCCCGCTTTTCCATCTCTCTCTCTTTTTCCTGCGGAAAAGACGTTTCTCCTCTCTCCTTTTCTCCTTGTATCTCTTTCGTGTGATACGCGTTGCTACGGATTGTAAAGTAGCCCTATATGCCGCATTTTTCTCTTCGGTGCCAGCACGACACTCCTGATCATACCATGGATTCCTTGGCGGAGGTCTCTGGTATCCAAGTATGGATTTTGCGTCTGTTTGCATGGAGTGGGCAATGCTTTGCCATTGCGCTGAAATGTTATCGGGATGAGGAGTGCTTTGATTAAGCAATTGGGCTAGTTGAGTGGAATATGCTGTGGCTATCTGTTGTGTTTGCAGCCTATCGATGTCCAACTTCCGCGTTGTGTCTGTTCGTGCTTTATTTGCAACGGGTACGTACCTTTGCTGCAACAAGGTAGTGGTCCGAATCAATGTTTGCGCCTCGGAACGATCGTACATCCAACACGCTCGATGAATGTCTTCCATCTATTACAACATGATCAATTTGATTACTTGTTCTTTGATCTGGAGACAGCCAGGTGCCCTTATGACTATCGAGGTGATTAAATCTGGTACTGCTAACTACAATGTTTTTTGCAGCTGCAAAGTCTATCAGCCTCATAAAATTGTCAGATGCTCCACTGTGAAGACTGAATTTCCCGACTGTTGGGCCAAAGATATTCTCCTTTCCAATTTTGGCATTAAAATCGCCTAGAATGATTTAAATGTCATGGGCAGGGCAACGGTCATATGTTTCTTCTAAGCGCTCGTAAAATATATCTTTGGTCTGTTCGGCCTTTTCTTCAGTGGGAGCATGAGGGAAATAAAGCTGATGTTGAAGAATTTAGCTTTTATTCGAATTGCAGCAAGTCTTTCATTCACTGGGGTGAAGCTTGATACCAGATATTTTAGCCTCCGACTAACTACGAATCCGCAACCAAACTGCTTTACGTCATGGCAGCTATAATACAGTGCGTCGCCTTTAGGTGTTGTTGTGACGCCTTTCCCAATCCATCGTATTTCCCGTATGGCAGTAATATCGGCCTTGCATTTTTCAAGTTAAAAACTTGGGTTTGGGCGTCGGGTTAGTAACCCTCCCCTAGAAAAAACAGCCTACTATGAAAAAACGAAAGAAAAGTGTTTAACCTCTACCTATCCAGTATTCCGCCTTCCACCTCCTCCAGACGACATTGAGATCGTAACATATGCGGATGATTGTACGATCTTGGCGTTAGGTACTCGTACCTTCCCTAATGTCATTTGTGAAGGGCTGAACTCCTATTTGACTGATCTTACCACCTTTTGCGACAAGCTGAGATGTAGGAACAAGCTCCTCAAGTCCGTAGCCGTCAGCACTTGGGGGGCAGATAAAGAAACTTTATTGACCACATATGCATAACACAATACGTCAGTTTGTGGCAAACTAAGCGGCGCCAGTATGATGGACGAATAAAAGTGCAACACGATGGCGAAATATTCAAGCCTGTCAGAATGCCGCCCTGAGAACTGCAACAAGCTGTCTCCTCATGTCTTCAGTGGACCGTCTACATGAGGAGACAACAATTCTTCCGGTACAACAAGTCAGTGGTATGCCTTCGTTGCAATACTTCCTCCTAATCACCCTAATCACTATTTGGTGGATAGGACCCCACACCCAGGCATTTCAAGAGGGATCTTCATGATCTAGAAAGAGAGGTCCAACGTTACAAGAGAACTGGTGCGCAGTCACACTAAGAACGTCCTCCATCTATCGCAGCTGAGAAGCGCCAACTGCCACGACAAACCAGAGTAGTTTTGGCTCAACTATGCTCGGGATGGTGCAGTCGTCTGAATTCCTACAGGGCAAGGATCGATGACACCGTGCAACACATAGGTCCAGCATGTGGCATGGGCCGCATGACACACTGCACCTTTTCAACTGCCCTGTCAAATCTACTCAACTAACTCTAGTAGACTGTTGTTACATCCCATTGAAGCAGCCACATTCCTAGAACAGGAGATAGACCCAGAGCCAGATTAGGTAGGTCAGCGTGATTATGGATCGATGTGTTGATGACATCGCCAAAACCGGTCTTCAATGGAACCGTCAACGTTGATGAAATGTAGGTCAACTAAAAACGTGCCTGGCACAGATCAGTGGAAGCTGAACACCAAAAAAAAAGAGACATATTCTGGTCCCAAATTCGACACATGGCACAGGGTAGCGTTAATTGGAGAATCTTTATAACAAAATATTAAAACGTAATGTAAACTAAATATATTGTAACATTCGTAAAAAAAACTCTACTTACCATTATCATTGTTTAAAACCGCATTTTCGGCTATCACCTTTTCTAAACCAATATGAATCAATAGCAGACATATGAAGTAGCTTAATATTCCACAAGGCAGCTTTCTTTTGTTACACCCAAGAGTTGAAGCCACCGCCATAATACAAACTTTCTTTTGAAACAACTTCTTTAAGCACTAGCAGTTCTCAAAACCCAACTGCTATGACTCGAACAAAAGTCAAAGTGAAACTAGAGAATACATCCCTAAATGCAAATCCTTTTTATATGAAATCTTGTGAATTGATTTGCTAATGGCTGTCATGTATTTTTGCTTAATAAAAAAATATTGTTTTGTTTAAGAGGAATAACAAACATAAAGAATACGTGGAAAATGTTACAGAAAGTAATATACCGCAAACACAAACCCACATGACAAACATGTCAGGTTAGCTACTGCTTCTGAAACTGCTTATAGTTTTATTTATACTCCTGCTGTTGTTGATATGTTGTGGTTCTTCGTCTTTTCAATTATTATTGTGTTCTAATTGTGTACAAGAGAACACCATTACTTGAGGACCACCTACTGATGGGTTTCTGACTGAATGTTAGTTACCTCAAGAGTGATTTCCGTAGAATTTTTTGTGGTCAGAGTGTTTGAGAAGTAGATGTGTGTGTGTGTCTGTGTTTTACAACAACTAATGATAATGGAAAACTTTCATTCAACTGACCAATTAACAACTACAACAACACCATCAACTCCAATGACATTTTCATAAGTGTTTGATTTGCATCAGTAAAGGGAAATTACTTTATGAATAAACGGATATTTTCACTTCACTTCACAAGTCTATACGAGGAATAATGCTGTTGAAAAGAAAGTCATTTAAAATAGTTACAGATGTAAATGTAAAACAAACATTACTGTGATACTTATCAAATTAATTAACAGAGAAAACTCATAAGACAATCTAAGGTGCCGATGCAGAAGATGCAGAAGACTAAACACCAAACTTAAGTCATTTTGGTTGGGTAAAGGGGCTAAAATCATGAAAATACCGAAATTCGGGTGGTATAGTAATACGGGGCCTTTTCAAATCGTGGACCGATATAACCCATTTTCAATACTGAACATTCTGGTATGTAGTAATAGAAACGGCTCCGTGCAGCAAAACGTTTGGGTGAACAAAAGGATCTTTTACGCCATACGACACCAGATGATCCAAGAATCCCAACCCTTTCTGGGAGAAAAAAAACTTACAAGACTATTTTACCAGCACCACAGGGAACTATGGATGAAGCATGCGATGCTGATTCGCACAAGCTATGGATCACAATTAAGAGTATATTGAGAGCTAAAAACATTAACGCTCTAAATTTCGGTGGATCTGACGTATCGAAAGCCAATACAGACAACATCAGAGGATGTAAGCTCGGCAAAAAATAGGGCTAAGCCAAACGAAGCCTTAAGACAATATGACATTACGATGCCACCTTACACACATCTTGGCGCTATCAAGCAACCAGGGTTGTTGTTATTGTAACAATATTTGAAAATCCGCCTCTGAGTTTATCTACAGTTCTAGGAATGTGGCTGCCTCGATGGGATGTAACCATATATCTACTGGAGTTAATTGAGTAGGTTTGGCAGGGCAGTTGAGAAGGTGCAGTCTGTCGTGCGGGTCTGTGCCGCATGCTGGGCAGAGGTTTTGCACGGTGTCATCAATCCATGCCATATAAGAATTTGGATGGCCGCACCATCCCGAGCGTAGTTGAGCCAAAACTATTCTGGTTTATCGTGGCAGCTGATGCTCCTCAGCTGCGATAGATGACGGATGTTCTTCGAGGACTCCATTTACGCGATAGGTGTTTGTGGCATCTGCGACTGCATCCGTGTGAATGCTATTTAAACTTGTTTGAAAGGTTTGTTGATCTAGGGGTTCGCTCTTGTAACGTTGGACCTCACTTTCTACATCATGAAGATCCCTCCTGACATGCCTGGTTGAAGGGTCATATGGTGATTAGGATAGCTCTCACAGTAACATCCGAGTAAGTACTGCAACGAAAACATGCCATTGTGTTGTCTTTGTCTCCTCATGTAGATGGTCCACTGAAGATATGGGAAGCACCTGTTGGAATTATCAAGGTGGCATTCTGACAGGTTTGAATATTTCGTCACATAGTTTACCACAGACCGACCTATTGTGTTATATGTAGGTTCTTTATCTACACGCCAAGTGCTGCTGGCACTAACGGGAGAGAGAAGCGAAGACGAATAATATATCTGTTCACATAGCCAATCCTCTTCAAACGTCAACCTCACCCACTGTCCACTTGAGACTTGGTGTCCTCTGTTCACGCAAACGAGGCTCTGGCGACCGATCATGGGCGGTATAACCCCAAATGCAGCACGGAAGAAATGCCTGCAGCACTTTATAACTGGAGCACTTCTCTCGACTCCTTGTTTGATGTGATGGGATCAAGCAATAGGGATGGCAGCGGATGTGCCAATGGTATGGCCAACGGTGGCGCCCAAAGATCTTCAGAAGATTTACTATCAACATACCCTTGCCTAGAGGATGGCTGGCAGCCCCAGCACTAGGTGCGGATGCGATGGCCCAATCAGCCACCCATCTTTAAAACACCAGATTACAGAAACATCAACAAGCAATATAAGAACTGATAACCCCTCGATGACGACCTATGGATTTAAAACTCGGTTTATGATTGGAACATGGAATGTAAGAACTCTCCAGAGCGAAATGTCAAACTACCGTTTAGATGTCCTTGGACTAAGTGAAGTCCGCTGGACGAATTCCGGAACATTATCACTCAAAAACGGATACAATTTCATTTTCTCTGGGAATGCTATTAGCAGAAAAAATGGAGTCGGGATAATATTATCACCAAAGGCGAACAAAGCTCTCCTTGGATGTAAGACCATATCCGAGCGCATAATCATGGTAAGGCTTAACTCAAAGTTTCGCAAGATATCCATCGTACAGTGCTTTGCCCCAACGGAACCAGACGATGAAGAATCAAAAGACCTATTCTACTCTCAGCTTGATACAGTTATTAACTCTCTACCGAAGGGGGACATCAAGCTTATTATCGGTGATTTTAACGCAAAAGTCGTTTGCAATAACAGCAATTTAAGCACTGTCATGGGCACACAAGGCCTTGGAGACATAAGAAACGAAAACGGCGATAGACTGGTTGACTTCTGTGCTAGACACCGTTTATTTATTGGGGGCACAAAGTTTGCACATAAAAATATTCACAAATACACATGGGAATCCCCAGATGGTCACACACGAAACCGGATTGACCATATTCTCATCAGCAAACTTTTCCTGGGATCGCTGATGGATGTAAAAACGAGACGCGGTGCCGATATCGACAGTGATCACACGCTGTTAGTTGCTACTCTACGTTTACGCCCGGCCGTTGTAAAGCATCAGTGTTTTGTAGAGCGTTATTTTTGTTTGACGAGATGTGGCTTTGTTTTTAAACTGCTTACTTAATCCAAAGTAGCATCTGTTGGCCAATACAATTCTTCTTTTTATTTCACAACTGATGTCGTTTGTTGTGTTGACGGAGGTGCCGAGGTAGACGAAGTCTTTTACTACCTCAATATTATAGGAACCAACTTCCACAGTCGGTCCGAGCTCAATGGACGCATTGCGCGTCGACACCATCAACTTGGTCTTCTCACCGTTTACCGCCAGACCCACTTTAGCAGATTCTCCTTCGACCTTTATAAAGGTATCAGTTACTTCTTTTACTGATCGACCCATGATGTCTATATCATCAGCATAAGCAAGTAACATGTGACTATTGGTGTAGATTGTGCCACTTCTTTTGACGTTTGCCTCTCGTATAACCTTTTCTAGCAGGATGTTGAAGAGGTCACACGAAAGGCTGTCTCCTTGTCTGAAACCTCTTTTGGTACCAAACTCTTCGGAGAGGTTCTTTCCTATTTTAACTGAGGACCTCGTGTCAGTTAAAGTCATTTTACAAAGCCGGATGAGCTTTGCGGGAATACCAATTTCAGACATGGCTTGGAATACCTTTGAGCGCAGCGGACTGTCGAAAGCTGCTTTATAATCGACAAAAAGGTGGTAGGTGTCGATCTGCATCTCTTGGGTCTTCTCCAGGATTTGCCGCAGGGTGAATATCTGGTCAATGGTGGACTTGCCAGGTCTAAAGCCGCATTGGTATGGTCCAATAATCTCGTTGACCATTGGCTTTAGTCGTTCGCACAATATCCCTGACACGATCTTGTAGGCAATAGCGAGTAGACTTATGCCCCTATAGTTAGAGCATACAGTCTTATCTCCCTTCTTGTGGACGGGGCACAGGATACTCAGGTTCCAATCGTCGGGTACTCGTTCTTCCTGCCAGATGGTGCTAACTAGCTGATGAATACACCTTATCAGCGTGTCGCCTCCGGTTTTGAACAGCTCGGCTGGTAAGCCATCGGCCCCTGCTGCCTTATTATTCTTCAGCCGATTTATTGCTGTCTTTACCTCATCTTGGCTGGGCGGTATACATTCAATACCATCTTCTGGGATTGGGACTGTGGTATCTTCGTCGTCTTCGCTGCTATTGGATACCAACAGATTTGAAAAATGTTCTTTCCATATCCTGAGTACACTATCTGTATCAGTTACCAAATTACCTTGCTGGTCTCTACAGGAGGATGTGCCTGTACCAAAGCCATCAGTTTGATGCTTGACTCTTTGGTAGAATTTTCGGACTTCATTCTGGCTCCTGTACATCTCGATTTTTTCACACTCCCGCTTTTCCATCTCTCTCTTTTTCCTGCGGAAAAGACGTTTCTCCTCTCTCCTTTTCTCCCTGTATCTCTCTCGTGCGCTACGCGTTGCTACGGATTGTAAAGTAGCCTTATATGCCGCATTTTTCTCTTCGGTGGCAGCACGACACTCCTCATCATACCATGGATTCCTTGGTGGAGGTCTCTGGTATCCAAGTATGGATTTTGCGGCTGTTTGCATGGAGTGGGCAATGCTTTGCCATTGCGCTGATATGTTATCGGGATGAGGAGGGCTTTGATTAAGCAATTGGGCTAGTTGAGTGGAATATGCTGTGGCTATCTGTTGTGATTGCAGCTTACCGATGTCTAACTTTCGTGTTGTGTCTGTTCGTACTTTGTTTGCTACGTTTAAGCGGGTGCGTACCTTTGCTGCAACAAGGTAGTGGTCCGAATCAATGTTTGCGCCTCGGAACGATCGTACATCCAACACGCTCGATGAATGTCTTCCATCTATCACAACATGATCAATTTGGTTTCTTGTTTTCTTATCTGGAGACAGCCAGGTGCCCTTATGTATATCGAGATGATTAAATCTGGTACTGCTAACTACCATGTTTTTTGCAGCTGCAAAGTCTATCAGTCTCATACCATTGTCAGATGTTTCATTGTGGAGACTGAATTTCCCGACTGTTGGGCCAAAGATATTCTCCTTTCCAATTTTGGCATTAAAATCGCCTAGAATGATTTTAATGTCATGGGCAGGGCAACGGTCATATGTTTCTTCTAAGCGCTCGTAAAATATATCTTTGGTCTGTTCGTCCTTTTCTTCAGTGGGAGCATGAGCGCAAATAAAGCTGATGTTGAAGAATTTAGCTTTTATTCGAATTGCAGCAAGTCTTTCATTCACTGGAGGGAAGCTGGATACAAGATGTTTCAGTCTCCGACTAACTACGAATCCACAACCAAACTCATGCTTTACGTCATGGCAGCTATAATACAGTGCGTCACCTTTAGGTGTTGTTGTGACGCCTTTCCCAATCCATCGTATTTCCTGTATGGCAGTAATATCGGTCTTGTACTTTTCAAGTACGTCTGCCAATGCGAAGACTGCACCTTCTCTATAAAAAGTGCGAACATTCCAGGTGCAGATTCGCAGATCATGGTCCTTAAAACGTTTGCGGGGTTCGTCAACTTTAAAGGGGTTTGTTTTTCTTTTCTTTCGTTTTTTCATAGTAGGCTGTTTTTTCTAGGGGAGGGTTACTAACCCGACGCCCAAACCCAAGTTTTTAACGTTCTTATGGGTGAACGCGCGGCACATGTTAGCTCACTACCTTTAACGGGTGTTAAAGGCAGTTCCCCAGGTGACACCACGGGGAGGTCAGTGTCCACTTGAGATGAAAGAGGGACCAAGATAAATCCTGGGCTTTGCCATGTTAAAACCGGTCAGGACCGTTCCTTGGTATCTTCCATCCCCTACGTCACCCTTAAACTCACCCTTAAACTCACCTCTCTATCTTTTATTCGTGGATTTCGAGCGAGCTTTGATACCGTTTACCGAGATGCTATGTGGAACGCCCTTATAAATAAAGGCCTCCCTCCTAAAATTGTATCCCTAATCAGGGAACTCTATAGAGACGCCAAAACGTCCGTCCGTTTCAACGGCAAAGAAAGTCTACCTTTCGAAACCAGTAAGGGTGTAAAGCATGGATGTCTCTTATCCCCCACACTTTTCCTTATACTTCTAGATTCTATTCTAGAGACAACAAACATCGATGCCCCCATGGCATTCGTTGGAATGTAAATGATTTCCTTGGCGACATCGATTATGCAGATGACATTTGCTTTTTCGCCCACAACTTCGACCACATCAAAACTAAATTGGAATCGCTTACCCGAAATGCCTCAAAAGTTGGTCTAAAAATAAACACCGCAAAGACAAAGCTTATGAGATTAGGCACAACAAGTCAAACGCCACTCTCAATAAACGGACAAATTATCGAAGACGTAGAACACTTCTGTTACTTAGGTAGCAAGATTACCAAAGACGGCGAATCAGAAGCAGATATCAGCGATCGTATTAACAAAGCTAGAAATGCGTTCCGATCACTCAATAAAGTCTGGAGGTGTAGTGCCATATCAATCACAACTAAAATTAGGATATTTAACTGCAGTGTCAAATCTATTCTACTGTATGGTTGTACGACTTGGAGTTTTACGCAAGCGACCACTAGAAAGCTCCAAGTATTTATCAATCGATGCCTACGCCAACTTCTGAGAATCGTCTGGCCTAATAAAATATCAAATTCGGAACTACTACTCCGAACCAATTGTAGCCCTGTCGAGGTAGAAATTCGAAGGAGGAAATGGACTTGGATAGGCCACATCTTTCGGCGACCTCACAGTGACATCGCCAGAACAGTTCTAGACTGGTATCCGCAAGGACAACGTAAGAGAGGACGCCCAAGAAACACACGGATCCGTTGTACAAAAAGAGAGCTTGAGTCAGCCCATATATCCTGGGCCAATGATAGAAGGAGATGGAGAGAGCTTGTCGATGTCCTATGTTCTATCTAAACTTTTTACATCTGTTTTTTTATGCAATTAATGCAATTTTTTATGTAAGATATACCGATGTAAATAAAGGACATATATATATATATAAGTGCTGCTGGCTACGGACTTGAGGACCTTGTTCAGCTTGTCGCAGATAGCTGTGCTCTGCACGGACGACATGAATGCGACCCCTAGAATTTTGGGGTAGTTTTGGTCGAAATTCTGCTACCATCGACTACGACATTTAAGTCTGTTCTCACCTCAGCCGTCCATGTGGTAAATAGAGTGGCCGTAGATTTACAGAACAGTGTGGCCGGCTAGGGTCATGAGAAACTTGTTCATATATCTCAGCTTGTCGCAGATTGCTGTGGCATGTGCGGACGACATGAACATGCTGTCGAATGTGACCCCTACAATTTTGGGGGTAGTTTGTGGTCGGAATACTGCTACCATCGACCATGATGGTGAACATAGTGGCCCTAGATTTAGTGGTGGGTATTTGAGTTCAGCCTTTTACAAATGACTTCAGCATAGGTACAAGACGCCAAGATCGTACAATCATCGTTACGATCACATTGCCCTCTGTAGAGGGCGGAATACAGGAGAGGTAAAGGTTAAATAGTTCCGAAGATATTATCCCACCTTTGGGGAACTCTTTGTTTCACTCTACGGAGCTTAGACTTCTTGTTCCTGAATTCCACGTACGACTAGAGTTCACACATATATTTGCTTATCCAAGGTTTCAAACTTGGCGGGAGGGTTCTCTGCTCGATGTCCTCAAACTGCGAAGAGTTCTTGAAAGGCTTTTGATAAGTCAAGTGCCATCATCACTGTTCTATCACACGTATACTGATAATCGGCAACTGAATAGCTATTTCTGACGCTGGGGAGGAATAAAGCCTCAAGGGTCTTTACTACGGTCGACAAAACCGAAATCGGTCCGTACAATTCACTTTTGCTGGCATCCTTGCGGGGCCACACTGCCCATTTTCCAGACTTCGGGAATGATGTGGGTGGCTAGCGGCAGGTTGAGAACTTTAGTGAGATATTCGATTCCCGGTACATCCAGCTGTTTCAGCGTTTCCATGGAGGTTGCATCAGGTCCCAACGGTTTGGATGGTTTAGCGTTTCTGATGGCATTCGCAATATCATCCTTTGTAAATTGAGGTGGTTCATCTTCGGCAGGAAGAGATCTGATACGACGTATTACTCTTCTCTTCCTTATTTCCCCACCGGGGTGTTCGACAAACTGTCGATTGAAATAACTGCGCTTCTTTTCGGATAAGACAGCGTTACGTTGCCAAACGTGAATGATGTTCTATCTTTTTTTCCAGGATCGAGAGTTACTTATCCTTGGCCCACAATTCACTTATTTCGGCTCCTATGTTTCAACTCTTCAGATGATTTAACCACTTGTTTCGCGTATGCTCACCGACCAACCTGTTAACTTCAAGTGTTAGCTCCTTAACTCTGGGGTTGGCACAACGAAGCTCATCATACACATTTGCTAATCCAGTCGCCTCTGCTTGGAAGTTTGGTCTCACTTCGCGTATTCGACCAGCAGGTATATGGCTAGCGGCTGAAACAGGGATGATGTCTCCGAAGGTCCATTCTGCTACACGAACATCAGAAGGTTTGTGAAACTTGGCAATTTGCTATCCCAAAATTGATGAAAGTGGGGCGTTCAGATGTGATGAAATCGGGGGTCTGCTGAGAAAACAACGGGTTGCCAGGTCACGTCATTTGTCAGACCAGATGTCACGATGGTTATGTCTGGTGAACTGTGACACTCTCCGCTAATTCTGTTGGGGGCGTCCACATTGACCGTGCAAAACATAGATCTATCAATCTGCTCAGGCAGCACTATACCCCTCTGGCCGTTGCCGAGCACCGAATTCCACAACAAATGATTAGCTTTAGAGTGCCCCAAGAACAGACGGTTATGACCTTCCAAAAGCAGGCTAATATTTGGCATAGTAGCTGGAGTACAGGTATTTATCGGCGGGTAGCATACGTTCAGCAACTCTACTTCGGCTGTTCCACACCTAAAAGCAACTCACCATACATTCCATGTATGGGTCATAAGAGCTAAGTTTGAGTATGGTGGATCCGGTGTTGACAAACTGAGTGCATATAAACTGGTCCTGGGAGGAAACTCCGTCCCGGCACGAACCAAAAGAATCTGGAGCGGTGTGTGCAGCTTCGAATACAGAAAAACGATACAAATACCAAAATGTGTACAGTGAGGTAGCAGCCGCTGGGCGGAGCACGCGTGTTCAATCCCGTACGACCGTATTACCGCCGTGGTAATCCATGACTGGAGTAGATGCAGGTGCTGTTAAGTGCATATCGATTCACTGCTACTACGATGGTAGGAGAAGACCGTAGATGTTGTTGTTGATGTACCATAAAAACGTTAAAAACTTGCTTTTGGATTCGGGTTAGTAACCCACTCCTATGAAAAAAGCGTCCTACTATGAAAAACAAAACACTCTCAAGTTGACCACCCACTCGACTCGGCCGGTTTATTGTCGTCTTCACTACATCTTGGCCGGTATTTGTTATTAGTCGAAAAAATTGACACATTTCTTTTGTCACAAAAATTGTTAAATTAATAAATTTGTTGATAGGTCCCTCCGATAACAACAGTGTTGTCAACTTTTATTGGCTCTTTTCATTCATAATTTTGCGTTTTTGGTCATTGGTCCACCAATCCCCGGTTTTCCTGTGTTATCGAGTACTTATCTAGGTCTCAAATCTAAGAACATTTTCCTTAAAATTCCAGTACGGACTGAAGTTTCAGTTCTTTTATATTAAGTAAAATAAGAAGAGTACGTAAATAAACTTTATGAAACGTTTGTAATTGCTTCATTTCGTATTTTTATACCCTTAGCCTTTAGGCTAAGGAGGGTATATACACTTTGATACGATGAAAATGTGCCTCATCGAAATAATGGTTTTAGACCCCAAGTATGTTTGGACGAAATGTGTTTCAGACAATTTGGAGTCGATCTAGCCATGTCCGTCCGTCTGTCTGTCTGTCCTGCTGGCTGGAGCGCACGATAACTCTCGAACGGATGAACCGATTCGCTTAAAATTTTGGCTTTCGTAATATTTTGCCCAAACTTAGTTTAAGTTCGAAGATGAGCTACGTCGGTCCACTCCTTCCGGTACCTCCCCCACAAAATTTCGAAAATTTTCGGAAAGTTTGTGCGCACGACAACTCTTGAAGGGAGTGTACGATTTGGTCCATACATTGTATAGCGTAAACTTTCTACCAGAGTAAAGTGAGGTTCCAATATGGTCTCAATAGGTCCACTCCTTCGGGTACCTCCCACAAAAAATTTCGGAAAAGTTCAGTTTAGGGCCATCTCTTGAATCGCTTTGATTTTTGTTTTAGCAACTTGTATTCACTGCCCTCCATACGACGGTACAAGTTTCATCAGGGGCAAGTCCCTGTGACACCGAGTGAGGTGGTTGGAGCGCACGATAACTCTCGAATTGATCCGCCGATTCGGTCCAAAATATGTCCTTAGTAATATTTTGTCCAAACATAGTTTAAGTTTGAACATAACTCATGTCGGTCCACTCCTTCAGGTACCACCCCCACAAAATTTCAAACATGTTCGGAAAAATTGTTCGTACGGTAACTTTTGAAGGGAGTGGCCGAATTGGTCTATGCTTTACACGTCCTAATATATCTACCAGATATAGATGAGGTTGAAATATGGGCTATATTTGTCCACTCCATCCGTTACCTCCCACACAAAATTTCGAATAAGTTCACTTTAAGACCTGATATCGAATCACTTTGATTTTTGTTCAAGCAACTTGCATTCGCTGCCTCAATTACTATGGCAAACGTTTTTTTAGTGGCAAGTCCATACTTCTTGAGCAAACAGCCCGAAGAGTGTAAAAACCCCCTATGGCACCATATGTTGTGGCTGGAGATCCACTTCCATAACGGTCAATGTCGATCCATTCCTTTTAGTATATCCTCCGCAAAACTTTTGATCTTTAATCCTAATCAACATTTTCGTCGGTTCAAACGCCCAAAATTTTTAAAACCCCCTAAATACATACGTATTTTGAGAAAAATTTGTTTCAATATACACAGGCTGAGGGTATATCTCTGTCGGCAAAGCCGACTGATACTTTTTTACTTGTCCATAGGTACTAGAGTTGTGTAGTTCCGGAACGAACTAGTTCCAAGGAACTATTCCGGACAAGGAACTATTGGAACTATATCCGGCTCTTTCATTTATATAGTTCCTTTAGTTCATATAGTTCCAGCCGTGCATATAAAGCTGAAAACAGATACAACGTTTGATTAAAGTTTTGCGTTGGGCGTCGAGAAAAAAACAACAACAACAGGGCGACGACGACACCAAAGTCCAGCGTTTATCTGTTTGTCGGCATATATTTCAAATGAATTTGAATTTTTCGGCATCATGCCCAACAGTGTAAAAACGGCCAAAACGACACAAAACTTTAATCAAACGTTGTATCTGTTTTCAGCTTAATAATTCCTTTCATTTATATAATTCATTTTCTTTCTTCGATCTTTCACGTTTGGTTCCTTCATCATTCAGATGCGACCACATTGTTAAATAAATGTTAATTACATCCTCGTTACATTGCTGCAATTTATTTATTTTTATGTCAATTCATCCACCAAAAAATGAAAACAAAAAGAAAGAGAAAGATGCGTTAAACTACTTCATTCTCGGAACTATTTGGAATGAAGGAAATAAAAAGAACGAGGAACGAGAAAGATGTATTGAACTATAACGGTCCCGGAACTATTTGGAATGAAGAAAATAAAAAGAACGTGGAACGAGAAAGATGCATTGAACTATATCGCTCTCGGAACTATTTGGAACTATGGAACTATATTAAGGAACTAGTTCCTTTTGGCAAAAGGAACTAGAAAGATCGATCCGCTCCAGGAACTATATTGCCCAACTCTAATAGGTACAAAACAAAATGAAACATAAACCAAGTTGACCGAACCCGCTGTTTGTTTTCGTTTTGTTTACATTCGTGAGTGCGAACAAAACGAAAAGTTTTCGAATAACAAACGTTTTCAAACGATTCGTTTTATTGCGTTCGTGAATGAAACAACTCGGAACAGCATAGCCGAAGTACATTGCAGCAAACGTACAGTTTTGGTTTTCTTTAGTTGAAAAGTCTGTGGTTTCGTTTTGTGTTGAGAACGAAACGATTCAGAAAATATGAGAAGTTTGAGACTTTGTGGGAATGGTGCGGGAATAGTTTCGTTTGTTTGCGTTCATTGAAAATAAGTCGACTGTAAAGCGCAACTCTCTATTAACGAACACAATAAAAATTGCGTTAAATGGTTACAACTGTCGTTTCTTTTTGTCTCAATTAAGTAAAGGATCCTCGGACCCCGACCAGCTACTTTAGCCAAAGAGAAATACTCGTCATTACACGGTTCATTTCTTCAGGTACCTCCTCCGCAACATATTTGATCAAATTACAAAAGCCGACCGATACTTTTTTACTTGTTCTCCTTTTAAATTTCTTTTGCCTTTCCCTTAACAAATTGCCTTTATTTAAAAAAAAATCAAAATTTCAAATAAGATAAAACAAAAATAACAATAATCGAGAGTATTGGAACCGAATGTTTAATGGAAGCAGCGCTATTCCGTTGATCTAAATATTGGAAAAGACTTCCCAAATACTTCGAAGACCAGGCAAGATTTCTTTCCACTGTTTCGACCGCATTTTCCAAAATATCAATCGATCCACCAAAAAGTTCTCCTTTGGTATTAATAAATTTTTCTAATCGCTTCAATTGGTTCTCGGTAGTGAAGTAATATGACAGGTCACTTATAACGGTAGCCGTAGAAGACCAGCTTCCCAATCTATAACAAAAGAAAACATATGATTATTATTAAATTTAACAAAATAACTTTTATGTGCGGCAAAGAACTTACATATTGGCCAAAGCTTCCAAATATTCCATGATGTTGTCAAATACAGGTTCAATATTTTCCGGTGTTTGTCGATACAAATAACTGATGGCCATTGTTTTGAGTTCAAGCGGGACCTCATCGCTTAATATGAAGAAGAAATGAAAATCCACAAAATGCCGTGTACAACCCATGGCACGTAAAATTTTCTCCTTTTGACTTTGCAGCGGCACTGATCCAAATTGCTCTCGCAGAGACGAATAAATGTCGAATGTGGCATCTCGGGTGGCAGCACAGTAGATGGTTTCTTGGAAATCAGCCGATATTTGTGTTAGATCTGAAGATTTAAATAATCGCTGGGCTTTTTGATTACAGTCCTCATGATGATATCTGCACAGCCAAGTGATGACTTTGTTGCGATTATAAACATCTAAAATTGTGTCCTTGGAATTTTCAAAACCCAATTTCTTATAAACGCCAGACAATATGTCAAACAAAAAGGTGCCAAACTGTTCATGTTGCATTAAAGTCATGCGGGTACTTAGCATTTCAAATGCTTTAAAGGCAGGTTGCCATGGTAAATACTCCAATTCACGGGATAAATATTCCATGAACTTAAAGACCTCATCATAGCCCATAAGACCTATGCGGCCATAAGTAAACAAATCATCCACCAAATAGGCACGATTTATAACATGAATACCATCATGTTCCGGTGCCTGTAAAGCTTTGTGTATATTTTCAAGAAGCTTTGCTTCATAGTATACACGATGATAATTCGATTGTTGTATATTTAAAATCAACCATTCATCATTGTCGGCATTGCCGAACTCAATTTCCGTTTTAGTTTTATTGAAATAAAATTTCGGCCGTAGATCATCGAAATTTTTCTCATGATTTGTGGTGTAGGTAATGGGTGTTGTGTAAAGGTATGTTGCATCGCTGCCATCATTTGGGTCGAGTAGGAATCGTTCCTGTTTTAGTTGATAGCGACCCGATGCGGTGGTGGTTACACCAATTATTGGATATCCGGGTTGTTCTGTCCAATCGCTGAACAATTGATTTAAATCAACTTCTTGATCTGTTGGCCAATGAGCTTTCCAATGCTTGAATAAATCTTCTGGTGTAGTGTTGTTTAAGTGACTAGAAACAAGTAAAAAACTTTTCGTTAGCTTTTTGCCGACAGAGATATATCTTCAGACTGTGACTGTACGAAAAACCAATAACAGTAGGGTGGGTCTAAATGTGTCAAGAACTGATTCCTAGTTTTAAAAATAGATAGCATTACCGTAGGTGACCACAGAAATTTTAGTCTGAATTTTAGGCCGGACAGGTATTATAAACATTATACCTAACTATTTCTCTGACAGGTCCAATAAAAATGAATAAGATTCATAAAATAGAAGAACACCACTTGGGCGAATTTCTTCGAACTTATGTGCGGTAATGGAGCGATATATGGAGAATAAAATATTGCGACATTTCTTTTTAATGTGGACCTCAGGTAGAATATTTCAAAAGGATCCTTAGACAGTACCAAAATATTTTGAACTTTGGTGGGAGAGGTTGCGGAAGAAATTGACCGACATAGACCTTCTTGGAAATGATCGGATCAAAGTCTCCTTTGACAATAATGGTTCCAACCCTTTATTTTAACTGGTTATCGCAAAATATTTTCGAACTTTGTAACCATTATGTAAGGAAGCAAGTCCATTACCACGAACAATTTTAGATAATTGTATACAATAACAAAAGAAAAAGCTTTTGTGGAATTTTCCAATCAATTTCAGAACAGGAAAAATATTACGATTTGCAAATCGATCCCACGATGCCGGGTTCTTCGGATTGACCCGGAACCAAACAACACTCATGTTCCGGCCAGCGGCTGCAACCTCAGTGTGTTTGTATTGGTATAGTTTTGTGTTGGGACCAGCATTTCCCGGAATGCCTGCTTCGGATTCTTTTGAACCGTGCCGGGACCGAGGAAAACCCAGGACCAATATATTTGTGCTCGGTTTTGTCCGCATCTTTACCCACATCCATCCTTCCGTGAGATGCAATAGATGTCAGGAGTGTGTGCATCTAAGGGGTTGTTCTGGACTTGTCCACGTGAGGGACTACGACTGGGACTATGTTGCTGCATGCTACGTGAACGCAGCTACCAGTGAGACGTCGTCGTCAGATTACGAAACTCCCTCGTCGTCTGATTAGGAGACTCCCCCGCAGTCACTTCGACAAAAACCGCACATGTAGCTTTTAACACCAGCCGTTGTTGTCCCAATCCCGGAAAATACATCCTTTTTGCAATTTACTTGCAATGGACTCCGAGGTAAAATCGAGGAAATAGTGGACTTCATGAATTGGAAGATCAAGGTCGCGGCGGTGGGGGAAACCAAGCTCAACAACAACTGCAACATACAGCGTTGTGGTGGTTACAACGTACTGAGGAAGGATCGCACCAGAATTGGGGGTGGGGGATTGGCTTTCCTTTTGCACCAGTCTTTTAAACACAGATCTATCTCGCTTGAGCCTAACTCAAATGACCCGTATATGGAATGTACTGCTACCCTAGTCAGGTGTGCAACTGCCGAGATAGAGTTGCTGAACGTTTACACCCCGCCGGCAAATAGCTGTATTTCAGGTTACAAGCCTGGCATTAGAATGTCATAGGTCATAACCGTCTGGTCTGGGGGAGTTAAATGCGCACCAGGAGTTGTGGCAGTTGCTCCTCGGAAACGGCCAGAGGGTACATCATTGACTGAGCAGATTGATAGCTCTACATTTTGCACTGTCAATGGGACGTCCCTACCAGAATTAGAGGAGAGTGTCACAGTTCGCCAGACATAACCATCGTAATGATGTTACCCGACAACCCGTAATATCTCTGGGATCGGCCCATCTCCCCATTATTGCCTCCATAGCAGGCTTCCCGAGTAAATAACCTCTGAACGCCGCACATTTGTCAATCATGGGGCAGCTGATTGGCCGAGTTTCAGAGAGTTCACTAACCACCGCTTCAGAGATCTGTTCAACCCTTCTTATGTTCGAGTAGTAGTAGAGACGACGTTCCGAGAAATCATCACTGCCGCAGCCGCTCGCTATATACCCGCTGGTCGAATAGCCAAAGTGCGACCCAATTTCCCAGCAGATCGTGATGAGCCAACTTCAATGGCCCCAGAGTCAGGGATCTAACTTTGGAAATTAACTGATTGGTCGATGAACATATGCGGAACAAGTGGCTAAATCATATGAAGAGTTGCAACATTGGAGCGGGAAAAAGTAAATTTTGTGTAACGATAAAGTCACTCTCGAACCCTAGAAAGAAGGAAGATAGGACCTCAGTCACGTTTGGCGACGTTACGCTGACTGATCCGAAGAGGTGCGCAATTTATTATACCCTCAGCCTTTAGGCTAAAGAGGGTATTTACACTTTGATACGACCAAAAATGTGCCTTATCGAAATAATGGTTTTAGACCCCAAGTATGTTTGTACGATATCCGTTTCAGACAATTTTGAGTAGATCTAGCAATGTCCGTCCGTCTGTCTGTCCGTCTGTCTGTCTGTCTGGCTGGCTGACTGGTGCGCACGATAACTCTCGAACGGATCAATCGATTCGGTTCAAATTTTGGGTATCGAAATATTTTGTCCAGATTCGATTTAAGTTCGAAGATGGGCCAATTAGGTCCACTCCTTCAGGTACCTCCCCCACAAATGTTCAAAAATTTTCGCAAAACTTGTGCGCACGATAACTCTTGTAGGGAATAACCTATTTGGTCCATACTTTACACATCGTGTAATTTCTACCAAACTTAGATGAGGTTCCAACATGGACCCAATCGGTCCACTACTTCGGGTACCTCCCACACAAAATTTCGGAAAAGTTCAGTTTAGGACCTGGTCTCGAATCGCTTTGTTTTTTGTTTACGCAAGTTGTATTCGCTGTCCTCTATACGACGCTGTAAGTTTCATTAGGGGCAAGTCCATACTTCCGGATAAAATAGCCTGAAAGTTACAAAAAACCCTATAACACCGTGTGTAGAGGTAGGAGCGCAAGATAACTCTCGAACGGTTCTGCCGATTCGGTCCAAAATTTGGCTTTCGTAATATTTTGCCCAAACTTAGTTCAAGTTCTAAGATGGATTATATCGGTCCACTCCTTCCGGTACCTCCCCCACAAAAGTTCGAAAATGTTCGGAAAATTTGTGAGAATGATAACTCTTGAAGGAAGTAACGGTTTTGTTCCATACTTTGCACATTACGAAATTTCTACCAGACTTAGATGAGGTTACAATATGGAGTCAATCGGTAAACTCCTTCGAGTACCTCCCACACAAAATTTCGGAAAAGTTCAGTTTAGGACCTTCTCTCGAATCGCCTTGGTTTTTGTTGTAACATCTTGTATTCACTGTCCCCTATACGAAGGTACAAGTTTCCTCAGGGGCAAGTCCATACTTCCTGAAAAAATAGCCCGAAGGGTGTAAAAACCCCCTATTGCACCCCCATTGTCTATGTCGGTCCATTCCTTTAACTACCTTTTCCGCAAAATTTTTGAACTTTAATCCTAATCAACATTTTTGTGGGTTCATACGACCAAAATTTTGAAACCCCCTAAATACATAAGTTTTTTGTAAAAAAAGTGTTTCAATTTGCACAGGCTGAGGGTATATCTCAGTCGGCAAAGCCGACTGATACTTTTTTACTTGTTTTTATCGACAGTTTGTTTGGAGTGATAGGGCGAAGAGAAGAGCACTACGACGCATTAGATCTAATCCTGTCGAGGATGAACCATCGCAATTTACAATGGATGACGTTGTGAATGTCATCTGGAACGCTAAATTGTCCAAAGCTTAGGGCCTGATGAAATCTCCATGGTAATGCTGAAACAGGTGGATGTGCCGGGAATCGAGCATCTCACTAAAGTTCTAGCGACTGCTTGTTAGCCACCCACATCGTTCCCGAAGTCTGGAAAATTGGTAGGTTGTTCAAGCTACAGAAACCAGGTACGGATGAATCGTACAGACCGATTTCGCTTTAGTCGCCCGTAGCAAAGATCCTTGAGGCTTTAGTCCTCCCCCCACGTCAGAAATAGCTATCCAGTTGCCGATCATCGTCATAGGTTCCGTAAGCAGTACATCACGACAACAGCGCTGCATTAGTCGAGGACTCAACCAGAACAAGTATTGCGATAGAACCCTGATGGTGGCGATTGACTTATCAAAAGCCTTGGATGCTGTCAAGGACTCCGCGCTGTTTGAGGACATTGAGCAGACTACCCTCCAGCCAAGTTTGAAATTATATGTGTGGACTCCAGTCGTACGTGGAATTCAGGAACAAGAAGTCCAAGCCCCGTAGTGTGAAAGAGTGAGTTCCTCAAGAATCAACACTAAATCTACAATCACTCTGTTCACTACAAAGACTGCAGAGGTGAGCACAGAGTGTCGAATTTCATGGTCGATGGTAGCAGAATTCCGACTACCAACTACGCCAATATTCTAGGGGTCACATTCGACGGCATATTCAGGTCGTCCGCGCATGCCAGAGCTATCTGCGACAAGCTGAGATGTAGGTACAAGATCCTCAAGTCCCTAGCAGGGAGCATTTAGGCACTTAAAGCAACCTTGTTGACCACATATAACGCGAAGGTCGGTTTATGGTAAGTTATGCGGTGCCAGTGTGTACCCCGAATATAGGTGCAACGCGATGGAAAAATATTCAAAACTGTTTAAATGCCGCCTTAAGAACTGCGACAGGGTGCCTCCTCATGTCTTCAGTGGACCATATACATGAGGAGACAAAGATTCTTCCAGTACAGCAACACAATGGTATGCTCTCGTTGCAGTACTTGCTCGGGTGTTACCGTGAGAGTCATCCTAATCACCATATGGTGGATAGGACCACCCCATCCAGGCATGTCAGTAAGGATCTTCCTGATCTACAAATAGAGGTTCATCGTTACAACATAGAACCCCAAGACCAGCAAGTCTATCATGTTGGTTTGAATATAATTCACACAGATGCAGTCGCAAATGCCATAAACAATTATCGTCTGAATGCGTTCCACGAAAAACATCCCCCATCTATCTACAAATCAGCTAATTTTGCCTCAACTAAGCTCGGGGTGGTACTCAGACGTCTAAATTCCTATAGGGGAGGGATCGATGACACCGTGTAAAACATCTGCGCAACATGCGGCACAGGCTCGCACGACATACTGCACCTTTTCAACTGCCCTGCCAAATCTACTGAACTAACAACAGTAGCTTTGTGATTACAAGCTATCGAAACAGCCACATTCCTAGAACTGGAGATAGACCCAGAGCCAGATTAATCAGAACAAGTAAAAAAGCGTTAAGTTCTGCCGGGCCGAACTTTTTATACTCTCCATCATAAAATATTCTGAACTAAAGGGAAATAATTATTTTCTTTCCTGTACACAATTTTAGGCGGAGATATTTTGTGACCACTGATACCTAAAACAGGTAAAAAAACATAAAAAATGTATTCAATCGGTCGAGAACCTTATATGGTGATATATCAAAGTGGGACCTATGTTTTTGGTCGATAATTTTTCTGACCACCTCAAATGTGGAATTGCAGATACTTGGGTCAAAAACTAGTTAGGTAAAATCCAAAAAAACGAAAATCTGGTGGTACCGATGGACCTATGTTGACAGTTTTTCGATTTACTGGGACCCTCAAATGTTAAATTACAGGTAGTTCGGTCAAAAATTGTTACTGAAATCTCCAAAATATCGAAAATCGGGAGGTACCGTTATATGGGGGCTATACCAAAACAAGGACCAATGTTGACGGTTTTTAGTGGATATATTTTGTAACCTCTGAGAACCTCAAATGTTCAATTGCAGGTAGTTTGGTCAAAAATGTAGCTAAAATCCTCAAAATACCGAAAACCGGGAGGTACCGTTATATGGGGGCTATACCAAAAAGTGGTCCGATATAGCCCATCTTCGAACTTGACCTGTCTATGGAAAAAGACACTCGTGTGCAAAATATAGCTCAATTATTGCGAACGCTAGAGTGATTACAACAGACGGACAGACAGACAGACGGACATGGCTAGATCGTCTTAGAATTTTATCCTAATCAAAAAAAAAATATATATATATATGTATATATATGATCGCAAATGATTAGTTCTATGTGTTACAAATAGAAAAAGAAACTTAATATACCCTCCATACTATGGTGGAGGGTATAAAAACGAACTTGCAAACATGTCACACTGTTACAACAACAACATGTCTCCTTATTTCGGCTTATATGACAAATGTTCTGTAGGGAACCACATATGTAGTTAAGTATTCTATATAGTGCAATAAAATAACTTTTTATGATATTAATTAACTTTTCTTCTAATGCCTAACAAAAACAAATTCTAGTGGCGACCTTTGCCTTCAAATGTTGGGTCGACTATTGCTTCCGAAACGTATTACCAAATTTTATATGGGTACCACCGCACAATGTCGCGAGTTCATATTAACTGTGGCCAAAAATAGAAGGAGTTGTCGTAGGTACATCAATTTTGGTACACGTACCTATTATTGACTTACAATCTTCAGGACAAATTGGGTTGGTCGGTCCACGTTTTGATATAGCCCCCATAGAACCGTACCTCCCGATTTTCGGTATTTTGAATGTTTTAGACACAATGACCCACCGAAAGTATTCAAATGTTGTGGTTAGTCTTCGGCAGAGGTATCAAACATTCCAACAGAGAATTGTGGGCTTAGGTCCACGTTTTGATATAGCCCCCATACAACGGTACCTCCCGATTATCGGTATTTTGAAGATTTTAGCCTCATTATTACACCGAAATTGCTGAAATTAGGTATTTAGTCTTCGTAGGGGGCATTATACCTTCACCTTGAAATTTGTCTACATAGGTCCACGCCTTCATATAGCCCCCATAGGACGGTACCTCCCGATTTTCGGTATTTTGGAGGTTTTAGCCTGATTATCACACCGAAATGGCTGAAAATTGGTATTAAGTCTCCGTTGGAGGACTTATAACCTTCCATCAGAAATATGTCGGTATAGGTCCTCGTCTTCCTATAGCCCCCATAGAACCGTGCCTCCTCATTTTCGGTATTTTAAGTGTTGTGGCCTCAATATCCACCCGATATGACTGAAATTTGGTGTTTAGTCTTCATATTTTTTGTGAGCATATTGAATATATCAAACTCTTGTCTTTATATATGAGAAATTTCCTTTAAAATTTTTTAATTGTAAATTTTTTTTTTAAAATCGAGTTTTGATTTTCGTTGTTCACAATTTTTTTTAAAAATTTATATTTTTAAAATTCTCTCGTTTTAAGGCAAGATTATTAGGTACTTAATAAGCCCACAAAAATATATGATGATCGATTCATTCGTTTTCGCGCTATAGCCAACACCGCAAAACGATTTGTTAAAAAAGGGGGTATCCTCTCAGTGAGGTGGTCGCTTAAAAAGAGAAATGACACATTCGTCTGCAAACCTCTGCAGCTGGGACCTTTATGTATTTGAAGTACTCACTTTTTACTACTCATACAGCAAAAAATATCGATATACACTTTTATACAATTTTTTTCCCACTCCACTCAATTTAAAATTTGCTTCAGAAAATTAATAAACTTAGTAATAAATGTTTGGGTAAATGTAAACACCATATGATTAATATTTACATGCAAACAAAAGTGTAGCCAAGTTTATTACATCCCAAGAGAACTTAGGAAACATTTTTGCAGCGTCCGTTACTTTTAAATTTAAATATTAACGCATAATATAATTTATTAAATTTAGAAAAAAAAGCACAAAAATACTTATTAACTAAAATTGTCGGATTTAAATCCTCATATAGCAGAAACTACTTCACATATCAGTACCAAAATTCAGATTCTTCTTAATTAATATGTTTTCTATCACTCCCCATCAATAAATTTGTTCAACGAAGTATTTAGTTTTTACCATTTTTGGCCACGGTCGTGACACTGTGCACCGTGGTGCAATGGTATGCACTCTCGCCTTGCACACTGAAGGTTTTGGGTTCGATTCCCCGGCCAGGCAACATCAAACATTTTTTAACGGTGGCAAAATACTACTCAGCAATGTTGGTGACATTTCCTGAGTATTTCATTCCGTTCTGACTCATTGATATGAGAGAAGTCTCCCTTGTCTCTTCAGGGATATTTGTGGAACAATTATTATTATGTATGCAAAAAACTCCTCACTATAATGTCATTGATACTTACTATTCTTTCAGATATGCCCTTATGGCATTGTCATAATTCTCCTTTCCCATTAAGTTACACATCATGCGTAGTATGGCAGCACCCTTATCGTAGGCAATGTTGCTAAATTTGTGACCAACTTCATCGGGAGTGGTGATGGTCTCCTCAGGATCACTTAAAGGCTGGGTATTAATTGTGGCATCAAGTTCAAAAATATATTGAGTTTGTTTCAACACAAACTGCTTATCCAATTCAAATTCAGGATAAATCTGCAATGTAAAAAATCGGATTTAGAAATAATTTACTCTAAATGAATTAAATAAATATTCATATGTACATATATTAAAATTTAACCTCACCTCATGGGCCAAATAATGCGAATAATAGGTGGGGAAAGCTTCATTTAACCAAAAATAACTCCACCATTTGTGTGTAACACTGTTACCAAACCACATGTGACCAACCTCGTGGACCACCAAGGATACTGTGGTTTCTTTGTGTGACCAACCATCAGTAAAATGAGGTTCATGGGCCAGTAGCGTATCTCTGTAACATTAACATTATTTAAATCTCGGGACTTAAGCTTGAAGCTCTTCAAAATTACTTATAAAATATTAAACCCCAATTTTCCATACCACTGTGTGGAAAACTATTCGATCCAGCCATTTGCATTATTGTAATACCCAACGACTTGTAAGGCATTTGGGTGTAGTTGTCATAAATGTCCATTGTGCGGGCAGCAACTTCTTGGGTAAATCCAGTTTTAGTTTTGTATTTTTCATTCATTATCAATTGCAGATCATTGTTACCCTCCACTACGAAATCGCTGGCTATGAGGAGCGCCACCAAATAGGTAGACATACGAGGTGTGGTTTCAAAATAATCTGTGTAACGACCATCACTGGAAAATTTTTAAGAAAATTAATTGATTTTTTTTTCCTTTAGATTGGATGTTCAAAGTTTTGGTTGGTCTTACCTTTCACCTACTGTGTTTTGTATGCGTGTATTGAAAAATGCCAAGCATTCTTTGGGCCTTGTTACACGCATGCGAAACTGGGCCTTAATTTGTGGTTCATCGAAACACGGAAATGCACTGCGGGCATCGGTTCGATGCAACTGGGTCATGGCATACCAACTGAAATGTTGATGGGCAATTAGGATAAGAGGTTTTGAGTGAATATTTAAAGATGTAAGTCCTTATTTTTAACAGACTAAATAAATTGAAAATTGAACTTAATTAATTTATTTTATTTAGATAAATGGAAGATTGGCTTTTTAATTTATTTATTTGATTTATTTTATATACTTTTTTAATTTATTTTATTTTTTAATTTTATTTTATTTATTTATATATCTTATTTTATTTATTTTTTAGTTATTTATTTTATTTGTGTTATTAATTTTATTCCGTTATACTTAATTTTATTTCATTATTTTAATCATCATTATTTTAATTTTAATTCTATTAATTTACTAGCAGACCCCGGTCCGCGTTGCTGGCCCGTCGTAATAAGTTTTAATGACAACTTTTTATCGACTTTATGCTTGAAAATTAAAAAATAGGTATTTTCTACCTCACTTCTTCGGTCTATTGTCAAACCGAGAAGGATTTTTTGTCTGTAACCTTTCTTTTCTCTTACGGACTTTGTCGGATTTTTTCGCCAATTTATGCTTTTTAGGATTTATTATCGTCCATGTCCCTGTCTTTATCCTAAAGCAATCTAATTTTAAAGGTTAAGAAGTTGTTAAATCGAATTCTCCCGCTTATTGAGACTTATATGTTTTAGCTTTTCATGGCTGATGGACCGTTGAACCTCACCATAATTTGTAAATATATAGTTTTTCTTGATCGGGGGCGCAACCACCGTTGTCTCGAAAACTAATTTGCAACCCGATGCACTCATAAGGTTAGCAAATATAGCGATTATAAAATAATAGGCCCCGAAATTCGTCAACAAATATATAGCATTTTGGACACGGGACATTCCTGAACATTTTCTGAATATTAGGTTCAGTAGTTTTGGAAAAATAATGTTTTGAAAAGAGTGGGCGTGGTCATCAGTTTTCAAGATATAACATATTAAAAAAGTAGGCCTTGTCCGGTATCTTGGCTCCAAATGTGTACCTAGCGTGCACACAACTTCATTGCCTACCAAAATGTATGCTGAAACCGATATAATCATACATTTACATAGCGTTTAACAGAAAGGCAAGGAGAAGGTACCCCACCTCTTCCGAAATTCATAATATATACATAACAACGGCAAACATTGAGCTTTTGTCGCAAATTTTATGGAAATCCCTTCAGTAGTATTGGAGTTATGACATATTAAAAAAAACAGGCGTGGTCGGGCCTATAGGCCCTAAAGAAGTACCTAGATTGTAGATTAATCCGTAAATTTTTAATCCGATACATGCATAATTTTTGCAAATATAACGTTTTTTTAAAAATATCACATAGGGGAGGTACCCCGCTCCCTCTGGAATTCAATAAAATATGTAACCTGTTTTCGGGGGGCGTGGTAAACTTTTCTTTCCAAAAAACCTAAGTTGGGTTATGACAGCATTTGATTTTTATTCATAAAGGTAAGGCGTTTTTTTCAAATATGCCCCCTTCAAAATTCAAGAAAATATGCCCATTCCCTGACATTTTCAGGAAAATCGGTTCAGTAGTTTTGTAGATGTAACATATTTTAAAAAGTGGGTGTGGTCAAGTCATTGGATCCTAAAAAAGTGGGTAAGGTCTTCCGAAATAGATGCATTCGTAATTAATGTAAATATAACATTTTTAAAAAAGTAGGGTATAGGGGAAGTCCCCCGCCCCTTCCGAAATTCAACTGAATTTGTAGCCTAATTTAAGCGGGGGCCATCCTTGTACATTTCCTGGCAATTTCAGGAAAATTGGTTCAGTAGTTTTTGTAGAAATGATAAAAATTAAAAATTGAAAAAAGTGGGCGTACATTTTCTTTGCATAAAAAAATATCGAAATCGTTCCAGCCGTTCTCAACTGATGCCATGACCAACGAACGACATTTGATTTTTATTTTTAAAGATTTAAAAGTTTAGACAAATCGCGATTTCCTTGAAAATCCCTTCAGTAGTTTTGTAGATGTAACCTAATTAGAAAGTGAGCGTGGTCGGATCTTAAGTCCCAAAATAAGTACGTAAGGTTGGAGACACGATCGCCATTGACTCGTAAATAAATTCCGAAACCGATACATTCGTATTTGTTGCAAATATTGCATTTTTACAAAAATACAAATGTGTAGCCTTTTTTATCGGGGATCAACCCTGTACATTCGCTGAAAGTTTCAGGAAAATCGATTCAGTAGTTTCGTAGATATAACATATTTAAAAAAGTGGGCGTTGTCCAGTCTTAATGCCCCAAATAAGCACGTAAGGTCGGAGACACAATCGCCATTGACTCGGAAATTAATTTTCAGAGCGATACATTTGTAATTGTTGCAAATATTGCATTTTTACAAAAATAGGGCATAGGGGAGGTACCCCGCCCGATCCGAAAAGTGGGCGTGGCCAATTTTTCTTTGCATAAAAACCTAAACTGGACTATGACTAACATTTCCAAAAAAAATTATCCAAATCGTTCCAGCGGTTTTCAACTGATTCAATTACCAACAAACGACAATTGAGTTTTATATATAAAGATTTATTTTATTATATTTTATATATTTTTTATTTTATTTTATTTCATTTTATCATTTTATTTTATTATTTTGTATTTATTTTATTTTATTTTATTTGTTATATTTTATTTATTTACATTTACTTGTGGGCCAAATTCCGTCACACATTCCAAATTTCATTGAAATCGGACATATGTACTCGTATATAGCGATTTTGGTGCATCAAATACTTGAAATCGGACGAAAATATATATGGGAGATATATCCAAATCTAAACCGATTTCGATATATTTTGGCACATTTATTTGTATGCCATAAGGGCACCTGGCTGTCTCCAGATCAAAGAACAAGTAATCAAATTGATCATGTTGTAATAGATGGAAGACATTCATCCAGCGTGTTGGATGTACGATCGTTTCGAGGCGCAAACATTGATTCGGGCCACTACCTTGTTGCAGCAAAAGTACGTACCCGTCTAAACGTTGCAAATAAAGCACGAACAGACACAACGCGGAAGTTGGACATCGATAGGCTGCAAACACAACAGATAGCCACAGCATATTCCACTCAACTAGCCCAATTGCTTAACGCGAGCACTCCTTGTCCCGATAACATAACAACACAATGACAACATATTGCCCACTCCATGCAAACAGCCGCAAAATCCATACTTGGATTCCAGAGACCTCCACAAAGGAATTCATGGTATGACCAGGAGTGTCGTGCTGCTACCGAAGAGAAAAATGCGGCATATAGAGCTACTTTACAATCAGTAGCAACGCGAAGCGCACGAGAGAGATATCGGGAGAAAAGGAGAGAAGAGAAACGTCTTTTCCGCAAGAAAAAGAGAGGAATGGAAAAGCGGGAGTGTGAAAAAATCGAGATGTACAGGAGCCAGAATGAAGTCCGAAAATTCTACCAAAGAGTGAAACATCAAACAGATGGCTTTGGTACAGGCACATCCTCCTGTAGAGACCAGCAAGGTAATCTGGTAACAGATACAGATAGCGTGCTCAGGATATGGAAGGAACATTTCTCCAATCTGCTGGTATCCAATAGTAGCGAAGACGATGATACCACAGATCCAATCCCAGAAGATGGTATAGAATGTATACCGCCCGGCCAAGATGAGGTAAAAACAGCAATCAACCGGCTGAAGAATAATTAAGCAGCAGGAGCCGATGGCTTACCAGCCGAGCCTTTTTAAAACCGGAGGCGACGCGCTGATAAGGTGTATGCATCAGCTAGTTAGCACCATCTGGCAGGAAGAACGCGTACCCGACGATTGGAACCTGAGCATCCTATGTCCCGTCCACAAGAAAGGAGATAAGACTGTATGCTCAAACTATAGGGACATAAGTCTTCTCCCTATTGCCTATAAGATAGTGTCAGGGATATTGTGCGAACGACTAAAGCCAATGGTCAACGAAATAATTGGACCATACCAATGTGGCTTTAGACCTGGCAAGTCCACCATTGACCAGATATTTACCCTGCGGCAAATCCTAGAGAAGACCCAAGAGATGCAGATCGACGCATTTCACCTTTTTGTCGATTATAAAGCAGACAGTCCCCTCCGATCAAAGGTATTCCACGCAATGTCTGAATTTGGTATCCCCGCAAAGCTCATCCGGCTTTGTAAGATGACTTTAACTGATACTAGGTCCTCAGTTAAAATTGGAAAGAACCTCTCCGAAGAATTTTGTACCAAAAGAGGTTTCAGACAAGGAGACAGCCTTTCGTGTGATTTTTTCAACATTTTGCTGGAAAAGGTAATACGATATGCAAATGTCAAAAGAAATGGCATAATTTACACCAATAGCCACATGCTACTTGTCGATGATGAACCCGCTAAAAAGGCGTATGAATACATGCCTCATGGCGGTGCACGTAGAATCGGGAAGCCTAAGCTTCGATGGAGCATACAAGTGGATGAAGAAATGAAAAGGCGCGGTATTTCAAAAAGCGAAGCGAAAAACAGAGAGGATTGGAGATCTTTTCTTAGTTCGGTCTATGGAACAAATGTTCTGTAATGGGCCAACTAAGTAAGTAAGTAAGTATTTGTATGCCACACATTCCAAATTTGGATACTGTATCTGTAACCGTTCTATAAATATTTGCATACAAAGTTTACATCTTTTGGAGGTACCTCCGATTCTGATGCTATATCTCATTCGAATCTCACTACCAAATAGGACTTAAAATTGTTGTAATTAATGGTAGTTTAATACAAAAAAAATTCAGGAAAATCGAAGGGGTCAATCATTGTTCAAAATTGTATTTAAATAGCGAAAATTGCATCCAAGCCCACAGTGCGAATTTTTTTTTCTATTTTTTTAAATAGCTGATAAAACAACAAACCATACCAAAAAAGATATTTTCAAATTGGACGAATATTTAAGAAGTTGTGAGTATTTTATTGCTTACAGTTTTTACAGGAAGAACGCGTACCCGACGATTGGAACCTGAGCATCTTGTGTCCCGTTCGTATGCTCCAACTATAGGGGCATAAGTCTTCTCCCTATTGCCTATAAGATAGTGTCAGGGATATTATGCGAACGACTAAAGCCCATGGTCAACGAAATAATTGGACCATAGCAATGTGGCTTTAGACCTGGCAAGTCCACCATTGACCAGATATTTACCCTGCGGCAAATCCTTGAGAAGACCCAAGAGATGCAGATCTACAAATATCACCTTTTAGTCGATTGTAAAGCAGATTTCGACGGTCCCCTCCGATCAAAGGTATTCCATGCAATGTCTGAATTTGGTATCCCCGCAAAGCTCATCCGGCTTTGTAAGATGGCTTTAACTGACACTAGGTCATCAGTTAAAATTGGAGAGAACCTCTCCGAACAGTTCAGTCCCTAAAGAGGTTTCAGACAAGGATACAGCCTTTCGTGTGACCTATTCAACATTTTGCAAATGTCAAAAGAAATGGCACGATCTACACCAATAGTCACATGTTACTTGCTTATGTTGATGACATAGACATCATAGGACGATCAGTAAAGGAAGTAACTGATACCTTTAGGAAGACCGAAGGAGAATCTGCGAAAGTGGGTCTGGCGGTAAACGGCGAAAAGACCAAATTGATTGTGTCGACGCGCAAAGCGTCCATACAGCTCGGACCAACTGTGGAAGTCGTCTACCTCGGCACTGTCATAAACACAACAAACAACATCAGTTTCGAAATAAGAAGAATAATTGTATTGGCCAAAAGACGCTACTATGGTTTAAATAAGCAATTTAAAAACAAAGCCACATCTCGTCAAACAAAAATAACACTATACAAAACGCTGATACTGCCTGTGCTAATGTATGTCTCCTAAGCATGGATACTTGCGCAAGCAGATGAGGCAGTGCTTGGTGTGTTTGAGAGGAAAATTCTTCGAAAAATCTACGGGCCGATTTGCGTTGATGGTGGATGAAGAAATGAAAAGGCGCGGTATTTCAAAAAGCGAAGCGAAAAACAGAGAGGATTGGAGATCTTTTCTTAGTTCGGTCTATGGAACAAATGTTCTGTAATGGGCCAGCTAAGTAAGTAATATATTCTATCTTATTTATTTAGTTATTTTTTATTTTATTTACTGATTTATGTTATTTTCATATATCATATATCTATTTATTTGATTTATTTATTTCTTTTCTCTTTTTTATTGTATTGTATTTTTTTATTTATTTGTATGCCTTATATGCCTTATATTACTTTTTCCTTTTTTTAGTTATATATTATATTTACTTATTTTATTTATGTTATTAATTTAATTTTTTTATTTAATTTATTTTTTATTTAATTTTTTTATCATTTCAGTTTATTATTTTTTATTTATTTCTCATTTTGTTTATTATATTTACTTCATTTTAATTTTATTTATTTACTTATTTTATTTAGTTATGCATTTATTTATTTATTTTAAATATTTTGTTTATTAATTTAATTTATTTTATTTGTGATAGTTTGTTATGTCATTCCTTTTATTATTTTTTATTTTATTTATGTAACTTATTTGTTTTATTTATTTTGTTTATTTTATTCATTTTATATATTTTATTTACTTTATTTATTTGTGTATAATACATCTTATTTCTTTTTTTTATTTATTTTGTATATTTTACATACTTTTTCATTCATTTATCCTATTTATTTATTTTATTTATTGAAGTGTTTTATCTATTTTATTTAGTTTAGTTATTATTTTATTTACTACTTATTTTATTTATTTTTTATTTTATTCATTTAATTTGAATTATTTATTTTTTTATCGTATTTATATTATTTATATATTTTAGCTTATTTACATTTTATTATTATTTTATTGGTTTTGTTTATTTCAACTATTTTGTGTTATTTATTTTATTTTTTATTTCATTTATTTATAACATAAATATTTTTTTATTTCGTTATTTTATCGTATTTATTTTTATTTACTTATGTTATACATTTTATTCATTTATTTATTTTTTTATTTTATTTATTTTAATTACTTTATTTTAATTTATTTTATTTATTATTTTTTGATTTATTTTATTTAATTATTTATTTTATTTTTATAATTATTTTATTTATTTTATGTATGTATTTTGGCTTATTTACTTTTTATTATTATTTTATTTCAACTATTTTGTGTTTTTTTCTTTATTTTTATACCCTCAGCCTTTAGGCTAAGGAGGGTATATACACTTTGATACGATGAAAATGTGCCTCATCGAAATAATGGTTTTAGACCCCAAGTATGCTTGGACGAAATGTGTTTCAGACAATTTGGAGTCGATCTAGCCATGTCCGTCCGTCAGTCTGTCCTGCTGGCTGGAGCGCACGATAACTCTCGAACGGATGAACCGATTCGGTTCAAATTTTGGCTTTCGTAATATTTTGCCCAAACTTAGTTTAAGTTCGAGGATGAGCTACATCGGTCCACTCCTTCCGGTACCTCCCCCACAAAAGTTCGCAAATGTTCGGAAAGTTTGTGCGCACGATAACTCTTGAAGGGAGTGACCGATTTGGTCCATACTTTGTATAGTGTAAACTTTCCACCAGAGTAATATGAGGTTCCAATATGGTCTCAATAGGTCCACTCCTTCGGGTACCTCCCACACAAAATTTCGGAAAAATTCAGTTTAGGGCCATCTCTCGAATCGCTTTGATTTTTGTTTTAGCAAGTTGTATTCACTGCCCTCCATACGACGGTACGAGTTTCATCAGGGGCAAGTCCATACTTCCTGAGAAAATAGCATGAAAGTTGCAAAAAACCGCTATGACACCGTGTAAGGTGGTTGGAGCGCAAGATAACTCTCGAACGGATCTGCTGATTCGGTCCAAAATATGGTCTTAGTAATATTTTGTCCAAACATAGTTTAAGTTTGAAGATAAGCCATATCGGTCCACTCCTTAAGGTACCTCCCCCACAAAAGTTCAAAAATGTTCGGAAAAATTGTTCGTACCGTAACTCTTGAAGGGAGTCGCAGAATTGGTCTATACTTTACACATTCTAATATATCTACCAGATATACATCAGGTTCAAATATGGACTATATTTGTCCACTCCATCCGGTACCTCCCACACAAAATTTCGGATAAGTTCACTTTAAGACCTGATATCGAATCGTTCTGATTTTTGTTGAAGCAACTTGCATTTGCTGTCTCAATTACGATGGTAAAAGTTTTTTTCAGGGGCAAGTCCATACTACTTGAGCAAACAGCCCGAAGGGTGTAAAAACCCCATAGGCACCATATGTAGTGGCTGGAGATCCACTTCCATAACGGTCAATGTCGATCCATTCCTTTTAGTATCTCCTCCGCAAAACTTTTGATCTTTAATCCTAATCAACATTTTTGTCTGTTAAAACGCCCACAATTTTTAAAACCCCCTAAATACATACGTATTTTGGGAAAAATTGTTTTAATATACATAGGCTGAGGGTATATCTCTGTCGGCAAAGCCGACTGATACTTTTTTACTTGTTTTATTTCATTTAGTTACAAGATAAATATTTATTTTATTTCGTTATTTTATCTTATTTATTTTTATTTACTTATGTTGTACATTTTATTTATTTATTTTAATTACTTTATTTTATTTTAATTTATTTTGTTTGTTTGCGTATTTATTTACTTAAATTTATTTTATTTAGTTATGTATTTATTTATTTTACATACTATTATTTATTCTTATTTAGTTTTTTATTTTTTATGTTTTTTTTTTATTTTTTAAGTTTATTTATGTATCTACTTTTTATCTTTTTTTATTTTGTATTTATTCCATTAATTGTTTATTTGTTATTTATTTAATTATTTTATATATTTATTTTTATTTTATTTAGTTATTTTTTATTTGTTCTATTTATTTTTTTATGTTTAATTTTATTTAAGTTATATATTTTATTTTATTTATTTCAGTTCTTTATTTATTTTATCTATTTTATTTATTTGTTTTATTTACTTTTACCTATGTATTTATTTATTGTTCTCTTTGCTTTCTTCTTAAAAATATTTTAAACAAATCTCTTGAATAAAAATATTCAAACCTACTTACTTTTTATTGTCATAGCTGGAGCTATAAATTCCTGCCAAATCATTGCGTATTTGACCCGAATATTTAAAATATAATTTATATGCCTTCTCCGCATCCAGGTTCAATGACAGCGGTATTATTAATTTATTTGTTATCTCCTCATAATGTAACTGATCAGTACCAACAAAACGTTCAACAACCTTGTCATCATCATTGTCGTATAAAATTGTTTCGGAAATATTTAAAAATGCCGTGTGTAGGGTAATGTTACGAACAGCAACTGTTGCTGCTGCTATCGCATGCAATGTTATATTAACTTCACCATCGAAAGTGAACTGTTTCGCACCATCCGCCGTTTCGAGATAAGGTTTGATTCTGATATCATAGAAATCTGGTATAACATCTGTGTTAAGGCGATAGTCTATTATTGACTGAGTTAATGTGGGGCTGCAGAAGATTGCCAGTGTTAAAAACAAACAATGGGTGAGGAGCCGTAAACGGGTCATGTTTTCGTTGTTATTGTTGTTCTTAGATGCGGTTTCAGCAGCACCACTTGTTGCGATCACTTTGAGTTCAGAATTTAAACTGAGAAAACTGGTAGGGGTTTGATTTACATGCTGTCGAAGGAATTCAAATTTAATAACAAATCATTAAATGAAAATTATTAATGATAGCGAACGGATTTGTGCGAAATTAAAAAGGGCCTTTATATTGGGTAATAAACATGATAGAAAATAAAAAATGCTTACGTTTAAATACTTACATATTTTTAACGGATTTACTCTTGCATCAAAGAGAAACGAAATATTTCTGAACCATGTTGGATCTCATTGTTTGTTCCTTCTCTAAATTTGGCCCCAGTCTTTGATGATTCTTGGCTTCACAAGTAAAAAATTCAACTTTTTGGCTGTAACGAGTTCTTCTCAAACATCCTTTATATGAAAATATACAAATGTAGCTACTTACTTTCACTGATATGTGTAATTATTTTGCCAAATCCTTGCCTGTTCATTAATAGTTTGTTATATTTTTAATTAAAGGCCTTTTATTTAAATACTTTGGCAGTTTCGTTTTTTTAACATACTGCGATAAAGTTGTTAATAAAATGTTATTATTCTTGATAAGATTATCAGAATGTTATACAAGTATAAACTATTGTGATAATAAGTAAATCCAAACAGTAATAGAAGAGAGTACTGTTCCCCTCACGAATAACAATCACAAAACTTAAGAACACAATTTTTTTCCAATGGGATCCAGTTAGCGACCTCCTACAAATTACACAATCCCTAATGTCGGCGTTTAAAGAGATCACGTATCGATCAGAGTGGCGCAGTGACCGTTTTCGAAGAGAGTTTTTTTGTTATTTGGACACCTCAGTGATTATCAGGCGTAGTTGTCAAGTCCATATAGTTACCATGGTAACAAGGCTATGCACCGGTTGATGTGGATGTCTTGGAAACCCCAGTCTTCACCGTCACAAGTGCATTATCAACCACTTTCTCTTTGACGGTACGTAAAGTGATTCATTAAAGAGTTATCGCCTTAACCTTTAACTAACGAGGGTGTATACACTTTGTTAGAAGAACCGATGGAGAGGAACCGTCATATGTGGACTTGCGTACAGTTCTTGTTGTTCCTTTTTTAACCGCTAGAAACCTTAAATTACAAATAAGAGTTATTTTGGCCGGAAAATGTAGCTTACGTCTTAAAAGTAGCAGAAATCGTGAGGTACCGCGATATGGCCGTAATACTACATATGGACATATGGCGTCAATTCGTAGAGAAATTTTGTGACCCCCTTGGAACCTTAAATGAGGTATTCTGCTATTTTTGTTTGAAAAATGAGCTAAAATCCTAACAATAGCAAAAATTCTCTAAAAACAATGCTGAAAATCGGGTGTACCTTTTATGCGGGGGCTATGTTAAAACTTGCATCTATACCCACAATTCTCTGTGGGAATGTTGTATTTTCATATCGCAGAAATATCAAATATCTAACCTTATCTAATTCGGTTAGATAAGGTGGCTTATACCTTAAAAATACCGAAATTCAAGAGGTGCCGTTCTATGCGGGCTATTTCAAAACCTGGATCTGTACTGACCAATTTCTGAGCCCAAGCTTTGTAGTCCAAAGGAAGACTAAATACCAATCTACAGTCATTTCGGTGTGATAATGAGGCTAAACCTTGCAAAAACCGAATATCGGGAAGTACCGTTCTATGGGAGCTGTATCAAAACTTGTGAACATGTGCAGACTAAATTCTGGGAGAAAGTTTTGTAGCCCCAAGGTAGCCTAGATACCAAATTATAAAGCTCTATATAAAATATCAGGGCGGCGTTCTGGCAGGTTCGTGGACCACAGTGGTTCTGCAAAACTTATCACAGACTGACCTTTCGCGTTAAATGTAGCAACAAGGTTTCTTTGGGTGCCCAAGTGCTGTAGACTTGGACCTTGTTCCTACATTTTAGCTTGTCGTAGTGTCGAGTGTGACCCCTAGAACCTTGGAGTAGTTGGTGGTCGGAATTCTAAAACCATCGACCATGAAATTCAATTAGCCACTTGTTATGCTTATGCTTACCGACCAACTTGTTAACTTGGCATGACAAAGCTCAACATGATCATTTGCTAATCCCGATGCCTTTTCTTGGAATATGGATGGTATAGTAGCTGTTGTTGGCTCGATGACAACCGGTTGTCTGCTGTCGGCTCCATGGTGATCGGGGTGATATCATCAGGTCATCATCGAAGATAATAGGGTTGTTGATGTCCGTTCTATGGTGATCGGATTAATATGAATGGTTCACAAAAGTACGGCATGTATAGGATGCTCGTAGGATCCTCTGAACGTCGTAATGTGTTTAGGACCATGGGAATGCTGATTGGCAAGGGTTCACTGAATCTACCAATCACCGCTTCAGAGAGCTGTCCATTTCATCAGATCCTCGGGTAGCTGAGAGACCCATCACTGCAGCTGATGCTTGCTACATACCTTCTGCTTAAATATACGAAAGTTAACAGGCTAGTTGGCGATCATAAGCTGAAACAATGCAACATTGGTATAGGATTAAGTAAATTGTGGCCAACGGTTAAATCACTCTGGGAATGAAGGATGATCGAATGACTGATATTTTCAACGGCATTACAGTAACTGAACCAAAGAGGTGCGGTCGTTATTTTAACCGGCAATTTATAGAGCACCCCGAGGGTGATAGGGTGAAGAAAAGAGCCCTCCCAACCGAGGAGGTATCACCAAACTTTACAATGGGAGATGCTGCAGCCGTCATCTGAAACTCGAAACAATCGCAAGCGCTGCCACACTGCTCACCACTGAAATGAGACTCCCACTGAACATAGTGATCGAGTGTAACGTTCGATAGCATGTTTAAGTCGCCAGCGCAATCCACAGCCATTTGTGGTAAGATCAGATGTAGGAACAAGGTCCTCAAGTCGCTGGCCGGCAGAACTTGGGGTGCTGGCATAGACACCCTGTTGATCTCTTACATAGCAATATACCAGTCTGTGGTAAGCAATGCGGCGCCAGCGTGGTATGCAAATATTAGCGCTACGCAGTGGAAGAATATTCAAAACCTGCCAGAATGCCGACCTGAGGACTGCAACAGGGTGTCTCCTCAATGGACCAGTGGATAATCTTTTGAGGAGGCGAATGGTTTGTCGGTGCATCAACACAACACGATGCTGTCAATGCAGTACCAACTTGGGTGTTATAGCAGTGAGCATCCCAATCACGATTTATTGTACAGGCTTCACCCACCCAGTCACCTTAGGAGAGATCTTCATGATCTAGAGAGAGAAGTCCAAAGGTATAAACGGGAACCTCTAGACCAATGGTGCACAAGAAGAGAATGCTATTTTGGGTTTTTGTATATGGAAGAGAGTTGTAGTTAACTTTATCGTAAAGACGCGTGCATGGCTGCTCTAGACCAAGAGCCTATCAGATAGACTTGTATAGTATTCACACTGATGCTGTCGCCCAGCGATGCCGTACTTATGGGCCGTCCCACCCCATCCATCACAGCAGAAGAACGCCAGCAGCCAAGGCATACACTAGTGGTTTTAATCCAGTTAAGATCCAGACAATGCAGCCGCCTCAATTTCTATTGGGCTCGAATTGGTGCGACGATATCCAACACATGCTCTATATCAATGGCGTTCTTTGTTACTGTTGAAGTTACGAAGTTTTTCGGCGATTCGCACACACACGACCCGAACGCAAAGAAAGAGCACACAAAAGAGAGCAAATGTTTTGATTTGTTTTTGTTTTGCACAGGGGTGCCAAGTTGGTGGTTTCCCGCTACTTGTGGTGATTTTTGACGTACTAAAACCACTGTTTAAGCAGGAATGTCAACTATTTTAAGGTAAAAATCGCTACAGACCTATGGTGCGTATCTGGCTGTAGCGATTTTTATCACGGAACAGTTGGCATACAACCTTACTAACACACTGTCAAACGATGCCAATATGTAGAATTTTGTGTGCCCTCTTCTTGGTCGGCAGTGCTCTACATGAGGGTTGAACCACACTACACGCATTATTTCCCAGTAGGAAATTGAATCTGCGATGACCATTTCATCAACGAAAAATTTCAGAATTGTCTTTAAACAAGACGGTGTCACCAAATTTGTCACACTTCCATGTGCGATGTGTGACATTCTGAACGAAAATGTCTTGCAATGTGCCTTGGTACAAGTTAATGTCCATTCTATCGTCCATGAAGACTACTTCGCTTACTTTGTCGCTCAACTTATCGTGCACGAGTTTTGCGACATTTGTGTTAAAATATCGTCGATGATCGCAGAGGTCTGTCGTCGAGCCGTCTTCAATGGAATGGAGACAACTTTGAAGACACCTGATTATTATGAACACAACCAGTTCAAGTTGCAAAATTGTTGAGTCTGGAATATCTTTGAATTGCAACATCATAAAATAAAATGTAAAAAAACAAAACCAACAACTTTAATTAAATATTCTAAAACTGAACTAAAATTTCTCACAAAATTTTATTTAATAATAAAAATAACACAGTTGGTAACAGCAATGTCATGCCATTGATGGTAACAGCTGAATTCCGTTGATCTAAATATTTGAATAGATTTCCAAGATGTTGTTCAGACCAAGCCAAATTGTTCTCCACATTCTTAACGGCAGTTTCAAGAGTGCTGACAGAGGTGCCAAACAAATAACCCTTGGAGGCAATGAAATCCCGCAACAGCGATAGTTGTTCAGCAGTTGTAAAATAATTGGCAATGCCACTGATAACCGATGCCGTTGATGACCAGCTATCCAGGCTGAAAAAAGGAAACAGAATTATATTTAAAAAAAATCAAGTTAAAAATATTATTTTTTGACTTACGCTTCTGCCAACAATTCCACAGTTTCGGTGACTGCATAAAACACGGGATCAACATTTTCCGGTGTTTGACTATACAAGGCACTAATGGCACTGGCCTTCAAATCCTGGGGAACATCATCGCTCAATATGTAGGCATAATGATTATCCACATAATGACGAGTACAACCCATGGCCCGAAGAATTTTCTCTCTTTGTGTTTGGAAGTCGGTTGCGATAAACATTTCCCTAAGCGTATTATAAATATCATGGGTACCTTCTCTACTGGCAGCACAATACAAGGTTTCTTGGAAATCTACCGGTACTTCAGTAGCGTCCCATGCATTAAATAATAATTGGGCCTTTTGGTTACAATCATCATGATGATATTTACATAACCACCCAATGACCTTATTACGATTATAGACATCCAAAACCGTGTCTTGGGGATTTTCAAAACCCAATTTCTTATAAACTTTGGACATAATGTCACATAAGAATTCTCCAAATTGTTTGTGTTGTTGCAAAGTTAAACGTTGACTAATTGTATCGAATGCTTTGAAAGCAGGATTCCAGGGTAAATATTCAACTTCAGTGGCCAAATATTCCATAAAGGCAAAAACTTCATCATAGCCCATAAGACCTATGCGACCATAGGTAAAGAGATCATCTACCAAATGGGCTCTATTTATGACATGGATACCACTGTGATTGGTGGCTTTCAAAGCTATGCTTATCTTATCCAATAAGTTTGGTTCGTAGTAAACCCTATGGAAATTGGATTGTTGTAAATTCAATATTATCCATTCATCGGAATTTGAATTGCCAAACTCGAGTTCACTTTGAGTTTTGTTGAAATAAAATTTCGGTGTAAGATCATCAAAATTGTTCTCTGTATTGGTGGCATAAGTTATGGGTATGGTGTATTTTAGGTTCACATCACTACCATCTTCGGGATCCAAAAGAAATCGTTTTTGTTGCAATAGATATGTACCGGCTTCGGTGGTAGATATGTTTATTATGGGGAATCCGGGTTGCTCTGTCCAATCACTAAATAATTGATCGAGGTCCACTTGTTGCTCCCGGGGCCAATGTTGTTTCCAGTGTTTGAATAAATCTGCGGGTACGGTATTTTTTAAGTGACTAGAAAATATTTTAAAAGAACAGAGGTTAGTTATTTTTCTTTGAAATAATCCTACAAATTTAGAAGGAAGATTCAAAACAATGCTCGATTATAGCTAAGAATGTCTCTATAACAGATATTATTACCATATTTTATGTTGCATACTTTATGGAGTTAAATTGAGTGTATGGTGCTGGGATGCCCATCATATTTTTCTATTGCATACTTTACGGGTGTCATTATGTGAGAGCATGCTTTTTTAATTAGTTGAATTGTGTGTCTGGAGCATTGGTGCTCAAAATATTTGTGCATTAGTCTCTCTGAGAAAATCTTTCCTTTGCTCAACCACGACAGATGAGAATAAAGAGAACTTATGTTGTTGTTGCAGTCACGTTAACGTATATGGGTGATCTTAGCTGGTCTGGAGAGAGAAGCGTTTGCACGCGTGCGCTCAATTGTGCGACACTGGTCTGGAGCAGTGAGAGGCAATGCGAGTTCCGTGAGCGTAAATTTACTCTCGCTCACAACTTGTGTAGACTCTAAATCAAACCCGTTTGTTAATATTGTTAAGGTTACGAATATTTTCGGCAAATCACACACACGCGACCCGATCGCAAACTAAGAGAGCAAATGTTTTGATTTTTTACTTTAGTCTTGTACTGAATGTCATGAAAGCAGGTTGATGCCGCTTTATTTGTTTTTTTTTTTTTGGGTACACTGAAAAGATTTTGCAGTTGTACAGTAAATATGTGGAGGAAAGAATTTGAAAATGATTTTTTGTTTTGTATTAATATTTTTAATGACGCAAAATGCCTCGTCTGCAATGCAACAATAAAAAATGTATATCCATCTTACCTTAATCGTCATTATAATACGCATACAAAATATCATTTAATGACGGAAAATGAGCGAAAAAAAAATAATATGCCAGCTTAAAGATAATTTAACAAATAAAAATAATAAGTGTCTTAATATTATAAAAGACAAAGGCAATTATGATAATGCCACAATCAAGGCCTCATATAAGATTGCTTTGGAATTGGCCAAGAAATGTAGATCTTTTGAAGATGGGGGGTTTTTAAAGAAGTTTTTATGTCAGTATTACCTTTTTTTGGATATACTGGTAGAAAAATGGAAGACATTTTCAAAGAGGTGCCTTTATCTCGGTCCCCAATAATCCGCCGCACCGAGTCAATATGGAAATTCATAGAAAAAATGTTTTTTTATGCTTAGAAAGTCTTAAAAAATCATTTTTATATACAATTAGTTATTTCTCTCAAAAAAATTAACATATGAAGAAAAATACTCTTCAAATTATGAAGTTATTTATATTATTTTTAATTTAAGTCATACAAAGCGAACGCGCCAACAATATATTTTTTCATTTCACACTCAATATGAAAATCATCAACCTGTTTTGTCAGTGTAATTTTACCCACACATAAACAATTTAAGCGATCGCTCTTCTTGGTCGGAATCAGGCGAAGGCATTGTTACTCACAAGAGAGCCCATGTGCTCTAAGTGAGCGTAAATTTGTTATCGTTCACAGCCCGTGTAGATCATTGGTGCTCAAAATATTTTCTGCATTAGTCTCTCTGAGCGAGTCTTTCCGTTGCTAAACCATGAAAGATTGAGAATAAAGAGAACATATGTTGTTTTTGCAGTCACGTTAACGTATATGGGTGATCTTGGCTGGTGTAGATCAGCCAAGATCATCCATATACGTCATTGATGCTCAAAATATTTTGTTCATTTGTCTCTCTGAGAGTGTCTTTCCTTTGCTAAACCGCGGCAGATAAGGAAAAAAAGAGAACGTGTGTTGTTGTTGTAGTCACGTTAACGTATATGGATGATCTTGGCTGGTGTAGATGCTAACACGTTGTGAACAACAACAAATTTACGCTCATTGAGGGCACAAGAGAGACCCAAAAATGTTCTCTGCCTCACTCTGCTCTAAATGGTGGTGAGCGAGAGTAAATTTACGCTTACGTATGACCAAGAGATCACACACGTGCACTCATTGAACGTTTATCTCTCCACACACACAATTCAACTAATTAAAAAATAATGCACTCACAGAATCGCACCCCGTAAAGTATGCAATAGAAAAATATGGTGGTCATCCTAGGTCTGGAGAAAGCAACTCTCTGCATATAGATGCTATATGACGCAGTAATTCGTCGTTCTCTTACACGTTGGTCATGGAGAAATTTGTATTATTTTTCATAATATTCCATTCCAATATCCCCTATTTTCCTTTTATTTTTTCTCTTCATTTATACTAAATATGAGTTTCTCACACTTACTTCTCTTTCAAATATTCTCGCAATGCCGTATCGAACTGCTCTTTACCCATCAAATTGCAAATCATGCGAACTATTGCCGCGCCCTTAGCATAGGTTATACTACTGAATTTATAACCAACTTCAGATGGACTATTTATCTTCTCTTCAGGATTTGTCATGGGTTGGGTACTTTGTGTGGCATCGGTACCGAAAATCAAGTGGATTTGATTTACCACAAATTGTTTGTCCAACTCAAATTCGGGATAAATCTAAAAGGGAAGAGAGAGTTTTCAGAAATTGCAAAAATTCGGAGATGTGATACTTACTTCATGTGCCAAATAGTATTGATAGTAACGAGCAAATGCCTCATTTAACCAGAAATAACTCCACCATTTGAAGGTGACACTGTTGCCAAACCACATGTGAGCCGTTTCATGGACAAGAATTGTCACAGTGTACTCTTTGTTCGACCAGCCATCTGTGTAACCGGGTTGATGGGACAAAACTGTATCGCTGAAAAAAAAAGATTTGAGTTGTGATTATTGAAATGGAAAGGAATAATACTGGACAATAATGAAAGATCAGAATCGGACAATGTAATAAAATACAGTTTTATCAACGCCGTAGCCGGTCCCAAGCCCGTTTAAAAAAGGATTGATCTTTCGAATAAAAAATCACAAATGAACCTAAGTCGACAGCTAAAAACCTTCATGAGTGTTGGAACTAAATTACCAATGAACAGCACCCGAATTAAACAAATTATAGGATATCCGTAAGTGACAAATGAAAAATTACAACAGAAAATGTTGTCGACGTCTTAGCATTCTAAGCCGCTACAGGCCAGGGGCCGTCACTCCACTATCAACATTTTTATTTGGGGAGCGAGACGTTGGGGAATGCCAGCTCCGAATTATGCAGGTCCCGGACCATGAGTTTGCACCGTCTCATCCATCATAGGTTGGTGAGATGCAAAGGATTCCAATTATGGACACACTTCCTTAGTGAATATAGCGATAGGGACTATGTCAGTTCGTCGTCTTCATTAGATTTGAACCTTGCTGTTCCAGTTCCATACATTCTGCATTCCTGCAGTTTAACTGCGATTGCCTCCGTGGGAAGATCAATGAGATTGTGGGTTTTATGAGTCGAAGTTGAACAACACCTCCATTCTTCGGAGTTGTGATAGATACAACGGACTGCGAGGTGGTGGACGTGAAATCATATTGCACCAGTCTGTCTAGAACAGACCTATCTCGCTTGTGCTGGGTTCTAGTGAATCATACTTGAAGTGTGGAACTACCAAGGTAACAGCGTTCTTCGCCTGATATCAGGTCACTGTTTGAAGGTAACTGGTCCCAGAAAATGTTAATGCTCTACATGAGTTATGACATTCAACCCTAGTAAGTGACCAAAAAGGCTGGCTGAGCAAATAGATTGCAAGTGAACGAGGATGCTCTCATCAGAATTAGAAAAACTCTCATAGTTCGTGTGACTTGATCTGATGAATGGCATGACTTGTCAACCCATCATTTCCCTTGAGCCGGACCATTTCCCTATATTCATCCTCATCTACCTCTAAACTTTCCTTAACACTATGAAAGTCAATTGCCAATGATTCAGACAGTTCACTAACCAACGATTTAAGGAACTGCCCAATGTTCGGATAGTGGAGAGGAATTTCCGCGAAATACTCCTGCTGGTCGAATACCTTAAATTAGCGGTTATTTTTATATTCAACATGGTGCAATTACGATCTCTATGCCGTATTCGGGTACTCCCTGTTTTACTCTGCGTATCTTCGACTTCGAAATTCGCAAGCGATTATCCAACATTTCAAACATGGCTGGAGGGAAGTCTTCTCTATGTTTACGAACAGCAAGGCATGGTTGACGGTATCGTAGGCTATAGATGCGTCTCACGAATGTATGGTCCCATAGCCTGTTCTGACTGATATATGTGGATATGGCGCGTAACAAAGCTCTGATACTGCGCAAATAAGAAAAGGCTTCTCATCATGAGATACGCCTCTGCTAGCATCCATGTCCAGCATCAGTAGTAGGACCACACTGCCAACTTTCCAGGCTTCTGGCACAATATGGGTGGCTCAACTCCGGGTTCATCCAGTTGTTTAAGAATTAGCATTGCGATTCCGTGTGAGTCATTGTAATTTGTCGCCCTATCACTCTTGTGGTGCTCTATAAATTGTCGGTTAAAATAACACGCGCACCTCTTCAGGTCTGTTACAATCACACCGTTGAATGTATGATCCTTCTTTGAAGGATACGAGAGTGTTTTAATAGGCCCGTACTGGTTAACTTTTGCCCACAATTTAGTTAATCCTGAGTTCAAGAGTAAGTTCTCTAACTATTGGGTCTTTAGGGTTCGTACGAAGAAGCTCATTATGTTCGTTTGCTTATTCCGTTACCTCTGCTAGAAAATGTTGTCTAATTTCGGATATTCTACCAGCAGGTATGTAGTGGGCGCCTGCAGCTATGATGACGTCATGTGAAATTATCTAATCGAGTATCTGAGAGAATGGACAGCCCTCGAAGGCTTACATACATACATTGATTACATACATACATAGACAGCAGCATTTCCGAAGTGAAAAATTAGCGGAAATTCCAGGGACGAAAATTCTCGATGAAAACCATGGCTGAAAAACTCTAAAACGGTGATTGGTGAAATCTTTAAGCCTATGCCAATCACCCTCTCATGGTGCAAAAAACTACGGTGGTCAGAGGTTATGAAGTCAGGTGGTCTATTAAAGCAGACGATGATAGGAAGATGGTCTGTTAATTTATATGACCAGGTGCCACAATGGTTAGGTCCGGCGATTTGTGCAATCTCCTTTTATCTACAGTCTTCGTTGACAGAGCAAAATGTGGAACAATCAACTTGCTTGGCCAGTGTTGTACTCCTGTGGTCATTGTCTATTCAACGGCGCACAGTGGTTCAGAAATCGATTTTCCTGGCCAAAAACCCCATTTTTTGTTGTCACCGATTGTTAATTTCAATATGGGATTCGATAGTAAACATATTGAACATAAGGAAAGCAAATCATTAGATCAAAATATTGGAAGGTGTGGGCGTGGCGTGCTCCTAAAGACGAAAAATGTTTCCCAAGTTTGGAAAATACGTAATTTTTGCAGATGTTGTATTCATTGTTTTTTATGTAGGTAGGATTGTTGCAGAGACCATTGCAATCGCATTGCAGTAATGATTAATTTCCGGAATGACGAATTTGATTTAAAATATGAAAAAAAATTCAAAATGTATACTTTGACCTTGAATACCTGCAACTGCAACTACTGGACTGAATTTGAAAATTGTGAAAATATCTCTATACGTTCGGATTTTTGACCAGGAAAACACAATTCTGAACCACTGTGCGCCGTAGGATAGATGTAGATTTGTTGTTAAGTGTGAGTGTCATTACACCGTTAGTGATAATCGTTCCACAAACATCCCAGACGGGACAATGGAGATTTTCTCTCATATCAATGAGTGTACCCCGATTCATATTAGCTTAATGATATGGGACCTACTGTTTATCGCCAAGTCCGAACGGTGTGTCTTAAGACACCACTTGTAGAGAAGTTTTCATGGCTGAAATACTCAGGGAATGTCTCCAACATTTCCGACGGGTATTTTGACACCGATGAACATTTGATATTGCCTGACCGGGGAATCGAACCCGCGACTTTCAGCGTGCAAGGCCGGTGTGTATACCCTTACATCATTAGTACTTCATTAAAAATGTCTATAGTGGATTTGTCATAATAAATTCCGTATATGAGTAACGATACTTCCGGCTAGGGTTATATGAGTCCCGATAAAGGTATTATGTGATTTTAGTTAAATTACTAAACGAATTAGCCTTGATTTCATACCGGTGGAAAATTGTCAATGTTGTTTGTTTTTTGATTTACGAAAACATCATGAATTTTGGTACTATATAGGGTTTCAAATTCCCATATTTTCTTGATAATGGTAATCATGCTTAGTTAATTAGATTCCGCAATGCTGATTTTTCCCTGATGTAATGGTTATTAATATTGTATAATACTTACTGGTAAATGACTAATCCCCAATTCTCCATGCCATTGTGAGGGAAACGTCTTGATCCAGCTTTTTGCATTAGGGTATTACCCAAAGACTTATAGGGTAGCTGGGTATATGAATCATAGGCAGCCAATGTCTTCAAGGCAACCTCCCTGGTGTAATCCGTTTTATCAATCAATGAAGAATGCATAATCAATTTGAAATCATCATCACCCTCGGCCACAAAGTCGCCAATCAAAAAGGCAACCAAGTAGGTGGACATTGGTGGTGTTGCATCGAAATAATCCGTATAGCGGTCATCACTAAAATTGAGAATTAAATATTAAAATTATTTTCACCTTCACTTTGCAGAAATGTTCCTTAACTTACCTCTCAGACACAGTATTCAAAAGTTTGGTATTGAAAAATGACAAATACTCCTTGGGTCGGGTGATGCGCATACGGAATGTGGCCTTTAGCTGGGGTTCGTCGAAACATGGAAAGGCTGTGCGCGCATCAATACGCTGTAGCTGGGTAATGGCATACCACGAGGAGATGTTTTGCGAATTTTCATCATCATAAGTGCCACGAAAAACTCCCGCCAAACCACTACGTATTTGTCCAGTATATTTAAAATACAAAGTATAATTTGTATCCAGCAACAATGATGATTGCAAGGGTACGGTAAGTTTATCGGTTATTGTTTCGTACACCAATTGGTCTGTACCGATACGTTGAACAAGTTGGCCACTTGCATCATAAAGTGAAGTTTCTAAGATCTCGATATAATCCTTGTGCAATGTAATGCTGTGAACATTTTCCTCCAGAGCATGAAGCGTGATATTGACCTCACCATCGAAGGTAAATTGTTTGCTTCCATCCGTGGTTTGTAGATAAGGTTTTATGGCAATATCATAACCAATAGGTACCACATTTTTTGGTAGCCGATAATCTTGAGCCAAAGTACTTCGATTAGCTGCTAATGTCAAAAGAAATAAACAAATGATAAACCGTTTCATTTCAATGTCGTCCAGTCCAGTCCAATCCAGCCGTCGTCGTTCGTTTGTTTGTTCTCGCGGAAATGTTGATATGGACTGACTGGTATGTTTTTCTGAAGAAATCGAAAACAAGAATTCATGGTGGGGTAGTAAAATATTTAACATTGACTGCCGGCAATTCGATTAGATTGGCAAAGAGAGAAATTTGTTATTATTCTTTAAAAAAAGTACCGAAGTAACGACATTGACATATTCATATCGGGGATGGCCCTCTATTGCGAGGATGATTTAATAATTTGTTTTCAAATTTTTCAGCAACATTTTCGAAGTTGATATAGTTTGCAGGTAGAGCGACCAAAGTGGCTGCAATCCGTGGATTGTGTTAAAGATTTTAGGAGCTCTAAAAGAGGCCTTAATAGTGAATTTTTTAAACATTTTTAGGAGTCCACAAAGAGGCTATAAAACGTGGATTTTTAAACATTATAGGAACCCTAAAAGAGGCCATAATACGAGGATTTTTTAAACATTTTGAGGAGCCGCCAAATAGGACATAATTCGTGGATTTAAAAAAAAATTAAGTGTCCCCAAATGGGCCATCATATGTAGATTTTTTTAAGATTTTTAGGAGCATCCAAACAGGCCGTAATACGTGATTTTTTTTATATTTTAAGGAGCCCCCAAGAGGCCATAATACTTGGATTTTTTAAACGTTTTGAGGAGCCCCAAATAGGACATAATATGTGGATTTTTTAAAAAATTTTAGGTGCCCCCAAATAGGCCATCATATTTAGTTTTTTTTTTAAGATTTTTAGGAGCCCCCAAAGAGGATTTTTAAAATATTTTTAGTAGTCCCCAAAGAGGCCATAATACGTAAATTTTTCTAAAGATTTTTAGGTGCCCCCAAAGAGGCCAAAATATATAGTTTTTTTTTTAAGATTTTTAGGAGCCCCCAAAGAGGCGTAATACGTGGATTTTTTAAACATTTTTAGGAGCTCCCAAAGAGGCCAAAATACGTGGATTTTTTAAACATTTTTAGGAGCTCCCAAAGAGGCAAAAAATACGTGGATTTTTTAAACATTTTTAGGAGCTCCCAAAGAGGCCATAATACGTGGATTTTTTAAACATTTTTAGGAGCCCTCCAAAGAGGCTATAATACGTGGATTTTTTAAACATTTTAGGAGCCCTCCAAAGAGACCATAATACGTGGATTTTTTAAACATTTTTAGGAGCCCCCATAGAGCCATGATACGTGGATTTTTTAAACATTTTTAGGAGCCCCCATAGAGGCCATGATACGTGGATTTTTTAAACATTTTTAGGAGCCCCCATAGAGGCCATGATACGTGGATTTTTTAAACATTTTTAGGAGCCCCCATAGAGGCCATGATACGTGGATTTTTTAAACATTTTTAGGAGCCCCCATAGAGGCCATTGTACGTGGATTTTTTAAACATTTTTAGGAGCCCCCATAGAGGCCATTGTACGTGGATTTTTTAAACATTTTTAGGAGCCCCCAAAGAGGCCATTGTACGTGGATTTTTTAAAATTTTTTAGGAGCTCCCAAAGAGGCCATAATACGTGGATTTTTTAAACATTTTTAGGAGTCACCAAAGAGGCCATGATACGTGGATTTTTTAAACATTTTTAGGAGTCACCAAAGAGGCTATAATACGTGGATTTTTTAAACATTTTTAGGAGCCCTCCAAAGAGACCATTATACGTGGATTTTTTAAACATTTTTAGGAACCCTCGTGGATTTACGTGGATTTTTCAAAGATTTTTAGGAGCCCTCCAAAGAGACCATAATATGTGGATTTTTTAAACATTTTTAGGGACCCTCCAAAGAGACCATAATACGTGGATTTCTTAAACATTTTAGGAGCCCTCCAAAGAGACCAAAATACGTGGATTTTTTCAACATTTTTATACCCCGTTTAGACTATGCTTGTTTTAGCAAATTCAATGGTCTAAACCAAGTTTAGGGGCCCCCAAAGAGGCGATAATACATGGATTTTTTAAACAAAGAGGCCATAATACGTGGGTTTTTTAAACATTTGTAGAAGCTCCCAAAGAGGCTTAAATTTTTTTTTTTCAAAAATTAAAACAATACTTCTTGGGTTTTCAAAAGAACTCATAAATTTAAAAAAAAATGTCCATTTGTGTAAAAATGGTAAGGAAAGGCACACATTTTTGCCACTAAAGTTGGAACTTCACTAAAATGTATTACTTGAGGAAAAATAAAATAGCTCACTTTATCTAAACGCTATAGTAATTTATTGAAACGGTTTTTAAAGGCAGCAACAATATGTTTTATGGTTTTCGAGAAATAGTAATTTCTTTCTCCAGAAATTTGCAACAATTATGTATTTTCCAAAATTGGGCAAAATTATCGTCTTTACGAGCACATCATGCTCACACCTTCCAATATTTTGACCTAATTTTTTTCCTTACTTAGTTTCAATATGTTTACTATCGAACCCCATATAGATATTAAAAGTATGTGACGACTCAAAAATTGGGGTTTTTGCCAGGAAAATCGATTTCTGAACCACTGTGCGTCGTACTCAATCGTCATCAGCCGTGCTCCCAAAATCATCAAACCAAAAACTGAACCTATGTTGACAATTTTTAGTGTAGAGGTGGTTTGGTAAAAAATTAGATAAAATTCTCAAAATACCGAAATTCGAAAGGTTTCCTAATATTTATAGCGGATACGTTTTCTGACCACTGTGAATGTTAAATATTAAATTACAGGTTGTTCGGCCAAAAAATTTAGCTAAAATTCTCAAAATACCGAAAATCGGGAGGTATCGTTATACCGGAGACATTTTGTGACTACTGGGAATATCAAATATCAAATTACATAGAAAAACTTTTGGTGCCAAAGTTTAGGGACCACAGATTTGATATTACAGGTAGTGTCGTCAAAAATATTAGCTAAAATCTCTAAAATAGCGAAAATCGGCAGGTACCCTTATATGGAAGCTATACCAAAAGAGGGATCTATGTTGACAATTTTTAGTGGAGACGTTTTGTGACCACTGGAAATAGCAAATATCAAATTGCAGGTAGTTCGATCGAAGCATTTAGATAAAATCCTCAAAATACCGAAAATCGGGACGTACCCTTATGTAGGGGCTATACAAAAAAAAAAATGGACCTATGTTGACAATTTTTAGTGGAGACGTTTTGCGACCACTGCGAATCTCAAATGTCAAATTACAGGTGGTTCGATAAAAATACCGAAAATAGGGACGTAAATTTCACCGTTATATGGGGGGTTTTCTGGAACATGGGTCGTATTTTCCATCTTCTTGAAACAGGTTGCACTTAAGACCCCTATTACGATGGTACAAGTTTATTCAGTGACAAGTCCATACTTCTTGAGAAAATGACCCGAAAATTAAAAAAAACCCCAATGGCCTGCATTTGTAGTGGCTGGTGGGAACGACAACTCCTGCACCGAATACTGCGTTGGTCCACACTTTGCATATCGTAATATTTCTTCGAATATTAGATAAAAGTCGAAGATGGTGCTTATAGGTCCACTCCGTCCGGTACCTCACCCCAAAAATTCGGAAATATTCGCTAAAATATCTCATAAACGCAGCAAGCAATTTGGTCCAAACTTTGGATCTCGAAATATTTTGTCCAAACTTAACGGGCCCTATCGGGTCATTTCTTAGGGTACTTACTTACTTACGTAGATGGCCCATTACAAAACATTTGATCCATAGACCGAACTAAGAAAAGATCTCCAATTCTCTCTGTTTAGTGCTTTAGTGTCAAATTACAGGTAGTTCGATCAAAATACCGAAAATTGGGACGTACATTTCACCGTTATATGGGGTGTTTTCTAGAACATGGGTCGTATTTTCCATCTTCGAACTTGACCTGCCTATGGAAATAAAACACTTGGTCCATACTTCCTGAGAAAATGGCTAGAAAGCTGAAACCCCACTATGGCCCCATGAGTTGTAGTGGATGGATAAACCGGTTCGGTCCAAAATTTGAGAATCGTAATATTTTGCCCAAAGTTCAAGTTATAAGATGGTGCTTATAGGTCCACCCCAAAAGTTCAAAACTTTTCGCTAAAATGATGCGCACGATAACTCTCGATAAGTCTACGAGACATAGATCAGTTTAGTATATGGACTATATACGTCAACCCCTTCGGATACCTCCCACACAAAATTTCGGAAAAGTGCAGGTTAGGACCTCCCCTCGGATCATTTTGATCTTTCTTGAAACAGGTTGCACTTTAGACCCCTATTACGATGGTACAAGTTTATTCAGTGACAAGTCCATACTTCTTGAGAAAATGACCCGAAAATTAAAAAAAACCCCAACGGCCTGTATTTGTAGTGGCTGGTGGGCACGACAACTCCCGCACCGAATACTGCGTTGGTCCACACTTTGCATATCGTAATATTTCTTCGAATATTAGATAATAAACGAAGATGGCGCTTATAGGTCCACTCCTTCCGGTACCTCCACCCCAAAAGATCGAAAATATTCGCTAAAATATCTCATAAACAGAGCAATCAATTTGGTCCAAACTTTGGATCTCGAAATATTTTGTCCAAACTTAGTGTGCCCAATCGGTTAATTTCTTAGGGTACTTACTTACTTAGCTGGCCCATTACAAAACATTTGTTCCATAGACCGAACTAAGAAAAGATCTCCAATTCTCTCTGTTTAGTGCTTCCCTTTCTGGAATACCGCGCCTTGTCATCTCTTTATCCACTTGTTTGCGCCATCTATTCTTTGGCCTGCCAATTCTGCGTGCACCGCCATGTGGCTGGAATTTATACGCCTTTTTAGCGGGTTCATCATCGCTCATTCTTATTATATGGCCTAGCCAACGCAATCGCTGTATCTCGATACGTTTAACTATATTGATGTCGTTGTATAGCAGATACAGCTCGTGGTACATACGACGTCGATATTCACCATCAACGCAGATCGGTCCATAGATCTTTCGAAGAATTTTTCTCTCAAACACGCCAAGCACTGCCTTATCTGCTTGCGCAAGTACCCAGGCTTCTGAACCATACATCAGCACGGGTAGTACCAGTGTTTTGTAAAACGTTGTTTTTGTTTGACGAGATGTGGCTTTATTCCTAAACTGCTTACTCAGCATGAAGTAGCATCTGTTGGCCAACACTATTCTTCTTCGTATTTCACAACTGATGTTTTTGGTTGTGTTTACAGCGGTGCCGAGGCGGACGAAGTCCTTTACTACCTCAAAATTATAGGAACCAACTTCAACAGTTGGTCCGATATCAATGGACGCATTGCGCGTCGACACCATCAACTTGGTCTTCTCGCCGTTTATCGCCACACCCACTTTAGCAGATTCTCCTTCGACCTTCGGTTGCTTCTTTTACTGATGGTCCCATGATGTCTATATCATCAGCATAAGCAAGTAACATGTGGCTATTGGTGTAGATTGTGCCACTTCTTTAGGCGTTTGCCTCTCGTATAACCTTTTCTTGCAGGATGTTGAAAAGATCACACGAAAGGCTGTCTTCTTGTCTTTGGTACAAGACTTTTGTCTTTGGTACAAAACTCTTCGGAGAGGTTCTTTCCTATTTTAACTGAAGATCCTGTGTCAGTTAGAGTCATTTTACAAAGCCAAATGAGCGTTGCGGGGATACCAAATTCAGACATGGCTTGGAATACCTTTGAACGTAGTGGCCTGTCGAAGGCTGCTTTATAATCGACAAAAAGGTGGTAGGTGTCGATCTGCATCTCTTGGGTCTTCTCCAAGATTTGCCGCAGAGTAAATATCTGGTCAATAGTGGACTTGCCAGGTCTAAAGCCGCATTGGTATGGTCCAATTATTTCGTTGACCATAGACTTTAGTCGTTCGCACAATATCCCTGACACGATCTTGTAGGCAATAGGGAGTAGACTTATGCCCCTATAGTTAGAGCATACAGTCTTATCTCCTTTCTTGTGGACGGGGCACAGGATACTCAGGTTCCAATCGTCGGGTACGCGTTCTTCCTGTCAGATGGAGCTAACTAGCTGATGCAAACACCTTATCAGCGTGTCGCCTCCGGTTTTAAACAGCTCGGCTGGTAGGCCATCAGCTCCTGCTGCCTTATTATACTTCAGCCGGTTTATTGGTGTCTTTACCTCATCTTGGCCGGGTGGTATACATTCAATACTATTTTCTGGGATTGGATCTGTGGTATCTTCGTCGACTTCGCTACTATTGGATACCAACAGTTTGGAAAAATGCTCTTTCCATATCCTTAGCACACTATCTGTATCAGTTACCAGATTACCTTGCTGGTCTCTACAGGAGGATGTGCCAGTTCCAAAGCCATCAGTTTGATGTTTCACTCTTTGGTAGAATTGTCAGACTTCATTCTGTCTCCTGTACATCTAGATTTGTTCACACTCCCGCTTTTCCATCTCTATCTTTTTCCTGGGGAAAAGACGTTTCTTCTCTCCCCTTTTCTCTCCGATACCTCTCTCGTGCTCTACGCGTTGCTACTGATTGTAAAGTAGCCCTATATGCATTTTTCTCTTCGGTAGCAGCACGACACTCCTGGTCATACCATGGATTCCTTGGTGGAGGTCCCTGGTATCCAAGTACTGATTTAGAGGCTGTTTGCATCGAGTGAGCAATGTTTTGCCATTGTCCTGATATGTTATCGGGACGAGGAGTGCTTTGATTAAGCAGTTGTGCCAGTTGAGTGGAATATGCTGTGGCTATCTGTTGTGATTGCAGCTTACCGATGTCCAACTTCCGTGTTGCGTCTGTTCGCACTTTGTTTGCTACGTTTAATCTGGTACGTACCTTTGCTGCAACAAGTTAGTGGTCCGAGTCTATGTTTGCACCTCGGAACGATCGTACATCCAACTCGCTTGATGCCTGTCTTCCATCTATCACAACGTGATCAATTTGGTTTCTTGTTCTTTGATTTGGCGACAGCCAGGCGACCTTATGAATATCGGGATGCTTAAATCTGGTACCGCTAACTACCATGTTTCTTGCAGCTGCAAAGTCTATCAGTCTCATACCATTGTCAGATGTTTCACTGTGGAGACTGAATTTCCCGACTATTGGGCCAAAGATATTCTCCTTTCCAATTTTGGCATTAAAATCGCCTAGTATAATTTTAATGTCATGGGCAGGGCAACGGTCATAAGTTTCTTCTAAGCGCTCGTAAAATATATCTTTGGTCTGTTCGTCCTTGTCTTCATGAGCGCAAATAAAGCCGATGTTGAAGAATTTTGCTTTTAATCGAATTGCAGCGAGTCTTTCATTCACTGGGGTGAAGCTGGAGACCAGATGTTTTAACCTCCGACCAACTACAAATCCGCAACCAAACTCATGCTTTGTGTCATGACAGCTATAATACAGTGCGTCACCTTTAGGTGTTGTTGTGACGCCTTTCCCGTTCCATAGTATTTCCTGTATGGCAGTAATGTCGGCCTTGTACTTTTCAAGTACGTCTGCCAATGCGAAGACTGACCTTCTCTATAAAGGGTGCGAACATTCCAGGTGCAGATTCGCAGATCATGGTGCTTAAAACGTTTGCGGGGTTCGTCAACTTTAGAGGGGTTTGTTTTTCTTTTCTTTCGTTTTTTCAAAGTAGGCTGTTTTTTCTAGGGGAGGGTTACTAACCCGACGCCCAAACCCAAGTTTTTAACGTTCTTATGGGTGAACGCGCGGCACATGTTAGCTCACTACCTTTAACGGGTGTTAAAGACAATGCCCCAGGTGACACCACGCGGAGGTCAGTGCTCACTTAAGATGAAAGAGAGACCAATATAAATCCTGGGCTTTGCCATGTTAAAGCCGGTTAGGACCGTTCCTTGGTATCTTCCATCCCCTACGTCTCCCTATTGGTACCACCCACATAAATTATCAAAATTTTTGTTTAAGTCCGGTTAGGGGTCTGTGAGAGAATCCTTTGGAAATTTTTACCGAAGGTATATTTCTCGCCCAAGTTTCCTGATAGGACTATCGAGAGGAATAACTCCCAAAATAAGGCACACTTCCAAAATGGACTATGTCGGACCATTCCTTTAGGTACCTCCCCCGCAAAAATTTGAGATTTTATCCTAATCCATATCTTTGTCCTCAAGTTCAAACGCCCAAAATTCTGAAAACCCCCTAAATAGATACGTTTTTTTCGGAAAAAGGTGTTTCAATTCACACAGGCTGAAGGTATACATCTGTCGGCAAAGCCGACTGATACTTTTTTACTTGTTTTTATTGCCACGCATTACGAAATGTCGATATATATTTTATGCTGACATTGCAGCACATTTTTGAGATAACATGTCCACATCGAATGATGAATATTTTTATACCCTCCACCATAGGATGGGGGTATATTAAGTTTGTCACTACGTTTGTAACTACTCGAAATAATCATTGTAGACCCCACAAAGTATATATATTCTTGATCAGCGTGCAATTCTACATCGATATAGCCATGTCCGTCCGTCTGTCCGTCTGTCCGTCTGTGGAAATCACTCTAGCGTCCGAACGGATTGACGTAGGTTGATGAAATTTTGGGAAAACATGTTATATTTACGTAGGACTTTTGGTATTGAAAGCGGGATATGTAGGTCCACGCTTTCGTATAGCCCCCATACAAAATGACGCGTGACGCGTCGTCTTTTTAAGGAATTTTTAAGATATTTGGCCCATTTTACCACCGAATTGGTTGTAATTTGGTACTTTGTGTCTCCAGAGGCCAAAAAATATTCCTACCAAAGTTGGGTTATATAGGTCCACGTTTTGGTATAGCCCCCATATAAGGCCCCATATAAAGTACGCGTCATTTTAATATATTTTGAATGTATCAGACCCATTTGACCCCAGAATTGGTTGTAATTTGGTATTTTGTGTCTTAAGAGGCCAGAAAACATTCCTACCAAAGTTGGGTTATATAGGTCCACGTTTTGGTATAGCCCCCACATAAGGCCCCTTATAAAGTACGCGTCATTTTAATATATTTTGATTGTATTAGACACATTTGACCAAAGAATCGGTTGTAACTTTGTATTTTGTGTTTCCAGAGGCTAAGAAACATTTCTACCATAAAATGTTTATATAGGTCCACGTGTTGATATAGCCCCATACTACAATATCTCCCGATTTTCGATATTTTGAACGTTTTAGCCTCATTATCACACTGAGATGGCTGAAATTTGGTATTTAGTTTTCTTTAGGCGTATAAAACTTTCCCCCAGAAATTTGTAGGTATACGTCCACGCCATCATATAGCCCCCATAGAACGGTACCTTCCGAATTTCGGTATTTTGAAGGTTGTGGCCACATTAATCCACCGAAAGGGCTGAAATTTGTGGTGGAGGGTATAAAAAGTTCGGCCCGACCGAACTTAACGCTTTTCTTACTTGTTGTAGAACAATTTGTCCTTCTGACTTAGTTCTCTTCATGTCCTTTTCGTATTTTTATCCCTAATAAAAGTACCTCAGACATGTTTTTCTCACCCCAGGCCCTGATACCCATATTTTTGCGTAAGGGAGTTTATAGTTAAAAGCGGTTCAATAAAACCAGTACAGGTTACATCTTAGTAATTTGCAATTCTATTAGTTTTCTAGTGATATGTATATAAGGTTAAAAATTTACTTTAAACTGATTCGAAAATCGGGTTTCATATCGAAATATCCGGTTCAAAAATTCAAATAAGCGGATCTGTTTGCCGGGATATACAATTTAAGGGTTTCAAAACAAATCTTTAAATGCATAGTCAATGCACCCTGGTGTATCTCCGAGGAAGATTAGCATCGGCATGGTTATACAACCGATTGAGAAATCACAGAGTAACATCAAAATATTGTTGACCTAATTGACGTAGAACGCAGACTAAGGAAAAAGAAAGCCTTCTGATCTAGTTGCAGCTTTTAAGTTCTCCAGAAATACCAGTATATAAATATAAATAAATAAAGTAGACAACACTCTCGGTTTCTAATCGGTGCGAACGTTTTTCAGCCCACATTTGTTGTTACGCCAAATCCAATAATAAACCGATTGGCAAACATTCCAAGTCCCTGAAATAATCGATTTCCAATGATAAGGTTAATAAGTACCTCTTGCACCAGACACCACAGCCCTATTAGACATGACTGCAACTAAGCAATTTTATGATCAGATAACACCGCTATCAACGATTATGCTTTTCAATAGGCATTTAACGAGAATTTATTGGGCCATAGATGATGTTGAGGCACACACTCACACACATCAGAGATAACGCCGAATAGAATTACAGATAAGATTAAAGGGGACATTAGTGTTATTTATTATGATTTGATTGGCAATAGGAAAAATATGGATGGATGGATGATTCTTGGCAAAGCATTCCATTTATGGCACATTGTTGTTATTGTTTTTTTTTTTGTTTAAAAAATATAATTTCGATTTATTATTTTCGTTAATTAAAAACTAGGCAAAGATTTATTATTTTACAACAAATTGTTAACTAAGTTGGACCATTTCCAGGTAACAGCCTCCGTTTAGCTCAAGTAACGGGCCAAAACGGCAAACAATACCACGGTGATGGTGGTGAAACCGCTAAGACTGGCACTGCCTCCGGTCTTGTAGTTTTGCAAATGTGTTTTGAAAGCACCCAATTTGGTGGTGGCCCACAACAAGTTTTCGGCAACAGTCTTTTCAGCGGCTTCCAAGGTGCTGGCAGAGGTACCGAATTTGGATTTGTTTTGGTTGTTGAAGTTCTTCAATTTAGCTTCTTGTTGAGTGGTGGTGAAACGAGAGGCAAGATTGGAAACAACAGTGGCAACTGAGGAGTAACCGCCCATTCTAAAAAGAGGTTGAAAAGAGAGATTGAAATTAGAAACATTTCTAAGGAACATGACATCAGATGATGTTAAACTTACGATGTGGCCAAAGCATCGAGATTAGCAGCAACCAAATCGAAAACTTCTTCGACATTTTCATTGTTTTCAGTGTACAAGGCAGAGAGGGCAGCCGATTTGTCTTGGCGACGCACTTGATCGGATACAATGATGTGGAAGAATTTGCTTACCAATTTCGTGTCCTTAACACAACCCAAGGCATTCAAGATCAAGGTGACTTCAGTGGCAACAGTTTCGGTCAAGAATTTGTTGAACAACTTGTCGAAGTCGGCTTCAGTACCCTCACGCATGGCGGTACAGTAGACAGATGAGCGAATATTCACTGGTACTGGTTTGCTATCCAAGTTCTTGAAGTATTCCTGCGATTTGGTAATACAATCGGTTTTGCCGAATTTACAGGCCCATGACAAGATCTTGGCACGATTGTAAATATCCAAAGTGGTGTCGTTGGCCTTCTCTTCGAAGCCCAAGAGATCGTAGGCCTTGGCGGTCATATCACGAATGTAAACAGCAAAGTCGGCGGTATCAACACCCAAACGAATGACCAAGTAGTTGTAACCATTGAAGGCAGCAGTCCATGGCAAGTAGTTGGTTTCGGTCTTCAAGTAGGCCAAAACATCGAGGGCCAAATCGTAATCAATAACACTGGCACGGGCCAAATTGAAGAGATCATCAACAACTTGAGCACGATTCAATTCATGGATACCACCCCAGTTGTTGGAGAGCAAAGCATGATGGATACCATGCCAAGACTTGACATCATAGTTGACACGATAGTAACCGGTTTCTTGGACATTACCAACAATCCAGGAAACATTTGAGGGGAATTGAACGGTAACTGGGCCGGTGCTGGGGGTAATGAACAATTTGGGTGTGGTGGCCTCGAAATCTTTTTCAACACTTGTGGTGTAGGTAATGGGTACAGTGTAAACCAAGTTGGGATCAGCACCATCACCTTCCTTCAACAAGAAACGTTTTTGACTAATGACCAAATTTGTGGGAGTTGTCAGATTGAAAGTGATCACTGGGTAACCAACTTGTTCGGTGAAGCTTTGGAACAGACCATCGGCATAGGTTTGGAAGTTATTGGGAATGTATTTCTTCCAGACGGTGAACAAATCGCTGGGTACGGTGTTGGTGTATTTGCTGGGAGAGGAAATGGAAATAAAATTAGTAATTCAAGAAAAAAAATAGAAGTCAAATATGGATTTTTTTAAATATTTTTTTTTCACAATTTTTGAGGCAACCTGGATTCTTTAAATAATTTTTTCAAAATTCTAGAGGTAACGTTGATTTTTTAAATAATTTTTTCAGCCTCCGAGAGGCAACGTGGATTTTTTAAATAATTTTTTCAGCATCCGAGAGACAACGTGGATTTTTTAAATAATTTTTTCAGCCTTCTAGAGGCTACGTGGATTTTTTAAAAAATTTTTCAGCCTTCTAGAGGCAACGTGGATTTTTTAAATAATTTTTTCAGCCTTCTAGAGGCAACGTAGATTTTTTAAATAATTTTTTCAGCCTTCTAGAGGCAACGTAGATTTTTTAAATAATTTTTTCAGCCTTCTAGAGGCAACGTGGATTTTTTAAATAATTTTTTCAGCCTTCTAGAGGCAACGTGGATTTTTTAAATAATTTTTTCAGCCTTCTAGAGGCAACGTGGATTTTTTAAATAATTTTTTCAGCCTTCTAGAGGCAACGTGGATTTTTTAAATAATTTTTTCAGCCTTCTAGAGGCAACGTGGATTTTTTAAATAATTTTTTCAGCCTTCTAGAGGCAACGTGGATTTTTTAAATAATTTTTTCAGCCTTCTAGAGGCAACGTGGATTTTTTAAATAATTTTTTCAGCCTTCTAGAGGCAACGTGGATTTTTTAAATAATTTTTTCAGCCTTCTAGAGGCAACGTGGATTTTTTAAATAATTTTTCAGCATTCTAGAGGCAACGTGGATTTTTTTAAATAATTTTTTCAGCCTTCTAGAGGCAACGTGGATTTTTTAAATAATTTTTTCAGCCTTCTAGAGGCATCGTGGATTTTTTAAATAATTTTTTCAGCCTTCTAGAGGCAACGTGGATTTTTTAAATATTTTTTTCAGCCTTCTAGAGGCAACGTGGATTTTTTAAATAATTTTTTCAGCCTTCTAGAGGCAACGTGGATTTTTTAAATATTTTTTTCAGCCTTCTAGAGGCAACGTGGATTTTTTAAATAATTTTTTCAGCCTTCTAGAGGCAACGTGGATTTTTTAAATAATTTTTTCAGCCTTCTAGAGGCAACGTGGATTTTTTAAATAATTTTTTCAGCCTTCTAGAGGCAACGTGGATTTTTTAAATAATTTTTTCAGCCTTCTAGAGGCAACGTGGATTTTTTAAATAATTTTTTCAGCCTTCTAGAGGCAACGTGGATTTTTTAAATAATTTTTTCAGCCTTCTAGAGGCAACGTGGATTTTTTAAATAATTTTTTCAGCCTTCTAGAGGCAACGTGGATTTTTTAAATAATTTTTTCAGCCTTCTAGAGGCAACGTGGATTTTTTAAATAATTTTTTCAGCCTTCTAGAGGCAACGTGGATTTTTTAAATAATTTTTTCAGCCTTCTAGAGGCAACGTGGATTTTTTAAATAATTTTTTCAGCCTTCTAGAGGCAACGTGGATTTTTTAAATAATTTTTTCAGCCTTCTAGAGGCAACGTGGATTTTTTAAATAATTTTTTCAGCCTTCTAGAGGCAACGTGGATTTTTTAAATAATTTTTTCAGCCTTCTAGAGGCAACGTGGATTTTTTAAATAATTTTTTCAACCTTCTAGAGGCAACGTGGATTTTTTAAATAATTTTTTCAGCCTTCTAGAGGCAACGTGGATTTTTTAAATAATTTTTTCAGCCTTCTAGAGTCAACGTGGATTTTTTAAATAATTTTTTCAGCCTTCTAGAGGCAACGTGGATTTTTTAAATAATTTTTTCAGCCTTCTAGAGGCAACGTGGATTTTTTAAATAATTTTTTCAGCCTTCTAGAGGCAACGTGGATTTTTTAAATAATTTTTTCAGCCTTCTAGAGGCAACGTGGATTTTTTAAATAATTTTTTCAGCCTTCTAGAGGCAACGTGGATTTTTTAAATAATTTTTTCAGCCTTCTAGAGGCAACGTGGATTTTTTAAATAATTTTTTCAGCCTTCTAGAGGCAACGTGGATTTTTTAAATAATTTTTTCAGCCTTCTAGAGGCAACGTGGATTTTTTAAATAATTTTTTCAGCCTTCTAGAGGCAACGTGGATTTTTTAAATAATTTTTTCAGCCTTCTAGAGGCAACGTGGATTTTTTAAATAATTTTTTCAGCCTTCTAGAGGCAACGTGGATTTTTTAAATAATTTTTTTAGCCTTCTAGAGGCAACGTGGATTTTTCAAATAATTTGTTCAGCCTTCTAGAGGCGACGTGGATATTTTAAATAATTTTTTGAGCCTTCTAGAGGCAACGTGGATTTTTTAAATAATTTTTGCAGGCTTCTAGAGGCAACGTGGATTTTTGAAATATTTTTTTCAGCCTTCTAGAGGCAACGTGGATTTTTTAAATAATTTTTTGAGCCTTCTAGAGGCAACGTGGATTTTTTAAATAATTTTTTTCAGCCTTCTAGAGGGAACGTGAATTTTTTAAATAAATTGTCAGCCTTCTAAAGGCAACGAAGATTTTTTAAATAATTTTTTCAGCCTTCTAGAGGCAACGTGGATTGTTTAAATAATTTTTTCAGCCTTCTAGAGGCAACGTGGATTTTTTAAATAATTTTTTCAGCCTTCTGGAGGCAACGTGGATTTTTTAAATAATTTTTTCAGCCTTCTAGAGGCAACGTGGATTTTTTAAATAATTTTTTCAGCCTTCTGGAGGCAACGTGGATTTTTTAAATAATTTTTTCAGCCTTCTAGAGGCAACGTGGATTTTTTAAATAATTTTTTCAGCCTTCTAGAGGCAACGTGGATTTTTTAAATAATTTTTTCAGCCTTCTAGAGGCAACGTGGATTTTTTAAATAATTTTTTCAGCCTTCTAGAGGCAACGTGGATTTTTTAAATAATTTTTTCAGCCTTCTAGAGGCAACGTGGATTTTTTAAATAATTTTTTCAGCCTTCTAGAGGCAACGTGGATTTTTTAAATAATTTTTTCAGCCTTCTAGAGGCAACGTGGATTTTTTAAATAATTTTTTCAGCCTTCTAGAGGCAACGTGGATTTTTTAAATAATTTTTTCAGCCTTCTAGAGGCAACGTGGATTTTTTAAATAATTTTTTCAGCCTTCTAGAGGCAACGTGGATTTTTTAAATAATTTTTTCAGCCTTCTAGAGGCAACGTGGATTTTTTAAATAATTTTTTCAGCCTTCTAGAGGCAACGTGGATTTTTTAAATAATTTTTTCAGCCTTCTAGAGGCAACGTGGATTTTTTAAATAATTTTTTCAGCCTTCTAGAGGCAACGTGGATTTTTTAACGTGGATTTTTTAAATAATTTTTTCAGCCTTCTAGAGGCAACGTGGATTTTTTAAATAATTTTTTCAGCCTTCTAGAGGCAACGTGGATTTTTTAAATAATTTTTTCAGCCTTCTAGAGGCAACGTGGATTTTTTAAATAATTTTTCAGCCTTCTAGAGGCAACGTGGATTTTTTTAAATAATTTTTTCAGCCTTCTAGAGGCATCGTGGATTTTTTAAATAATTTTTTCAGCCTTCTAGAGGCAACGTGGATTTTTTAAATAATTTTTTCAGCCTTCTAGAGGCATCGTGGATTTTTTAAATAATTTTTTCAGCCTTCTAGAGGCAACGTGGATTTTTTAAATAATTTTTTCAGCCTTCCAGAGGCAACGTGGATTTTTTAAATAATTTTTTCAGCCTTCTAGAGGCAACGTGGATTTTTTAAATATTTTTTTCAGCCTTCTAGAGGCAACGTGGATTTTTTAAATAATTTTTTCAGCCTTCTAGAGGCAACGTGGATTTTTTAAATAATTTTTTCAGCCTTCTAGAGGCAACGTGGATTTTTTAAATAATTTTTTCAGCCTTCTAGAGGCAACGTGGATTTTTTAAATAATTTTTTCAGCCTTCTGGAGGCAACGTGGATTTTTTAAATATTTTTTTCAGCCTTCTAGAGGCAACGTGGATTTTTTAAATAATTTTTTCAGCCTTCTAGAGGCAACGTGGATTTTTTAAATAATTTTTTCAGCCTTCTAGAGGCAACGTGGATTTTTTAAATAATTTTTTCAGCCTTCTAGAGGCAACGTGGATTTTTTAAATAATTTTTTCAGCCTTCTAGAGGCAACGTGGATTTTTTAAATAATTTTTTCAGCCTTCTAGAGGCAACGTGGATTTTTTAAATAATTTTTTCAGCCTTCTAGAGGCAACGTGGATTTTTTAAATTATTTTTTCAGCCTTCTAGAGGCAACGTGGATTTTTTAAATAATTTTTTCAGCCTTCTAGAGGCAACGTGGATTTTTTAAATAATTTTTTCAGCCTTCTAGAGGCAACGTGGATTTTTTAAATAATTTTTTCAGCCTTCTAGAGGCAACGTGGATTTTTTAAATTATTTTTTCAGCCTTCTAGAGGCAACGTGGATTTTTTAAATAATTTTTTCAGCCTTCTAGAGGCAACGTGGATTTTTTAAATAATTTTTTCAGCCTTCTAGAGGCAACGTGGATTTTTTAAATAATTTTTTCAGCCTTCTAGAGGCAACGTGGATTTTTTAAATAATTTTTTCAGCCTTCTAGAGGCAACGTGGATTTTTTAACGTGGATTTTTTAAATAATTTTTTCAGCCTTCTAGAGGCAACGTGGATTTTTTAACGTGGATTTTTTAAATAATTTTTTCAGCCTTCTAGAGGCAACGTGGATTTTTTAAATAATTTTTTCAGCCTTCTAGAGGCAACGTGGATTTTTTAAATAATTTTTTCAGCCTTCTAGAGGCAACGTGGATTTTTTAAATAATTTTTCAGCCTTCTAGAGGCAACGTGGATTTTTTTAAATAATTTTTTCAGCCTTCTAGAGGCATCGTGGATTTTTTAAATAATTTTTTCAGCCTTCTAGAGGCAACGTGGATTTTTTAAATAATTTTTTCAGCCTTCTAGAGGCATCGTGGATTTTTTAAATAATTTTTTCAGCCTTCTAGGGGCAACGTGGATTTTTTAAATAATTTTTTCAGCCTTCCAGAGGCAACGTGGATTTTTTAAATAATTTTTTCAGCCTTCTAGAGGCAACGTGGATTTTTTAAATATTTTTTTCAGCCTTCTAGAGGCAACGTGGATTTTTTAAATAATTTTTTCAGCCTTCTAGAGGCAACGTGGATTTTTTAAATAATTTTTTCAGCCTTCTAGAGGCAACGTGGATTTTTTAAATAATTTTTTCAGCCTTCTAGAGGCAACGTGGATTTTTTAAATAATTTTTTCAGCCTTCTAGAGGCAACGTGGATTTTTTAAATAATTTTTTCAGCCTTCTAGAGGCAACGTGGATTTTTTAACGTGGATTTTTTAAATAATTTTTTCAGCCTTCTAGAGGCAACGTGGATTTTTTAAATAATTTTTTCAGCCTTCTAGAGGCAACGTGGATTTTTTAAATAATTTTTTCAGCCTTCTAGAGGCAACGTGGATTTTTTAAATAATTTTTCAGCCTTCTAGAGGCAACGTGGATTTTTTTAAATAATTTTTTCAGCCTTCTAGAGGCATCGTGGATTTTTTAAATAATTTTTTCAGCCTTCTAGAGGCAACGTGGATTTTTTAAATAATTTTTTCAGCCTTCTAGAGGCATCGTGGATTTTTTAAATAATTTTTTCAGCCTTCTAGAGGCAACGTGGATTTTTTAAATAATTTTTTCAGCCTTCCAGAGGCAACGTGGATTTTTTAAATAATTTTTTCAGCCTTCTAGAGGCAACGTGGATTTTTTAAATATTTTTTTCAGCCTTCTAGAGGCAACGTGGATTTTTTAAATAATTTTTTCAGCCTTCTAGAGGCAACGTGGATTTTTTAAATAATTTTTTCAGCCTTCTAGAGGCAACGTGGATTTTTTAAATAATTTTTTCAGCCTTCTAGAGGCAACGTGGATTTTTTAAATAATTTTTTCAGCCTTCTGGAGGCAACGTGGATTTTTTAAATAATTTTTTCAGCCTTCTAGAGGCAACGTGGATTTTTTAAATAATTTTTTCAGCCTTCTAGAGGCAACGTGGATTTTTTAAATAATTTTTTCAGCCTTCTAGAGGCAACGTGGATTTTTTAAATAATTTTTTCAGCCTTCTAGAGGCAACGTGGATTTTTTAAATAATTTTTTCAGCCTTCTAGAGGCAACGTGGATTTTTTAAATAATTTTTTCAGCCTTCTAGAGGCAACGTGGATTTTTTAAATAATTTTTTCAGCCTTCTAGAGGCAACGTGGATTTTTTAAATTATTTTTTCAGCCTTCTAGAGGCAACGTGGATTTTTTAAATAATTTTTTCAGCCTTCTAGAGGCAACGTGGATTTTTTAAATTATTTTTTCAGCCTTCTAGAGGCAACGTGGATTTTTTAAATAATTTTTTCAGCCTTCTAGAGGCAACGTGGATTTTTTAAATAATTTTTTCAGCCTTCTAGAGGCAACGTGGATTTTTTAAATAATTTTTTCAGCCTTCTAGAGGCAACGTGGATTTTTTAAATAATTTTTTCAGCCCTCTAGAGGCAACGTGGATTTTTTAAATAATTTTTTCAGCCTTCTAGAGGCAACGTGGATTTTTTAACGTGGATTTTTTAAATAATTTTTTCAGCCTTCTAGAGGCAACGTGGATTTTTTAAATAATTTTTTCAGCCTTCTAGAGGCAACGTGGATTTTTTAAATAATTTTTTCAGCCTTCTAGAGGCAACGTGGATTTTTTAAATAATTTTTCAGCCTTCTAGAGGCAACGTGGATTTTTTTAAATAATTTTTTCAGCCTTCTAGAGGCATCGTGGATTTTTTAAATAATTTTTTCAGCCTTCTAGAGGCAACGTGGATTTTTTAAATAATTTTTTCAGCCTTCTAGAGGCATCGTGGATTTTTTAAATAATTTTTTCAGCCTTCTAGAGGCAACGTGGATTTTTTAAATAATTTTTTCAGCCTTCCAGAGGCAACGTGGATTTTTTAAATAATTTTTTCAGCCTTCTAGAGGCAACGTGGATTTTTTAAATATTTTTTTCAGCCTTCTAGAGGCAACGTGGATTTTTTAAATAATTTTTTCAGCCTTCTAGAGGCAACGTGGATTTTTTAAATAATTTTTTCAGCCTTCTAGAGGCAACGTGGATTTTTTAAATAATTTTTTCAGCCTTCTAGAGGCAACGTGGATTTTTTAAATAATTTTTTCAGCCTTCTAGAGGCAACGTGGATTTTTTAAATAATTTTTTCAGCCTTCTAGAGGCAACGTGGATTTTTTAAATAATTTTTTCAGCCTTCTAGAGGCAACGTGGATTTTTTAAATAATTTTTTCAGCCTTCTAGAGGCAACGTGGATTTTTTAAATAATTTTTTCAGCCTTCTAGAGGCAACGTGGATTTTTTAAATAATTTTTTCAGCCTTCTAGAGGCAACGTGGATTTTTTAAATAATTTTTTCAGCCTTCTAGAGGCAACGTGGATTTTTTAAATAATTTTTTCAGCCTTCTAGAGGCAACGTGGATTTTTTAAATAATTTTTTCAGCCTTCTAGAGGCAACGTGGATTTTTTAAATAATTTTTTCAGCCTTCTAGAGGCAACGTGGATTTTTTAAATAATTTTTTCAGCCTTCTAGAGGCAACGTGGATTTTTTAAATAATTTTTTCAACCTTCTAGAGGCAACGTGGATTTTTTAAATAATTTTTTCAGCCTTCTAGAGGCAACGTGGATTTTTTAAATAATTTTTTCAGCCTTCTAGAGTCAACGTGGATTTTTTAAATAATTTTTTCAGCCTTCTAGAGGCAACGTGGATTTTTTAAATAATTTTTTCAGCCTTCTAGAGGCAACGTGGATTTTTTAAATAATTTTTTCAGCCTTCTAGAGGCAACGTGGATTTTTTAAATAATTTTTTCAGCCTTCTAGAGGCAACGTGGATTTTTTAAATAATTTTTTCAGCCTTCTAGAGGCAACGTGGATTTTTTAAATAATTTTTTCAGCCTTCTAGAGGCAACGTGGATTTTTTAAATAATTTTTTCAGCCTTCTAGGGGCAACGTGGATTTTTTAAATAATTTTTTCAGCCTTCTAGAGGCAACGTGGATTTTTTAAATAATTTTTTCAGCCTTCTAGAGGCAACGTGGATTTTTTAAATAATTTTTTCAGCCTTCTAGAGGCAACGTGGATTTTTTAAATAATTTTTTCAGCCTTCTAGAGGCAACGTGGATTTTTTAAATAATTTTTTCAGCCTTCTAGGGGCAACGTGGATTTTTTAAATAATTTTTTCAGCCTTCTAGAGGCAACGTGGATTTTTTAAATAATTTTTTCAGCCTTCTAGAGGCAACGTGGATTTTTTAAATAATTTTTTCAGCCTTCTAGAGGCAACGTGGATTTTTTAAATAATTTTTTCAGCCTTCTAGAGGCAACGTGGATTTTTTAAATAATTTTTTCAGCCTTCTAGAGGCAACGTGGATTTTTTAAATAATTTTTTCAGCCTTCTAGAGGCAACGTGGATTTTTTAAATAATTTTTTCAGCCTTCTAGAGGCAACGTGGATTTTTTAAATAATTTTTTCAACCTTCTAGAGGCAACGTGGATTTTTTAAATAATTTTTTCAGCCTTCTAGAGGCAACGTGGATTTTTTAAATAATTTTTTCAGCCTTCTAGAGTCAACGTGGATTTTTTAAATAATTTTTTCAGCCTTCTAGAGGCAACGTGGATTTTTTAAATAATTTTTTCAGCCTTCTAGAGGCAACGTGGATTTTTTAAATAATTTTTTCAGCCTTCTAGAGGCAACGTGGATTTTTTAAATAATTTTTTCAGCCTTCTAGAGGCAACGTGGATTTTTTAAATAATTTTTTCAGCCTTCTAGAGGCAACGTGGATTTTTTAAATAATTTTTTCAGCCTTCTAGAGGCAACGTGGATTTTTTAAATAATTTTTTCAGCCTTCTAGGGGCAACGTGGATTTTTTAAATAATTTTTTCAGCCTTCTAGAGGCAACGTGGATTTTTTAAATAATTTTTTCAGCCTTCTAGAGGCAACGTGGATTTTTTAAATAATTTTTTTAGCCTTCTAGAGGCAACGTGGATTTTTCAAATAATTTGTTCAGCCTTCTAGAGGCGACGTGGATATTTTAAATAATTTTTTGAGCCTTCTAGAGGCAACGTGGATTTTTTAAATAATTTTTGCAGGCTTCTAGAGGCAACGTGGATTTTTGAAATATTTTTTTCAGCCTTCTAGAGGCAACGTGGATTTTTTAAATAATTTTTTGAGCCTTCTAGAGGCAACGTGGATTTTTTAAATAATTTTTTTCAGCCTTCTAGAGGGAACGTGAATTTTTTAAATAAATTGTCAGCCTTCTAAAGGCAACGAAGATTTTTTAAATAATTTTTTCAGCCTTCTAGAGGCAACGTGGATTGTTTAAATAATTTTTTCAGCCTTCTAGAGGCAACGTGGATTTTTTAAATAATTTTTTCAGCCTTCTGGAGGCAACGTGGATTTTTTAAATAATTTTTTCAGCCTTCTAGAGGCAACGTGGATTTTTTAAATAATTTTTTCAGCCTTCTGGAGGCAACGTGGATTTTTTAAATAATTTTTTCAGCCTTCTAGAGGCAACGTGGATTTTTTAAATAATTTTTTCAGCCTTCTAGAGGCAACGTGGATTTTTTAAATAATTTTTTCAGCCTTCTAGAGGCAACGTGGATTTTTTAAATAATTTTTTCAGCCTTCTAGAGGCAACGTGGATTTTTTAAATAATTTTTTCAGCCTTCTAGAGGCAACGTGGATTTTTTAAATAATTTTTTCAGCCTTCTAGAGGCAACGTGGATTTTTTAAATAATTTTTTCAGCCTTCTAGAGGCAACGTGGATTTTTTAAATAATTTTTTCAGCCTTCTAGAGGCAACGTGGATTTTTTAAATAATTTTTTCAGCCTTCTAGAGGCAACGTGGATTTTTTAAATAATTTTTTCAGCCTTCTAGAGGCAACGTGGATTTTTTAAATAATTTTTTCAGCCTTCTAGAGGCAACGTGGATTTTTTAAATAATTTTTTCAGCCTTCTAGAGGCAACGTGGATTTTTTAAATAATTTTTTCAGCCTTCTAGAGGCAACGTGGATTTTTTAAATAATTTTTTCAGCCTTCTAGAGGCAACGTGGATTTTTTAAATAATTTTTTCAGCCTTCTAGAGGCAACGTGGATTTTTTAAATAATTTTTTCAGCCTTCTAGAGGCAACGTGGATTTTTTAAATAATTTTTTCAGCCTTCTAGAGGCAACGTGGATTTTTTAAATAATTTTTTCAGCCTTCTAGAGGCAACGTGGATTTTTTAAATAATTTTTTCAGCCTTCTAGAGGCAACGTGGATTTTTTAAATAATTTTTTCAGCCTTCTAGAGGCAACGTGGATTTTTTAAATAATTTTTTCAGCCTTCTAGAGGCAACGTGGATTTTTTAAATAATTTTTTCAGCCTTCTAGAGGCAACGTGGATTTTTTAAATAATTTTTTCAGCCTTCTAGAGGCAACGTGGATTTTTTAAATAATTTTTTCAGCCTTCTAGAGGCAACGTGGATTTTTTAAATAATTTTTTCAGCCTTCTAGAGGCAACGTGGATTTTTTAAATAATTTTTTCAGCCTTCTAGAGGCAACGTGGATTTTTTAAATAATTTTTTCAGCCTTCTAGAGGCAACGTGGATTTTTTAAATAATTTTTTCAGCCTTCTAGAGGCAACGTGGATTTTTTAAATAATTTTTTCAGCCTTCTAGAGGCAACGTGGATTTTTTAAATAATTTTTTCAGCCTTCTAGAGGCAACGTGGATTTTTTAAATAATTTTTTCAGCCTTCTAGAGGCAACGTGGATTTTTTAAATAATTTTTTCAGCCTTCTAGAGGCAACGTGGATTTTTTAAATAATTTTTTCAGCCTTCTAGAGGCAACGTGGATTTTTTAAATAATTTTTTCAGCCTTCTAGAGGCAACGTGGATTTTTTAAATAATTTTTTCAGCCTTCTAGAGGCAACGTGGATTTTTTAAATAATTTTTTCAGCCTTCTAGAGGCAACGTGGATTTTTTAAATAATTTTTTCAGCCTTCTAGAGGCAACGTGGATTTTTTAAATAATTTTTTCAGCCTTCTAGAGGCAACGTGGATTTTTTAAATAATTTTTTCAGCCTTCTAGAGGCAACGTGGATTTTTTAAATAATTTTTTCAGCCTTCTAGAAGCAACATGGATTTTTTAAATAATTTTTTCAGCCTTCTAGAAGCAACATGGATTTTTTAAATAATTTTTTCAGCCTTCTAGAAGCAACATGGATTTTTTAAATAATTTTTTCAGCCTTCTAGAAGCAACATGGATTTTTTAAATAATTTTTTCAGCCTTCTAGAAGCAACATGGATTTTTTAAATAATTTTTTCAGCCTTCTAGAAGCAACATGGATTTTTTAAATAATTTTTTCAGCCTTCTAGAAGCAACATGGATTTTTTAAATAATTTTTTCAGCCTTCGAGAAGCAACATGGATTTTTTAAATAATAAGAATTTAATAATTAAGAAAAACTGAACTCAGCAACATATGCATCTGATTTCTATACCATATGACTAAGGTCTTCTCCCATTTACGCCTAAAAGCATGCAACACACATTCACACATAACACGAAATCAATACGTACTGTGTAGCCAAATATTCGCGGAGCGAATTCTTGAAGTTTTCTTCACCCATAACGTATTTGACCATGCGGATGAAGGTACCACCCTTGTTGTAGGAAATGCTGTTGAACATGCGGCTCAAATCGGCAGGGGTGTTGGTGTTTTCATCACTCATGGGGTTGGTGCTGTTGGTGGAGTCCATGCTCATGACAGCTTGGATTTGATCGACAACGAATTGTTGGTCCAATTGGTAGTGCTTTTCGACCTGCAAAATGTAAAAAACAAATTATGAATAATTTCCATTTCTACCCCCCTCACTTTCTCCCCCCTTTCTGCTTACATTATGGGTTCCAAAGTATTGGAAGAAACGGGCAAAACCTTCATTCAACCAGGTATAACTCCACCATTGGCAGGTAACCAAATCACCAAACCACATATGGGCCTGTTCGTGGGCAACAACAGCGGCAATATATTGTTGGGCACTGAGGGTGGTGGAACCTTCATCATACAACAAAGCACGTTCACGATAGGTCAAGAGACCCCAATTTTCCATAGCACCAGCAGAGAAGTCGGGAATGGCAGCCATATGCATTTTATCGTTACCCATGGTGTAGTAGGACATGTTGAAGTAGTCACCCAAATCCTTTAAGATTTCCTGGCCAACATCGAAGGCATATTCGGTTTGGGCATAGAATTCGGGACGGGCAATAACACCAAAATCACCATTGAAACGTTCATTGAACTCGGAGACAATGAAGGCCAACAAGTAGGTGGACATTTTGGGGGTTGTGACATAACGATCGGTAACGTATTCGCTGGAGAGAAACGCCCAAAAATTAAAAAAATCACAACATTTTTCTGGTGATGATCTCGAACTTACCCATTGGTGGTGCTGCTGGCAATGCGAGTGTTGCTGTGGGTTTTCATGCTCTTGTGGTGGGTAAGAGCTACATCGAAGGTGGCCTTGAAACGGGGTTCATCAAAGGAGGGGAAGGCACGACGGGCATGATTGGTTTGGAATTGAGTGGAACCCAACCATCTATAAGATAAATTCAACATAAATAAAAATTATGTTTCGGATTCCAATTCAATTCTACTTACTTAGTATTATTCTTGTTATCGGTATAGGAACTACGATAGAAACCGTGCATATCATCATCCATGGTACCGGTATAAACGAAATGTAAAACATATTCTTGATTTGCCGTCAAAGCAGTGGTCAAGGTATAGGTAACAATATCGGTAAGACTGTTTGGTTCAGCATTTTGCAGAGTATATTTCACAGTAGGGTTACTCTTGGCATAATATTCACGTAGAGAATATTTCAAGTTTTTACTGTGCAAAACCAAAGAGTTGGTACTAACGCTCGACACAATGGTGATGAAACATTCACCATCAAAAGTGAAACGTTTATCGGCAGCATCGGTCTCCAATAAATAGGGTCTCAATGAAATGTTATAGTTGACGGGTAAAATTGTGGTTGGTAGACGATAGTTTTCATCGGCAGCAGGTACAACGGTTTCAACGTCGTCGGTAAGAGGAGCTGCAGTGCTCAAACACATGCATACTGCCAAAGTGGCAGCTACAATCATGAACTTCATTTTGAAGAAGAAAATGATCTGAAAACAAGAAATAAGATAAGATATTGCACTTTAACATGATTTTCCTTTTTCAGATAGCATATTGAAGGAAAAGAGCAAGCAAGAAGGGTTTCCGCGAAACGTTTGTTTCCAACGTGGACAAATTTTTCACCATTGTAGATAATTATCCACCAATAGTGGAAAAAATATTCACCAATGTAGATAGTTATCCACCAACGCGGATAAACTATTCGCCAATGTGGATACTTATTCACCAATGTGGATAACTATCCACCAACGTGGATAAATTATTCACCAATTTAGATAATTATTCGGGTGACATAGTTGATGGAAGATACCAAGGAACGGTCCTGACCGGCTTTAACTTGCCAAAGCCCAGGATTTTTCTTGGTCCCTCTTTCATTTCAAGTGGACACTGACCCCCTTGGGGGGTCCTGACCTGCGGAACTGCCTTTAACACTCGTTAAAGGTAGTGAGCTAACATGTGCCGCGCGTTCACCCATAAGAACGTTAAAAACTTGGGTTTGGGCGTCGGGTTAGTAACCCTCCACTAGAAAAAAACAGCCTACTATGAAAAAACGAAAGAAAAGAAAAACAAACCCCTCTAAAATTGACGAATCCCGCAAAAGTTTTAAGGGCCATGATCTGCGAATCTGCACCTGGAATGTTCGCACTCTTTATAGAGAAGGTGCAGTTTGCGCATTGGCAGATGTACTTGAAAAGTACAGGGCCGAAATTACTGCCATACAGGAAATACGATGGAGCGGGAAAGGCGTCACAACAACACCTAAAGGTGACGCACTGTATTATAGCTGCCATGACACAAAGCATGAGTTTGGTTGCGGATTTGTAGTTGGTCGGAGGTTAAAACATCTGGTCTCCAGCTTCACCCCAGTGAATGAAAAACTCGCTGCAATTCGATTAAAAGCAAAATTCTTCAACATCAGCTTTATTTGCGCTCATGCTCCTACTGAAGACAAGGACAAACAGACCAAAGATATATTTTACGAGCGCCTAGAAGAAACTTATGACCGTTGCCCTGCCCATGACATTAAAATTATACTAGGCGATTTTAATGCAAAAATTGGAAAGGACAATATCTTTGCCCCAACAGTCGGGAAATTCAGTCTCCACAGTGAAACATCTGACAATGGTATGAGGCTGATAGACTTTGCAGCTGCCAGAAACATGGTAGTTAACAGTACCAGATTTAAGCATCTCGATATTCATAAGGGCACCTGGCTGTCGCCAGATCAAAGAACAAGAAATCAAATTGATCACGTTGTGATACATGGAAGACATTCATCAAGCGTTTTTGATGTACGATCATTCCGAGGTGCAAACATAGACTCGGACCACTACCTTGTTGCAGCAAAGCTACGTACCAGATTAAACCTAGCAAACAAAGTGCGAAGAGACACAACACGGAAGTTAGACATCGGTAAGCTGCAATCACAACAGATAGCCACAGCATATTCAATTCAACTGGCCCAACTGCTTAATCAAAGCACTCCTCGTCACGATAACATATCAGGACAATGGCAAAACATTGCCCACTCCATGCAAACAGCCGCAAAATCAGTACTTGGACACCAGAGACCTCCACCAAGGAATCATCCATGGTATGACCAGAAGTGTCGTGCTGCTACCGATGAGAAAAATGCGGCATATAGGGCTACTTTACAATCAGTAGCAACGCGTAGCGCACGAGAGAGGTATCGGGAGAAAAGGAGAGAGGAGAAACGTCTTTTCCGCAGGAAAAAGAGAAAGATGGAAAAGCGGGAGTGTGAACAAATCGAGATGTACAGGAGACAGAATGAAGTGCGAAAATTCTACCAAAGAGTGAAACATCAAACTGATGGCTTTGAAACTGGCACATCCTCCTGTAGAGACCAGCAACGTAATCTTGTAACTGATACAGATAGTGTGCTAAGGATATGGAAAGAGCATTTTTCCAAACTGTTGGTATCCAATTGTAGCGAAGTCGACGAAGATACCACAGATCCAATCCCAGAAGATGGTATTGAATGTATACCACCCGGCCAAGATGAGGTAAAGACAGCAATAAACCGGTTGAAGAATAATAAGGCAGCAGGAGCTGATGGCCTACCAGCTGAACTGTTTGAAACCGGAGGCGACACGCTGATAAGGTGTATGCATCAGCTAGTTAGCTCCATCTGGCAGGAATAACGCGTTCCCGACGATTGGAACCTGAGCATCCTGTGTCCCGTCCATAAGAAAAGAGATATAGGGGCAATTATCTTCTCAATATCGCCTACAAGATAGTGTCAGGGATATTGTGCGAACGACTAAAGCCCATGGTCAACGAAATAATTGGACCATACCAATGCGGCTTTAGACCTGGCAAGTCCACCATTGACCAGATATTTACCCTGCGGTAAATCCTGGAGAAGACCCAAGAGATGCAGATCGACACCTACCACCTTTTTGTCGATTATAAACCAGCCTTCGACAGCCCGCTACGTTCGAAGGTATTCCAAGCCATGTCTGAATTTTGTATCCCCGCAAAGCTCATTCGGCTTTGTAAAATGACTTTAACTGACACGAGATCCTCAGTTAAAATAGGAAAGAATTTATCCGAAGAGTTTTGTACCAAAAGAGGTTTCAGGCAAGGATACAGCCTTTCGTGTGATCTTTTCAAGATCCTGCTAGAACAGGTTATACGAGAGGCAATTGTCAAAAGAAGTGGCACAATCTACACCAATAGCCACATGTTACTTGCTTTTGCCGATGATATAGACATCATGGAACGATCAGTAAAAGAAGTAACCGATACCTTAATGAAGATCAAAGGAGAATCTGCTAAAGTGGGTCTGGCGGTAAACGGCGAGAAGACCAAGCTGATGGAGTCGTCGCGCAATGCGTCCATTGAGATCGGACCAACTGTTGAAGTTGGTTCATATAATTTTGAGGTAGTAAAAGACTTCGTATACCTCGGCACCGCCGTAAACGCAACAAACGACATCAGTTGTGAAATAAAAAGACGGATTGTATTGGCCAACAGATGCTACTTTGGCTTAAGTAAGTACTTTAAAAACATAACCACAACTCGTCAAACAAAAATAACGCTTTACAAAACACTGATACTACCCGTGCTGATGTATGGTTCCGAAGCCTGGGTACTTGCGCACTCAGATAAGGCAGTGCTTGGCGTGTTTGAGAGAACAATTCTTCGAAAGATCTACGGACCGATCTGCGTTGACGGTGAATATCGACGTCGTATGAACCACGAGCTGTAACTTCTATACAACGACATCAATATAGTTAAACGTATCGAGATGCAGCGATTGCGTTGGCTAGGCCATATCGTAAGAATGAGCGATGATGAACCCGCTAAAAAGGCGTATAAATTTGAGCCACATAGCGGTGCACGCAGAATTGGCACGCCAAAGAATAGATGGTGCAAACAAGTGGATGAAGAGATGACAAGCCGCGGTATTCCAAAAAGCGAAGCACTAAGAATTGGAGATCTTTTCTTAGTTCGGTCTATGGAACAAATGTTCTGTAATGGGTCAGCTAAATAAGTAAGATAATTATCCACCAACGTTGGTAAATTATCCAATAATGTGGAAAATTATTCACCAATGTGGATAAATTATTCACCAATGTGTATAATTACCAACCAGCGAGGGTAAATTATCCACCAACTAGGATAAATTATTCACTAATGTGGATAATTATCAACCAATGTGTATAATTACGCACCAGTGTAGATAAATTATTCACCAATGTGGATAATTATCTACCAATGTGGGTAATTATTAGAGTTGGGGAATCTAGTTCCTGGTGCGGATCGATCTTTCTAGTTCCTTTTCCCAAAAGGAACTAGTTCCTCAATATAGTTCCATAGTTCCGAGGCGATATACATTGTTCAATGAATCTTTCTCTTTCATCGTTCTTTATATTTCCTTCATTCCAAATAGTTCCGAGAACGATATAGTTCAATGAATCTTTCTCTTTCGTCGTTCTTTTTATTTGCTTCGTTACAAATAGTTCAGAGAGTGAAGTAGTTGAACGAATCTTTCTTTTTGTTTTTATCTTTTGGAGGATAAACTGACAACGAGGATGTGATTTACGTTTATTTAAGAATGTGGCCGCATCTGAATGATGAAGGAACCGAACGTGAAAGAGCGAAGTAAGTGTGGAATTAAATTAAGAAAATAAATTATACAAATGGAAGGAATTATATGCACGGTTGGAACTATATGAACTTAAGGAACTATATAAAAGCAAAAGCCGGATATAGTTCCAATAGTTCTTTGTATGGAATAGTTCCTTGGAACTAGTTCGTTCCGGAACTACACAACTCTAGTAATTATCCACCAACGTGTATAAATTATTCACTTATGTGGATAAATTATTCACTAATGTGGTTAGTTATCCACAAATTTTTCACCAATGTGTGGACAAAACCATGTCTTTTCTATTCCATATGAGTAAGATTTATTCACATTCTGCCTGAAAGTATGCACCACACATATGAAATACCTGCTTCGAATTGTTATGATCCCCTATAAAAAAAATAAAGTGGCGTAAAACGACCAGCTGATTGGTTTCAATTTGTCAAATTTTTTGTTTTTGTGAATAAATTGTATGAAAAAGTAAACAAACATTATGACATATTAAAGAGTTTTGGGTCAAAATAGAGTTATTGTTGTGCTCATTACGTTGTCAGTTAAATAGATCTGGTTTTAGTCTGCGCTGGGAGAAATAATGAACTTAATAAGTCGTGAAAATGAATTATTCGATGGGTGCAGGCGCTCAAGGGCTTGATCAAGATAACACCAGAAATTGAGGTAAGGGAATCTCTCCTAGAACTATTTTGTATTGTGGAACTGCAACTCTTGTTGGCCACTAAAAGTCAACAAATAAACTGAAAAAATTCGTTCTATTTTTTTACAACTGTTGAAATGAATTTATAAAAGCATGTTCTGAGCACACAACATGCCAAATTTGTATGTCCACTGGGAAGATGGCACTTCCGTTGAATTCTGGATGGTGGTGAAGATGGACTTTCAGTAGAATTCTCAAAGATCACGATTCAAAATTTTTGCAAGTCTTCTCCACAACAAATATGAACAATAAGGCGTGTACGATACTTTTGTGAATTTGTCCGCAAAACAATTCATAAAAATAAAATTCCATTTTATTATATTTCACAGTGTCATTGACATTCACATTTAACATCCGGTTTTAAATTAAAATTTATTGATATTTTTTTTTTAACTTTTTTTTGCGTAATAAAGAACTTATTATTTTCCTTGTTTATAACAGGAACAAAATTTTAAATGATTTTATAATTTGTGTATGGGTAGGTTTATTGTTTGTAATTTGGCATGTTGAAGACTTTGATTTTATATTTTTTTTAATTTTTTAGGTATAGAAAAATCCTCTAAATCTTGGAAATTTGTTAATTTATTATAAAAAAATAATATATTTTTTTATTATTATTAAAAAAAATTATTTTGTATATATAATTGTTCCACAAACATCCCATAAGGGACAAGGGAGACTTCTCTATTTTGTATACTTGGATCAATAATTAATTTCCACACTCTTACACATATTCTTCACCACTTCTTTTCATTTAGCTGTTTTGATCACCACATTAACTATTTTTGGTTTTCCTTTGTCATTTATTTACTATCCACACTTCTTGAAGTACCCACCTCTACGTAAGATCCTTTTCGAGTGAGTTAATACTTTTTTGGTTTGCAAATATGGCCAATAACTTTCGGCCCACTGAAAGCTGGCTGCAAACAATGCCTGTATTTATAACAAATGTCATCAACTCTTTATGTTGGCATTTGAAAGTTATCTCAAGAATTGTATTTTATGGGCCATCTGATAAGACCTCATCGTTTAGCTGATTTTACACAATACATTCCGCGTATCGTATCACACACACAGACGCGCGCACATCAACAAATATCAAAGCAATACAACTCCCGACAAGTTCTTATGCATGTTGGCTGGCTGTATCATTTTCCAGGTAAATACAAATAATTATTTGTTGTTAAGCACTGTTCATTGCTCCACTGTTGCTTGACTGGTCGGTCGGTCTCTTGGGTTGGTGGGTTGACTGTTTTGATCGCAATATTATTTATGCCCTTCCTTTTCCATGTCATATAAATGCGGTTATTGACGATAGAAGTTCAAATATATACACGCGCCATATTACAGCTCTGTTCGTAATTATAGCGTTTTAATTTCATTTCGCCTCCATTCCTACTTTAATTGCTTATCTTAGCTTATCTATCGGCATAGGAAATATCCAATCTGTTTTTTCTGTTTTTGCCCAGTCATGGACATTGACCATACGAAGGAATTTTACGCATTCATTATTAAGTTCAAGTGGTTGTTGACTGAATATGTGTCGATCATTGCTCTCTATGTTCCCGGGCTTTCTTTCATTGGAATTTGTGTTCTGCGTTGCAACATTTTTAACCTGTAAGAGAAATTAATATAGAATGGAATAGTTAAATAGTGAAGAAAACTAAAAATCTTGTTAATTAAACTAAAAATCTACAATGGGGATGAGCAAAGTCCCTGACCGGCTTTAACATGGCAAATCCTTACTTTGGCCATTATTTTATCTCAAGTGGACACTGACCTCGCTTTGTGTCCCCAGGCGACACTGCATTTAATACCCCTTATATGTAGTGAGCTAGCATGTGCCAATCGTTCACCCCTAAGAAGCATAAAAACTTGGGTTGTGAGAGTCGGGTTAGTAACCCATACCTATAAGAAAGCGCAACATACCATGAAAAAAACCAAACCCCTATAAAGTTGACGACCCCCGTCAGTGTTTTAAGGATCATGATTGGCGAATCTGCACATGAAATGTCCGGACTCTTTACAGCCGATATCATCGCCCTACACGTTTGCGAAATATTTTGAAATTTTGGACTTGATTTAGGTGTGAAAGAAATATTAATAGGTTGGACCAATGTCATCACTCTTTTCGATAGTTATCGTGTCCAACAGTCATTTTAGTTGGTCACCGTGGATTTCTTAAAACTTTTGGATCACGGATCACTACGTCAGGAAGCCGAAAAACATTATAATGCCGTAAACAGGACCACAAGAAGTACTTTCGTTAAAAAATATATAAACGATCCTTGACAAGCCCTTGAAGTGCACGTAAGCAAAAATCTCGAGCATTTGAGAGGGTGGTATCCGAATATATTTTCCAATATAGACCTTCTTCTTCTTGATGTACGTTTGGAAGAAATTTTAGGATATGCTAAGTTTCGGTTAAATCGGATTATCAATTCGTAAGTTTTCGTGCTCATCAGACATGTGGGTTGGTCCCGGCAGGGTTAATTAGTACTTTGGGGACATTATCCCAGGAAGTATAAACTTTCCCCCGAATAAAAAATTCCATGACGATACGTGATTTTGTTTGGCGGCTGTGTCATTTTTTGTATCGGGAAGTATGGAATGGGCCATTAAAAATTAAATCCTTGCAATCAGGACCACAAAGACTACAAAGGCGTTAAATTGTGAAACAATAATATTGGAAAATATTTTTATCTGCCAGTTTTCCAGCAGCAGCAAAATTCATTAGCTCTCTTAATATTTTAATAATATAATATCTTTAAGTGTAGTATGTTATACATTTTAATGTAGTTAAAATTGAAAGTATTTAAGCACTTAGCTCTTAAGTGACAATACTTTTAGGCGGCTGAGTGTGCAGTGATAATACGGAGAATCGTCTATATGAAGATGCACTCAGCGTGCGGTAAAGAGACAAACGATAAAGGCGTGTAGAATTACTAACCCTAAGAATTCTATTGCAACTTAGAACTTAAGACAAATATTAATTTGATTAAAATTAAAATTGGAACTGCCACCATACGTAACGGTTAAGTTCTCAAATTTACAGTTAAAGTTAAAATATGAATTGAAATAGCAATAATTCCCACAAAGCTGAATTTTTGTGGAGAGCTTGGGTTGGCGAGAGCTTGGGATGGCGATCGAAAAAAAAAATTATTCGGTATCAAAGGTGAAGTTTTGAAAAACGGAAATGTTTATCCAAATGTGACTAAAGAAAAAGATATAGACCTTAAAATTCTCTACAAAAATCCTTTTTTATAATTTTAGCTGATTGTCGGCTTTACTCACAGAAATAGCCAGTGACATAATGAAAAGAAGTAAATCCATTACTGCTGTAAGAAAACTACCTGACAAAAATTTAAAATGTATAAGTTAACAGAGTCCCTCTTCGAATTTGATATAAGAACAATTACGACCGGCAAAGACTGGACCCAATTGAGGACTCCTTTAAGAGCCATTCATTTTAGTCGGTTGCTTTGTGTTTTCACAGTTTTAGTGTAATTATCTCAAGAAGTATGGACTTATACCCGAAATAAAATTGGACTACCGTAATATGAGTAACGAGGACTATCTGCAGCAAAAACGTTCCAAAACGATCCTAGATATAAGTACATATCCGCATATTTGTGCAAATTTTTTAAATGTTGGGTAAAATTACCAGAAGTAATAAAATATTATCATTCGCAAAATTTGGACCAATGTCAATCACTTCTTTGGATAGTTATCGTACCCATCAGACATTTTAGTTGGTCATCGTGGGATTTTTCCAAATGGAATTGCAACAGAAATTTGATTTTTACCATATCGGACACTTTTTCAAAAAGTGGTTTTTGATTTCCAAAAATATACCGTTCTAGCTCAATGATTGTGATTACAATAGACAAACATGACTATATCGACTCAGAATTTTATCCTGATCAAGAATATATGGGAATTTCTGATTGAAATCGAACACATTTTTATACCCTCAGCATTTATGCTAACGAGGGTATATACACTTTCATACGGGCAAAATGTGCCTCATCGAAATAATGGTTTTAGACCCCAAGTATGTTTGGACGAAATGTGTTTCAGACAATTTGGAGTGGATTGAGCAGTGTCCGTCCGTCTGTCTGTCTGGCTGGCTGGTGCGCACGATAACTCTCGAACGGATGAACCGATTCGGTTCAAATGTTGGCTTTCGTAATATTTTGCCCAAACTTAGTTTAAGTTCGAAGATGGGTTATATTGGTCCACTCCTTCCGGTACCTCCCCCACAAAAGTTCGAAAATGTTCGGAAAATTTGTGCGCACGATAACTCTTGAAGAGAGTAACCGATTTGGTCCATACTTTGCCCATCGTAAAATGTGTACCAGACTTAGATAATGTTTCAATATAGACTCAATCGCCCTACTCCTTGGGGTACCTCCCACACAACATTTCGGAAAAGTTCAGTTTAGGGTCATCTCTCGAATCGCTTTGATTTTTGTTTTAGGAACTTGTATTCACTGCCCCCTTATGACGGGGGCCTTCATCAGGGGCAAGTCCATACTTCCTGAGAAAATAGCCTGAAAGTAGCACAAAACCCTTATGACACCGTGTGAGGTGGTTGGAGCGCAACATAACTCTCGAACGGATCTGCCGATTGGGTCCAAAATTTGGCATTAGTAATATTTTGTCCAAACATAGTTTAAGTTCGAAGACAAGCCATATCGGTCCACTCCTTCAGGTACCTCCCCCACAAAATTACAAAAATGTTCGGAAAAATTGTTCGTTCGGTCCATACTTTACACATCCTAATATATCTACCAGATATAGATCAGGTTCAAATATGGACTATATTTGTCCACTTCATCCAGTACATCCCAAACAAAATTTCCGATAAGTTCATTTTAAGACCTGCTATCGAATCACTTTGATTTTTGTTGAAGCAACTTGCATTCTCAGCCTCAATCACGATGGGGCAAATCCACACTTCTTGAGCAAACAGCCCGAGGGGTGTAAAAACCCCCTATGGCACCATATGTAGTGGCTGGAGATCCACTTACATAATGGTCAATGTCGATTCATTCCTTTAAGTATTTCCTCTGCAAAACATTTGCTCTTTAATCCTAATCAACATTTTTGTCGGTTCATATGCCCAAAATTTTGAAAACCCTCTAAACCCTTTTTGATTTCCAAAAATATACCGTTCTAGCTCAATGATTGTGATTACAACAGACAAACATGACTATATCGACTCAGAATTTTATCCTGATCAAGAATATATGGGAATTTCTGATTGAAATCGAACACATTTTTATACCTTCAGCATTTATGCTAACGAGGGTATATACACCTTCTTACGGGCAAAGTGTGCCTCATCGAAATAATGATTTTAGATCCCAAGTATGTTTGGACGAAATGTGTTTCAGACAATTTGAAGTTGATTGAGCAATGTCCGTCCGTCTGTCTGTCTCGCTGGCTGGAGCGCACGATCAACCGCTTCGGTCCAAAGTTTGGCTTTCGTAATATTTTGTCCAAACTTAGTTTAAGTTCGAAGATGGGTTATATCGGTCCACTCCTTCCGGTACCTCCCCCACAAAAGTTCGAAAATGCTCGGAAAATTTGTGCGCACGATAACTCTTGAAGGGACTAACCGATTTGGTTCATACTTTGCACATCATACAATTTCTACCAGAATTAGTTAAAGTTCGAATATGGACTCAATCGATCCACTCCTTCGGGTACCTGCCACACAAAATTTCGGAAAAGTTCAGTTTAGGACCCGCTCTCGGATCGCTTTGAATTTTGTTGTATCAACTTTTATTTAATGTCCCCTTTGCGACAGTACAATTTTCATCAGGGGCAAGTCGATACTTCCTTAGAAAATAGTCTGAAAGGTGCAAAAAAACCCTATGACACCGTGTGCAGTGGTTGAGCGGAAGATAATTCTCAAACGGATATGCCGATTCAGTCCAAAATTTGACTTCGTAATATTTTGTCCAATCTCAGTTTAAGTTCGAAGATGTTTTATATCGGTCCATACCTTCAGGTACCTCACCCACAAAAGTTCAAAGATGTTTAGAAAATTGTGCGCATGATAACTCTTGATGGGAGTGATCGATTTGGTCCATACTTTACACATTCTAATATATCTACCAGATATAGATCAGGTTTGAATATGGACGATTATCTGTCCACTCTTTCGGGTACCTCCGACACAAAATTTCAGATAACTTCACTTTAAGACCTGCTCTCTAATCACTTTGATTTTTGTTGCTGCTAAATTACAACGGTAAAAGTTTTTTTTCGGGGGTAAGTCCACACTTCTTGAGAAAACAGCCCGAACATTAAAAAAAACCCTATGGCACCATATGTAGTGGCTGGGAAGCCGATAACTCTCGAACTGTTTGACAGATTTGGTCCAAAAATTGGCCTTCGTCATGTTTTGTCTAAACTTAGTTTCAGTTCAAAGATGGGCAATACCGGTCCACTACTTCCGGTACTTTCCCCCAATATTTAAGAAAATGTCACTAAAATGGTATGTACTATATCTCGTGAACGGGGCAATAAATTTGACCAAATTAAGTTTAACTTCTAAAATGGTCCATATCGGTCCTCTCCTAAGGGTGGCTCTCTCACAAAAGTTCAAGATTTGTGTCTAAGTGCAGTTTAGGGTCTTTTCGAAGATCCGTTGGAAATATATACCGATGCTGTTCGTTGTGGTCCTGTTTACAGCGATATTATGTTTTACGTGGACAAGTGCATGCTTCTTGGCATACTGGACCAGCGACTAGTGGGCGCGATATCTATCGAAAAGATATGACTCCCAAAATAAGATCCACTTCCATAATGGATCAAGTCGGTAAAATCCTTTAAGTACCTTCTCCGCATCACTTTTGAACTTTAATCGTAATCCACATTTTTGTCGGCAATCTCAAATGAACAAAAAGGGCCACAGAATTCTGAAAAAAATCCTAAATACATTCGATCTGTCCGTAGATGAAAGTTTTAATTCACATAGGCTGAGGGTATATCTCTTTTGGGGAAACCGACTGATACTTTTTTACATGTTAATTTTAATTTTTAATCTTTTCTACAAAAACTAATGAACTGATTTTCTTGAAATTGTTAAGGAATGTACAGGGATGGCCCCCAGTGAAAATAGGCTACATATTTTGTTGAATTTCTGACCGGGCGGGGTCCTTCCCCTATACCCTATTTCTTTAAAAATGCTATATTTACAATCATTACGAATGTATGGGTTTGGAAAAAATTTGCGAGACAATTGTGGTTGTGTCTCAGAACTTGCACACTTTTTAAAACAAAACTACTGAAGAGAATTTCCTGAAATTTTCAGGGAATGTACAGGGATTGCCTATGGTGATAATAAGATGCATATTTTCTTTAATTCCGAAGGGGCCGGGGTAGTCCCCTTTGCTATATTTAAAAAACGTCATACCTGTATGAATAAAAATCAAATGCCGTCATAGTATGCCCACTTTTTTCAGTTTTCAATATATTTTTTCTGTAAAAACTACTGAACAGGTTTTCCTGAAATTGTCAGGGAATGTACAGGGATGGCTCCAGAACATATTTTATTGAATTTCAGAGAAGGCGGGCACCTCCGCTATGCGATACTTTTTAAAACGCTATATTTGCAAACATTACGCATGTATTATGGATTTCGGAGGAGATAGGGAACCTTCCCCACGCCTTTCTTTTAAACGCTATATGTCTAAGCCAACCTTATGATTTTATCGGTTTTAGCATACATTTTGGCAGGCAATGGGTTGTGTGTACCTACATATTTGGAACCATAATACCGAACCACGCCCACTTTTTAAATATGTATGTTTTCAGAAAATGTTAAGTGGATGTCCCGTGGTCCAAAATGATATATATGTATTTGACGAATTTCGGGGGCCTATTACTTTATAATCGTTATATTTGCTAAGCTTATGATCGCATCGGGTTGCAAGTTAATTGTCGAGACAACGATGGTTGCGCCCCCGATCAAGAAAGAGGATGTATTGTATAATGGGGCGTCTTCGCCACGTTTTTGTTCAAATTGTTCTCATATCGACACCGTTAAAGTTTTTTCCAAGGTTATTGTTGGTACAAATATTAGCATATATTGACTACAAGTTTTGGTATATAACTGGTTCCAATTTTGTTTTTAAAATATTATTTTTGAGAATTTACAAAATATCTAAAAATTGGCGAAGCCGCCCCACCCTGGGTCAGCTCCGCCATCGATATGGGGCATTCATCAACAGGCTTTAATTTTCCATACTTCCTCTTTGAATATCAACATTATTCGAAACAGGAACATGCTTCTATTGAATAATAAAAAATGATTCTAAAATTCACAAAAATAAACAGATTCAATTAATGAAGTAGGTGCCTTGAATTTAGGTACAAAAATCATAATATAACTAAAACAAGATACGTTTAGGATAATATTTGATTCTAACTTCACATTATAGTGTAGTATATCTATGGTATAAAGAATTTAAGTTAAACATGACAAATTTCTAACATTAACCCACCACGCCCCTATCATGGCGTAGGCGCCCCACCCCTTACATATTTTTAATATCAATATATTGACATTTGTAATTGTTTTTTTCATGCAAATTATTGGGATTTCTATTCTTCAGTGGTTGTCTTCTTATGGTACAAAATATCTTTTTGATATCGCAAAAGGTAAAGAAGATATCACAATACCCTGCCTTTAACTTATTTTTGTAGCACTTATAGTTTGCGAGAAAATCGGCATTGGCGTAGCCGCCCCAGTGCCGAAGCCGCCCCGTGTTACCATATTAACAAAATTTAACCAAAGTAGCTGTAATGCGACAGTTGAGATTCTTAGTGGTCACAAAACTCCTCCACCAAAATATATCTTTGTGTTGATCCAGCCCCTTAAAATGGTACCTCCCGATTTAAGGTGTTTTGAGGATTTTACCTATTGTTAACCAAACTAGCTGTAATTTGACATTGGCGTTTCTTAGCGGTCACGAAACTTCTCCTCAAAAACTTGTCAACATAGGTCCATGTTTAGGAAGAGTCCCTATATAACGTGCGTCCCTATTTTCCGTATTTTGAGGGTTTTAGTTACAGTTATTGACATTTGAGGTTCCCTGCATTCGCGAAACTTCTCCACCGAAAATCGGTCCATGTTCAGACCCAACCCCGGTTTTCGGTATTTTGAAATTTTCAAGTTTTTTAGTTTTTATCTACATTTTCGGTATCAAAAATTGTGAACATTGATATCGCCCGTTTTTAGCTTACCGAATTAACTATATTATTTATTCCATATAAATTCAGAATATTTTACGGTGGAGGATATAGAAATTTCGGTCCGCCCGAACTTAAAGCTTTTTAGAGTGTTTTATTTAACTTGTTTTTGTGTCCGTTAGTTCAAATCTAGTAACTCATTTTTACCACAGTTATTTTTACCAATCGAACTGAGACTTTGCACACTTTACCGGAAGCTGCGCATCGAAAAAATTATTTGTGAGATTCCATCATGATGAAGAATATACTTATTGAGGCTAAGCGACAAATTATTTTCAAGTTTTAAGTGCATTTATAAATAAAACACTGAAACTTAATTTTTTTTTAATATTTTTATTTACTTTTTACTGGCTTGTTTTCATTTCCTTTTGAGAAATACATAAATTAACTTCATTTATTTTTAGGATTTCGTAATACGAAACAATTTAAATTGTGTATGTAAAGAATATCAATATTCCACTAAATATTCTATTCATTTAGAAACTTTTTTATGACTGATAATTCCATAGAATTTTATATCAATTTTGATAATACGGGGGTTTTTATTTAAAATCAATATTTAGGCTAAACATAGCTAATAATGCCGATAAATATTATAACTACTTAATATTAGTCATCAGTTAGTTATACGGTTAATGATTAGTCAAAAGATAGGCTATATACACTAAATAATTATGGACTTAAGGCATGCGCCGAGAAATCAAAGTAAGAAATATAGTAAATGTAATTGTTTAGATATTAAGGCCAACAATTTCATTTTAAGGGAAAAGTTCCATATTATCTTTTATCTTCTCATCATTTGGCTTAAGCCAGCTATGATTGAAGCTTTTAGAATTTAATTTGTTTGTATTTCAACTGTACTATATAGTCTTCCTCAGAAATTTGTTTGAATTGATTTTCTTCCGGCAAGATTTTTTCAAGTAGTAAATTAAAAATTGGCATGTGAAAGAGAATCATTCGGCTTTGCTGACAGAGGCTGAGGGTAACTCAGCCTGTGTGAATTGAAACACATTTTTCGCAAAAAACGTATGTATTTAGGAGGTCTTCAGATTGGGCGTATGAACTTGCATTCAAAGATATGGATTAGGATAAAATCTCAAAACATTTGCGTGGAAGTGTGTCTTATTTTGGGAGTCATTTCTCTTGATAGGACCGTTATATCAGAAATTATGGACTTGCCCTCGAAAAACATCAATTCGTTGTAAAAAGGGCTTCTAGGGGAACGTTCGGTAAAAACATACATAGAAAAATTTACTTTAACAAAAATGTTGATCATTTGTGTGGGTGGTACCCTAAGGAATGGACCGGTAGGGCCCACTTTTTAACATAAACTAAGTTTCGGGATTCAAAGTTTGGAGCAAATCCGGTTATGAAATATTGCGCTTACCATTTGAGCGATTTTTTTGGAACTTTTGTGGGTACCGAAGATGATGCTTGTATCTTCGAATTTCATCCAAAGTTTCGAGCAAATCGGGTTTTCCGTTTATGATATATTGCGCTTACCATTTTAGCGAATATTTTGGATCTTTTGTGAGGGAGGTACCTGTAAGTGTGGACCTATAAGCACAATCTTCGAATTTCATATAATATTTTAAAAAATATTACGATATGCAGTATTCGGTACGGAAAAAAATGAAAACGATTCGAGAAAACCTGCACTTTTCGGAAATTTAGTGTGGGAAGTATCCGAAGGAATTGACATACATATGTATATAGTCCATTATCTAACCTGATCTATGTCTCGTAGAAACATTACGATGTCCAAAGTATGGACCAAATCGGTTATTGCCTTCGAGAGTTATCGTGCGCACCATTTTAGCGAACATTTTTGAACTATTGTGGGGAGATACTCAAAGGAGTGGACCGATAAGGCCCATCTGTGAACTTGATTTAACTGTGGACAAAATATTACGATCGCTAAATTTTGGATCGAATCCGCATATCCGTTCGAGAGTTACGGCACGCGTTGTTGCGTCTTTCAGACCATTTTCTCGGGAAGTATGGACTTGCCCCTGAAAAAACTTGCACCGTTCAAATGGGACAGCGAAAACAAGTTCATACAACAAAAATCAAAAGGATTCGAGAGTAGGTCTTAAACTGCATTTATGTGAAATTTTGTGTGAATACTAAGGATTACTCCCTTCGAGAGTTATCGTGCGCACAATTTTAGCGAACATTTTTGAACTTTTGTGGAGGAGGTACCCGAAGGAGTCAACCGATATGGTCCATCTTAAGTTTGGACAAAATATTACGAATGCCAAATTTTGGACCCGATCGGTTGCTTCGTTCGAGAGTTATCGTGTGTACCAGCCAGATAGACAGACAGACAGACGGACGGACATGGCTAAATCGACTACAAACTGTCTTTCGTCCAAATATACTTGGGGTGTAAATCATTTTTTCGATGAGGCACATTTTGCCTCGTTAGCATAAATGAAGAGGGTATAAAAATAAACTTTGTATGTATATTTTTGACTTTACTGATTTTTACTACTGAAGGTGAACAATAACTATTATGAAAGTAGATCGTAAATTAAATCGAACTAAAATCAATGTTACTATGCGAAAATGTCGTAAATCAAATATAAAATTTCGCCATTTAAAAGCAAATAAATATAGCATTTTCTATTGAATAAATCCAGCAATAGGTTTTTAGTGTTGAATGCCACTGTCTGCATTTGCTGTAATCTATATTACATATCACGTGTATATATTGTAAAAATATTTACAATATTTGTTATAAGCTATTGTTAGTTTTGTGTCATTGTCAATTGGGGGAAAATATTTTATAATATACTCACAATAATTCGGCCATCGTTCGCAATTTTTCTATAAATGTTTTTATGTTATTTTATATTTTACATTTCTTTTATTTTATATGTTATATTCTTTATTTTATATTCTACTAGCAGAGTGCGGAATGGATATAAAAAACAACAAAAAACACTAAGACGGAAATGGCGAACACTGAAAATGTTGTTCTATTACCACCTAATTTTATATGTAATTTTATTTAAGTATACGAATATTTATTACACTTAAAACGGAGGTATGTCACCCATACAAATCAACAGTTAATGGTTTTCTGTCCATAGGATGTAAAAACGTTTTTGAAAAAATCGCACATGTCCACGTTTCCAAATGGACATATGAAAACGTTTAAAACACAATTTTGTTGAAAAATATAAAAAACCTTCTTGGCGTTTAATAAAACCAATGGTACAATATTCAATACAATTTGTCAAACCCAGAACCTGATCTCACAATTTACAGTTTTATCCTTACTTGTTCGTCCACTGCCTATGGCATTACATGTAGAAACATGCCATACATTTTAAGTGGGAATTTTCATAACCATTGTGATCTACTCCCAATCGTGACTCTCATAATAAATTGCATAGTGCTGGTTTTACCTGTTCATTCATATCAGTGCTTCAAGGTGTAGTACAATTTATTTTTTCTAAAACACTTATGATAACTTTGCGTACACTAATTGTATTATTCCAAATTATATAAATTCGGCTTTAATTCCACGTCCAAGTTCAAATTTAGTCTTCTCGTAGCCTTATAGGAAGTATTTCCAATAGACCTTCATAGATCACTTGACAAATGTTCCATAACTACCTCCATATCTCAATCCTACACTCCGTCCACCCAAATCCTAATTGTACCAAATATAGTACCATTTAGAACTTTTCATACCCATAAGTACGAATTTTCAAAACTACTTCCATTCTATACTCCAACAGTAACCTTAATTCCAGCTCTATCCCGTCACCCAAATCCAAATTGTTCCAAATTTAGTACTATTCGTACCCATAAGTACGAATTTTTTAAAAGCTACCTAAATCCTACACTCCAACAGTAAGTGTAATTTCAAATTTCAGGATTCCAGCCCTATACGTTCATCCAAATCTAAATTATACCAAATTTAGTACCATTTTAATACTTTCCCTACTCATAAATACGAATTTCCAAAACTACCTAAATCTTACACTAAACATTAATCTTAATTCCAAATTTCAGGTTTCCAGCATTTTCCGTTCACCAAAATCCAAATTACACGAAATTTAGTACCATTTAGCACTTTTCGTATACTTATAGGTACGACTACCTTAATCCTATACTCCAACAGCAATGTTAATTCCATAATTTAGGATTCCAGCTCTATCCGTTCACACAAAAGCACATTGTACCAAATTTATTACCATTTAGTACGTTCCCTACCCACAAGTACGAATTTCCAAAACTACCTCAATCCTATATTCCAACAGAAATCTTAATTCCAAATTTCAGGATTTCAGCTCTATTAGTTCGCCCAAATGCTAATTGTACCAAATTTAGTACCACTTAGTACTTTTTGTTCACATGATTACACATTTCCAAAACCATCTCGTGATGTCAACTGTACTTTTTAAACTTGATTCTCGCTTCAAATTTCAGCCTTTAAGCTTTATGCGTTCACAAAATAGGGTACCAAATTAAGTAAATTTTTGTACGTTTCGTACACTTGTATTTGGAGCATCCAAAAACCCTTTGGCACATCTATCCTACACTCCATCAGTGACTCTCACTCCAAATTTCTAGCCCTACTGGTTCGCCAAATGCGAATGGTACCATATTTAATACTTTTCGTACCGTTCTAGTTCGAATTTCCAAAAATCCAGCCTAGGCACCTTCGGACCAAGGGTGACCCCCACCCAAAATTTCAAATTCTAGCTTTAGCCATTGAGCCTAGTCGTTGATCATCAGTCACTCATCATTACTGAAATCTTTTATAAGTATAGATACTTTATATTTTATACTAGCAGACCCCGGTCCGCGTTGCTGGCCGGTCGTAATGAGTTTAATGACAACTTTTTATCGACTTTATGCTTGACAATTCAAAAACAGGTATTTTCTAACTCACTTCTTTGGCCATTGTCAAACCAAGGAGGATTTTAAATTTTGATCTGTAACCTTTCTTTTCTCTTACGGACTTTGTCGGATTTTTTTCGCCAATTTATGCTCTTTTAGGATTTATTATCGTCCATGTCCCTGTCTTTATCCTAAAGCGATCTAATTATAAAAGTTAAAAAAATAGTTAAGTCAAATTCTCCCGCTTATTCAATCTTATATGTTTTAGTTTTTCATAGCTGATGGACCGTTGAACCTCACCATTTAAGGAAATTTGTAAATATGTATATAGTTTTTATTGATCGGGGGCGCAACCACCTTTGTCTCGAAAATTAGCAATTTGGACCACGGGGCATTCCTGAACATTTTCTGAAAATTAGGTTCAGTAGTTTTGGAAAAATAATGTTTTGAAAAGAGTGAGCGTGGTCATCAGTTTTCAAGATATAACATATTACAAAAAGTGGGTGTGGTCCAGTATTTTGGCTGCAAATATGTACCTAGGGTGCACAACTTTATTGCCTACCAAAATGTATGCTGAAATCGATATAATCATAAGTTTGGCTTATACATATAGCGTTTATAAAAGCCCTGGGGAAGGTACCCACCTCTTCCGAAATTCATAAAATATACATAACAACGGCAAGCATTGAGCTTTTGCTGCAAATTTTATGGAAATCCTTTCAGTAGTATTGGAGTTATGACATATTAAAAAAACAGGCGTGGTCGGGTCTTTAGGTCCTAAAGAAGTACCTAGATTGTTAGATTAATCCGTAAATTTTTAAACCGATACATGCATAATTTTTGCAAACATAACTTTTTTTTAAATATCGCATAGGGGAGGTACCCCGCCCCTCTGGAATTCAAAAAAATATGTAGTCTGTTTTCGGGGGCCATCCTTGTACATTCCCTGACAATTTCAGTAGTTTTTGTAGAAAAGATTTAAATTGAAAATTGGAAAAAGTGGGCGTGGTAAACTTTTCTTTCCATAAAAATCTAAGTTGGGACCATCCCTGTACATTCCCTAAAATTTTCAGAAAAATCGGTTCAGTAGTTTTGTAGATGTACCATATTTTAAAAAGTGGGTGTGGTCAAGTCTTTGGGTCCAAAAAAAGTGGCTAAGGTCGGATACACAACCACAATTGTCTAAAAAATTAACTTCCATGCAGATACATTCGTAATTATTGTAAAAATACAATTTTTAAAAAATAGGGTATGGGGGAAGTTACCCCCCCATTTATAAAGATTTCATATTTTATATATTATTTTTTATATTTCATATTTTATGTTTTATTTTTTATATTTTATAGTGTATATTTTATTTTTTATATAATATATTTTATATTTATGTATTTTATAGGTTATATTTTAATTTTTTTATATTTTATTTTATATTTTTTATTCCATATTTTATATTTTAGTACGGAGTTGTTTTTTTCCTCTTTTCTTCTCCCATCGGACGCCTCCCCAGGTGGTGGATAGGGGAATGCTCACCAGATATGGCGGGTACCGCAGAAATAAAATATGCGGGGTGAACCAAAAAAAGGCAGCGTCTGTCCAAGTTTTGGCGGCTGCAAACAGCGTCTGTACTTCATAGGAGCGGCTGAACGAAAGAAAGAAAACGATAAACCCTTTAGAAGGCAACGGGAAACCACTAAAGTAACATCCCTAGAAAAATCATACAAATGCAGAAAAATCATACAATATACGGCCCTCAGTCTCCGGCAAAACGAGGGTGCTAAGAATCCCCGGAGGTAAAAATAAAATAAAACTAAATATCGGAACATGGAATGTAAGAAATCTATACGAACCTGGAAAACTAAACAACACCATAGATGAAATGAAAAGACTGAATATAGATATACTAGGAATCAGTTTTTGTCGATTATAAAGCAGCCTTCGACAGCCCGCTGCGTTCAAAGGTATTCCAAGCCATGTCTGAATTTGGTATTCCCGCAAAGCTCATCCGGCTTTGTAAAATGACTTTAACTGACACGAGGTCCTCAGTTAAAATAGGAAAGAACCTCTCCGAAGAGTTTGGTACTAAAAGAAGTTTCAGACAAGGAGACAGCCTTTCGTGTGACCTCTTCAACATCCTGCTAGAAAAGGTTATACGAGAGGCAAACGTCAAAAGAAGTGGCACAATCTACACCAATAGTCACATGTTACTTGCTTATGCTGATGATATAGACATCATGGGCCGATCAGTAAAAGAAGTAAATGATACCTTTATAAAGGTCGAAGGAGAATCTGCTAAAGTGGGTCTGGCGGTAAACGGTGAGAAGACCAAGTTGATGGTGTCGACGCGCAATGCGTCCATTGAGCTCGGACCGACTGTGGAAGTTGGTTCCTATAATATTGAGGTAGTTAAAGACTTCGTCTACCTCGGCACCTCCGTAAACACAACAAACGACATCAGTTGTGAAATAAAAAAAGAATTGTATTGGCCAACAGATGCTACTTTGGTTTAAGTAAGCAGTTTAAAAAAAAAGCCACATCTCGTCAAACACAAATAACGCTCTACAAAACACTGATACTACCCGTGCTGATGTATGGCTCCGAAGCCTGGGTACTTGCGCAAGCAGACATGGCAGTGCTTGGTGTGTTTGAGAGAAAAATTCTTCGAAAGATCTACGGACCAATCTGCGTTGACGGTGAATATCGACGTCACATGAACCACGAGCTGTATCTGCTATACAACGACATCAATATAGTTAAACGTATCGAGATGCAGCGATTGCGTTGGCTAGGCCATATCACAAGAATGAGCGATGATGAACCCGCTAAAAAGGCGTATGAATACATGCCACATGACGGTGCACGCAGAATTTGCAGGCCAAGGAATAGATGGCGCAAACAAGTGGATGATGAGATGAAAAGGCGCGGTATTCCAGAGTGCAAAGCAACAAATAGAGAGGAATGGAGATCTCTTCTTAGTTCGGCCTATAGAACAAATGTTCTGTAATGGGCCAGCTAAGTAAGTAAGGAGTCAGTGAAACATGGTGGACCGAAAGTAGCGAATTTAGGTCACAGAATACTAAAATATATCACTCGGGAAACTACGATGACGTTCACAGGAGAGGTGTTGCAATCATTGTGGAAAATAAGATAGCAGACTGCATAAATGGATATGTCCCATCGTCCGATAGAGTGATGATGATAAAAATATGTGCAAAACCACTTAATATGAATATATATCGAAGTCTATGCACCAACGTGTGACTCAAATAACGAGGAAATAGAAAAATTTTACAGCGATGTTGAACAACTCATGAAAATTACAAAACCACATGAAATCACGATTGTTCAAGGAGATTTCAACGCTAAGGTAGGAAATATAGAAACAGCGGATATCACGGGAAAATTTGGACTAGGACAGGCTCATACAATTTTGACAAGACCACAACATGAAAATGTTGTGTATACATGGCGATCGCCACAAGATAGTACAGAAAATCCAGTTAGAAATCAAATTGACTATATACTAATAAACCGACGCTACTGTTCTTGTGTTGTAACATGCTCCACATATCCCGGAGCGGACGTCCCTTGCGACCATAATCTTTTATTATGCAAAATGCGAATAAGACTTGGAATGCCAAAAAAAAAGACTCCAAACACTGAACTGAATCTAGAAAAACTAGAGGATCCATCCACAAAAGAAAGGGTAAAGGAATTTGTAAACACCAAACTTAATAACGTAAACGGACAATGCACTGAGCAGTTGTGGAATGAAATGAAAACTGGCTTTAAAACAACCTCAACTATATTAGGGACAAAAACCACACGAAAAGAAGAACCTTGGATAACAACAGAAATCCTCGAACATCGCGAAAAGCGAAAAAAAACACAAAAATACCAACTATGAAATTTATTGGGAAATAAATCAAGAGATTAGAAACGCCACACGATCTGCAAAGAACGCTCAACTTAACAGACAATGTGAAGAAATCGAAAGGCTACACCGACTACACGACGATTTCAACCTACACAAGAAATTAAAAGAAGCATCCGGAATATACCGCAAAACTCATCCGGCACTACTTGTTGACGAAAACAGTAAAGCTGTCTTCGGGACCAAAGAAAGAAAAAGTATTTGGCACAAATATGTCAAAACAACATTCACTGATGATGAAAGGCCAGAAAATAACACTAATACTGAATCAGACATAACAGGAAACCCGATCACGGAAGATGAAGTCAAATCGGCAATTCAGTCAATGAAAGATAAGAAGACCGTCGGCCCCGATGAAATACCCGCAGAGATTTTAAAATTAATAGAAGGAAACAATATACAACTACTGTTGAAACTCTTCAATCACGTTTACGATACAGGACAATACCCCGACGACTGGTTAAAATCTACATTTATAGCTATACCAAAAAAAGCACATGCACGAAAATGCGGTGATTATAGACTAATTACTCTAATGTGTCATGCCCTAAAAATATTCATTAAAATACTACATAAAAGAATCTACCCTAAGTGTGAGCCAAATATGGGGAGAACACAATTCGGTTTCAAAGAAGGCATGGGAACGCTAGAGGCACTACTAAGTATTTAAGTCCTTATTCAAAAATGTAGAGATGTTCAAAAAGATATATTCTTATGTTTCGTCGACTACGAAAAAGCTTTCGATACGGTCAGACATGAACAAATGATGGATATCTTGATGGATACCGGAATAACAGAAAAGGAAATAAGATGCATAAAAAACCTTTATTGGCAATAAACTGCAAACATTCAAGTTGATGGAGAACTCACTGACAATATCCTATCACCTCTATTATTTAATTTATACTCCAACAAAATATTTCAAATTGGCGTAAGGGTGCATTACTCTGAATTAATAAACAATATACGATTCGCCGACGACACAACATTAATTGCCACTAGCCTATACGGTCTACAGAAACTGGTTAACTCACTTACTCAAAAAAGCGAATTATACGGTCTTAAGATTAACATTAAGAAAACGAAATATATGGTAATAAGTATAAAAAATTACCAAAACAACACATCATTGAAAATTAAAAATGACGAAATAGAACTGGTAAGGAGTTTTAAATATCTTGGGGTCCTTATAAATGACCAATGGGATGCCTCGAGAGAGATGAAATGCCGAATAGAAGTAGCTAGGCAATCCTTTTTTAACCATCGCAAAATATTAACAAGTCATGATGTCAAAATTACAACAAAAATGCGCTTCATAAAATGTTATATATGGTCCACTCTACTATATGCTGCCGAGACATGGACAATAAAGTCAATAGACGAACAAAAATTGAACGCATTTGAAATGTAGATTTATCGCAGAACTCTGACAATTTCTTGGACCGACCGAGTACCAAATGAAGAAGTCCTGAGAAGAATGAACACTAAACGACAACTTCTTGATGTCATAAAAAGTAGGAAGATATCCTATATGGGACACATAATGAGAAACGAAAAGTATTCTGTCATCCAGAGCATAATTAAATGTCAAATTGAGGGAAAAAGGCCAAGAGGAAGAAGAGAAATATCCTGGATTAAAAACATTTTGGAGTGGACAAATCAACCATATGAAAGAAGCCTTATCAACGTTGCGAGGAATAGATAGATCACCATTGCTGAATAATTTACCACAACATATGCATAAACATCTATATATATAAAATTGAAATTTGTTTGTCTGTTTGTTTGTTTGTTTGTGCCTTATAGACTCGAAAACCGCTGAACAGATCTTACTGAAATGTTTAGGGTACATTGCTACATGGCCTGGAATGAAAATAGGCTATATCATTTTTTGAAATTTCGCGTTGATCTGGAGATATAGCATCAAAACCGGAGGTACCTCCAAAAAATTTAGATTTTGTATGCAAATATCTTTAGAACTGTTACAGATACAATCTCCAAATTTTGTATGCGTGACGGAGTTTGATGTAGAAATAAATTTACCAAATTATATTCAAATCGGTTGAGATTTGGATATAGCTCTCACATACATATATTTTCGGCCGATTTCCTTATTTTATGTACCAAACATGCTATTTATGTCCAATTTCGATGAAATTTGGAATGTATGACGGAACTTGGTCTAGAAATAAATGTGCCAAATTATATCGAAATCGGCTCAGATTTTGATATAGCTCCTGTATATATTTTCGGCCGATTTCCTGTATTTTATGAACCAAACTCGCTATTTATGTCCAATTTCTGTGAAATTTGGAATGCGTAACGGGATTTGGTCTAGACATAAATGTGCCAAATCATATCGAAATCGGTTCAGATTTCGATATTGCTCCTATCTATATATTAGGCCGATTTTCTGTATAGCTCCCATACACATATATTTTCGGCCGACTTCCTTATTTTATGCACAAAACACGCTATATATGTCCAATTACCCTGAAATTTTTAATTTCTCACGGAATTTGTTCTAGAAATAAATGTGCCAGATTATATTGAGATCGATTCAGATTTGGATATAGCTCCCACACACATATATTTTCGGCCGATTTCCTTATTTTATGCACCAAACACGCTATATATGTCCAATTTCGCTGAAATTTGGAATGTGTAACGGAATTTGGTCTAGGCATAAATGTGCCGAATTATATCGAAAACGGTTCAGATTTGGATATAGCTCCAATATATATTTTCGGCCGATTTTCCACATTTGATGCACCAAACACGCTGTATATGTTCAATTTAGCTGAAATTTGGAGGGTCTGACGGAATTTGTTCCAGAAATAAATGTGTGTAAATGTACTTATATAGAGATCGGTTCAGATTTGAATATAGCTCCCATATATATTTTCGGCCGATTTTCTGTAATTTATGCACCAAGCACGCTATATATGTCCAATTTCGCTGAAATTTGGAATGTGTTATAGAATTTGGTCTAGAAATAAATGTGCCAAATTATATCGAAATCGGTTCAGATTTGGATATAGCTCCTGTATACATATATTTTCGGCCGATTTCCTGTATTTTATGAACCAAACTCGCTATTTATGTCCAATTTCTGTGAAATTTGGAATGCGTAACGGAATTTGGTCTAGACATAAATGTGCCAAATCATATCGAATTCGGTTCAGATTTGGATATTGCTCCTATCTATATATTAGGCTGATTTTCTGTATTTGATGCTCTAAACACGCTATATGTGTCCAATGTCGCTGAAATTTAAGATGTCTAACGGAATTTGTTCTAGAAATAAATGTGCCAAATAATATCGAAATCGGTTGAGATTTGGATGTAGCTCTCATATATATTTTCGGCCGATTTCATGTATTTTATGCACCAAACACGCTATGTATGTTCAATTTCAATGAAATTTGGAATGTGAGACTTCTTAAGAGAGATGTTTTATTATGATATATCTAAATCATTATTGAAGTAAAAATTATAAATACAAGTGGAAGTTATTCTATTAATAATTTAAGATATCACAATAGGTTAATATATATATGACTTGGAAAATATAAGTCCCATGTATAAAATAAATTACCAATTAATATCACTCATATATGAGGCGCTCAGCGCCAAAACGGCCTAACCCACATGCTCAACAAACTCAAACACTATAAAGATCTAACAATAACCTTTTGAAATAACTACTAAAAAATTCCATATTGCATTGAATAACACCAGGTAATATTACCTTCTAAAATAATGCAATATTGAATTTTTTAGAATTTATTTCAAAAGGTTTCAGTAAAACCTTTATAGTCTGTTTGATAAATACTTCACCTTAGTCGGGGTTGCGAAGCGCACCGGGTTCAGCTAGTATATCTATATATATACAGCTAAAAATACTTAATTTGTTATTGTATGATCGTCAAAATCCGAATGCGGATCGGCAAATAAAGAAGAAAAATATTTCATATTTTGTATTTTATACCTTTTTTTCATGGACCTTGACAAATATATTTTTGAGTAAGAAACTCAAAAATGAGTGATATGTATTACGAATGTTACTAGCTTTCTCAACGAGTTCAAAAAACGGTTATCATCAACCTTCGGTTGTATTGCCTAACAAAAGGCAATAACAGTAAATCAAAGTATTTCGAGATTTTTGATTTGCATCTATGAGTTTTTTTGCTTATATACTGTTTTAATAGGTCTCTACAATTACAACATAAACATAAATATATATAAACTAGCTGACCCGGTCCGCGTTGCTGGCCCGTTGTTTGGGTTCTCCGTGTAAACTTTAGTTATCTATCCAGTATTGATACACCCATAATTAGGCATCCCTCTAGAAACTTCATAATATAAATCAATGTTTTGACGTAAATTCCATATAATGGTATCCCCCAAATTTAAGATATAAAATCTCTTTTATTATACCCTTCACCATAAATCGACAGTTTAAAGCACTTTGTGACCCACATATAATGGTTGGTGCACGTCAATTGACATTGCTATATATTGGATTGTTGGTATCGGTTGGGGTCGTAATTATTACTGCAAAGAATTGTTGGTATAGGTCCACGTTTTGATATAGCTCCCATAGAACGGTACCGGCTGATTTTCGCTATTTTTGAGGATTTAACATCATTATCACACCGAAATGGCTGAAATCTGGTTTTAATATATTTTAAAGAGGAGAGCATAAATATTCGTATCGACCGAAAGACACACCTTTTTATTTGCGCCAGGTATGTAACAGTAATAGGTTCACGTTTTGATATAGCTCCCATAAAACAGTACCTCCCGATTTTCGATAGTTCAGAGATATAGCCACTGTTCAGTATACGTTCTCGTTTTGATATAGCTCCCATAGAACGGTGGCGCCTGATTTTCGCTATTTTTGGTGGATTTAACCTCATTCAGGCCTATCGAACGTAACGCTTTTTTTCTTCGCGCTCTATATGCAATAGTGGTAAAATACCCCTCAGCGAAATGTATGTTCCTTCGGGATATGTATGCAACATTTATATATTTCATAAAAAAATTACTTCTATAAATTGTAGTTGTTATTATCGAGATTTTGCTGTATTTATGAAATGTATCTTTACCTAGCTATTCCAAGGACTGAAATCAATGCTCATGAAGTTTCACTTCCCACATTTTGAGATTTTATCCGTAATTATAATATTTTCAAAAATCGAACACGATCGCGGTATTCTGATTCCAATGATGATATTGTATTGTATATAATTAACTTTGTCTGATTTCAATGGATCTTTCTGGAATTTCGATCTTGTGACATCTCAAGTTATCCGGATTTTACTGTATTCCAAAATGTGGAGTTGATCGCGCTGTCCCACTTATTGTTTAGTGTTCAGCGTTTATAGCGTTTTTAAGGCATTCTTACAAAATTATGTATATTATCTGAAATAATAAATGTTTGCAAATTTTGTGATGACCGCGATATTTCACTTTTCGCGATATTTCACTTCCGCGAAGACCATTCAGGGTCAAGACAGTAATTACAGTAGTATTGCAAACAATCTGAAAACAATACGTTCAAAAATATCATGGACTTCAGATTTAAAAAAAAAAAATTTAAGGAGAACCTCCGGTCACTACACTTAGCCGTATTAAAATAGCTCACGACCGCGCTATCCCACTTGTTCAAGCTAGTGTTTATATCATTTTTGTGTCACGCTTACTAAAATTATGTATATTAATTGAAATAATAATTTTTTGAAAACTTTGTGATGACCGCGATCATTCAGGGAAAACAATCTGTAAACAATACGTTCAAAAATATCAAAGATTTCAGATTTTCTTAAAAACATTGTGGGGGAGGACCATCGGTCACTATAAAAACAGCTTACGACAGTTCTAATTAATTGAGATAATACATTTTTGTAAATTTTGGGATGACCGTGATTTTCACTTCCGCGGCGACCATTCAGGGTCAAGACTGTAATTACCATAACATTGCAAACAATTTGTAAACAATATATTAAAACGTATCTTGAATTTCGCGGTTTTCTTAAAAAAAATTGTGGGGAGGACCACCGGTCACTACACTTAGCGGGATAAAAAAATAGATTACGACCTATTCTCAGACCTAAAAACTCCAGATACAAAATTTCATAAGATTTCCCAATCGATTTTTCGGAATTTCTATATAGTGACATCTCAAGTCATCGGGATTTTACTGTATTCCAAAATATGGCGTTGACCGCGTTATCCCACATATTGAAGCCAGTGTTTTAGCGGTTTTGTAGTCACGCTTACTAAAATTAGGTATATTATCTGAAATAATACATTTTTTAATAATTTGGGATGACCGCGATACTTCACTTCCGCGACGACCATTCAAAAAAATATATAGCCTATTTTCACCACCGGTGTTCCCAGTACATTATCTGAAATTCTCAAGAAAATCTATTCAGCCGTTTTTGAGTCTATTCGGAACATACAAACAAACAAACATACTAACATACACACATTGCCTTTTATATATTAGATTAGCCAATTTTATTGACATTCAATTTATTGTGAAATTCTTTGAAATTACGCTAATTTCAGTTGTTTTCTTATTTCTACTATCTGTGTGCATGACGTGCATGTCTAATCTTGGAGTAAATCATCGATTTTTTATAAGCAGATTTTTCACACTTTTTTTGCTGATATCTTATCGATCGCAAAGCTTTATTGATTCTAATTCAATGACTAGCTTACCTTTGGCGATTAGAATATGACTGACATTGGGTAATGGATTTGTTGTGAGTTAAATGGGTGGGTACTTTTTTTTAACCGACACTTTATCTCATTGCTGGTTGGTATTTTAATAAATCGTTGTCGCTCCATGCTCATAAACCATAACTAATCTCCAGATAACTAATCAAGACATCATGTGCCGATATTGGGCTTAAAATTTGATTAGTTTTAGGTAAAAGTGATTATTTTTTGTGTGTTTGAAAAAATATCATGAAATTTGATTTTAATGCATCTAATAAACAAATAATTTTTGGGAAACTTTATAATTATGACAGTTTGAATATATAGTTATTGGAAGAAATCTTTAGGGGTTGAAGGAAACATACATATATCACGTGTGATGTTTTCTTCAATTGAGCTTTTATCAGCTGTACTATTCTGTGGCAAAGTATTCACAGAAAGAGGCAGTTTTTTTTAGAGCACTTACTTTCATTTTATGGTAGAATACCAACGATTTCGGTTTGAGATGAAAATATAGATATGTTGCAACTTGCAACAAAATTTTTCTCTTCATATCCACAATACTCTTTCAATCTAATTACAAGACTAACAAGCAATACTTGTATCGATCATGTATACACCCAGCAAACCAATCGTACCGATATCGTAACGAAATCGGAACAAATTTCGGACGTTACGTCCGATATCTGATCCGAAATCATAACGATATCTTAACGAAAGTTGTATGAAGTGGTTGACATAATTTCGGAACGAAATGTCGGAGCGAAATCGGATCGATTTCGGTCAGAATTCGCAACGAAATCGGAAGAAACTCCTTGGGAAATTCGGAATTCGAATTTTTTCCTCCGAATTTTCGTACAGATTTCTAAACGATTTCGGAATAATGTCGTATGAAAATCTGAGGTACCTTCCGAACTTTCGTAAAGATTTCTGAACGATTTTGGAATGATTTCGTATGATTATCAAAGGAAAAAAAATTTTCTCTGATGCATCTTTTTTATTGATACATTTTCTTTGTTATGTTTTTTATTGGAAGATTATAATTTCAAAGATATCTAATGATTTTCACTGTTGTTAACATTTTGTAGTTATAGTAGAACAATTTAAACTTTGTGTACGAATATGTTGAGTCTATCACCACTAGCTTGAATTATTATATGTTGCATTTATATTTAAAATATTTAAAAAATTTATATGCGAATTTTATAACCAACCATTTTGTTTTTCGACAACAAACTAAAATGTTGCTTGTTAGATATATACAAAAGGTGGTTGTTGTGCGAAGGGAAATATGTTTCCGACATATCGATCCGAATTCGTAACGAAATCGGAAGAAAAACATTAGCAAATTCGAAGGGAAATTTACTTCCGACATTTTCTCCGAATTCGGAACGAAATCTGAACTAATTCCTCTACGAAAAATCGTATAGAAATCGATACGAAATCTGAACGATTTTGCTTCCGAAATTGTTCCGATATGTCGGACATCCGACATTTGGTTTGCTGGGCAGTAACACATCCAATACTATTACAGTTTCCTCAGTAGAATGTAGTATATCTGATCACAATTTTATACATGTATCTATGGCAATAAACGTAAACGAACGAAACGATTCCCGTACCAATCACACAAAGCCACAAACTTGTCAGCTTCTCGGAATCGTTTCATTCTCACGACCAAAACAAAACCACAAACTTTTCAATGTAAAAATATGAAAACCGTACGATTGCTGAAATGTACTTCGCCTATGCTATGCCGAGTTGTTTTATTCACCACAGAAAAAAATGTTCAATGACACACTAAGGCACACACACATGTGTTTGCTTAACAACTTTACAAGTTAGCATCAGCATACCACAGTGAATTTTATCAACCACCAAACGTTTTTGATTTATTCAAATGTGTTTAGTACTATTTCGTTTTCTATCTGCTCTTGTGGAGTTGAGAACTTTTCGTTTTGTTCGTACTCACGAATGTAAACAAAACGAAACTACCCAGCAAACCAATCGTACCGATATCGTAACGAAATCGGAACAAATTTCGGACGTTACGTCCGATATCTGATCCGAAATCATAACGATATCTTAACGAAAGTTGTATGAAGTGGTTGACATAATTTCGGAACGAAATGTCGGAGCGAAATCGGATCGATTTCGGTCAGAATTCGCAACGAAATCGGAAGAAACTCCTTGGGAAATTCGGAATTCGAATTTTTTCCTCCGAATTTTCGTACAGATTTCTAAACGATTTCGGAATAATGTCGTATGAAAATCTGAGGTACCTTCCGAACTTTCGTAAAGATTTCTGAACGATTTTGGAATGATTTCGTATGATTATCAAAGGAAAAAAAATTTTCTCTGATGCATCTTTTTTATTGATACATTTTCTTTGTTATGTTTTTTATTGGAAGATTATAATTTCAAAGATATCTAATGATTTTCACTGTTGTTAACATTTTGTAGTTATAGTAGAACAATTTAAACTTTGTGTACGAATATGTTGAGTCTATCACCACTAGCTTGAATTATTATATGTTGCATTTATATTTAAAATATTTAAAAAATTTATATGCGAATTTTATAACCAACCATTTTGTTTTTCGACAACAAACTAAAATGTTGCTTGTTAGATATATACAAAAGGTGGTTGTTGTGCGAAGGGAAATATGTTTCCGACATATCGATCCGAATTCGTAACGAAATCGGAAGAAAAACATTAGCAAATTCGAAGGGAAATTTACTTCCGACATTTTCTCCGAATTCGGAACGAAATCTGAACTAATTCCTCTACGAAAAATCGTATAGAAATCGATACGAAATCTGAACGATTTTGCTTCCGAAATTGTTCCGATATGTCGGACATCCGACATTTGGTTTGCTGGGTAAACAGCGAGCTCCGCCAACGTGAGTTATGTTTCGTTTTGTATTGTTCCTATTGAAAATACGAAACGAAACGATTGGAAATGTTATTTAAAGTATTTTTACATACGCCGATCTCTGGATATGCATGCTAAATTGAGTGATACTGTTCAGTATAAATCGGGGATGCACAAAACGATATGTGTGGCTGTAGTGGTAGGAGTACCAAATTTACTCTCCGATGGAGCCCAAAATTTAAAAATGTGGTTTCAATACATTTTCTTTGTTTTTTAATACGTTTACATTAAATAAATAATTTTAAATAACAAACAATAAATTTAAAGTTTTATTTCTAATTTTAATTTAAAAGCACTACACGGTGTGCCTTAACCAAATTTAAATGAAAGGTCCTTATACCTGGGAAGTTTTTGCAGATCCTGCAACTACAATGCTCATAGATGAGAAATATCAAGAAACAAAAAAAAAATCGTGGAGGGATTTTCAAATAAATTGCGATTTAAGTTTACATGTTTAGGGGTTCTTTAGGTTTTCACGATTTTGCTTGGAAACCGCGAGTCCTATGTAAATGGGCCTAAAGAAAATGTTGTAGCTATGAAAATTCTCCACAAGATTGGCCTTTTTGATATTTTCGTAGGTTTTACCGTTTTTGAGATAAACAAGTTCAAGTTAAGACAATGCACTGACTGTATTGCCTCCTTATAAAACAATGTCATTACTGCAATTTCCCAAATTAAACTTATATATCTTGAAAATAGTACAACCTAGAAAAAAATAAATCATCGAATGTTGTAGAGAATTTTCACAGCTTCAACATTTTCTTTATTCCCATTTTGATATGACTTGCGGTTTCCAAGAAAAATCTTAAAGACTTAAAATAAAAACCTAAAAGTTTGAACAGAACCTCTAAATCTCAAAAATGGTAAAACCTACGAAAAAACCTAAAGGTCAGTCTTGTAGAGAATTTTCACAGCTACAACATTTTCTTTAGACTCATTTCGGTACGACTTGCGGTTCCCAAGCAAAATCGTGAAAACCTAAAAAACTCTAAAATTGTGAATTTTGATCGCGATTTATTTAAAAATCCCTCCGGCGATTTTTTCTGCTTTTTAATTTTTCTTATCAATGAACATTGTTGTTTTAGAATCCGCGAAATCTTCCAATGTGTAAGCGGTTTTCATCAAAAGTTAGTTAAGGCGCACTGAGCATGATATTGTTTTATAAGGAGGCGATACAGTCAGTGCATTGTCTTAATTTGAACTTCTTTATCTCAAAAACGGTAAAACCTACGAAAATATCATAAAAACCAATATTGTGGACAATTTTCACAGCTACAACATTTTGTTTAGGCCCATTTACATAGGACTCGCGGTTTAAAAGCAAAATCGTGAAATCCTAAGGAATCCCTAAAAATGTGAACTTAAATCGCGATTTATTTGAAAATCCCTCCGGCGATTTTTTTTGTTTCTTGATATTTCTCATCTATGAGCATTGTAGTTTCAGAACGTAACGGCAAGTGCTAATCTTGTTCATCTATGCGCTAGAGTATGCTTTCATTCATCCCTGATATAAATATGCTCCTTGTGATTATGAGAAGTTGTCTGCATATCTTCCTATGGAACTTTCTCATTTTACACACAGTGGGAATACTTCTCGTGATACATCAAATCTTGTAAAGCCAGGTCAGGCAATTAGGCGCCCGTGTGCGCTCATTTAACGTTGCTCTCTCCACACACACAATTCAACCCATTGAAAAAGCATGCACTCACACAATGACGCCCCGTAAAGTATCCCAGCAAAATGTTCGATGCAAAAGATGCTATTCAAGAATGGGTGCAAGTGAAATGGTATGTCATTTTTTTAACATCTTCACTCATGTAATTCATTTTCAGATCCTAAGCATGTCATCTTCACTAAATCGGTGGAATTACATCTTCAACAATTCTTTGGCATGGCATCTATACCAATTCTTTGGCATGTCATCTTAATTAATTCCCTAGAATAGCATTTTCGCTAATCTTTGGCATGTCATTTTCACCAACGCTTTGGCATGAATTTTTCACGTCTTGTTCGGAAAATGCTGTATTGAAATATGATTTTCATGGCTTTTTTATTTATTCAAAGCAATTTATGAAATAACTATAATTTAATTATAATTGCAGTTTGTTGTTGTAACAGTAGTTTATATGTTCATTTTTCTGCTTAATGAATGTGGCTACATATTAAAGTTTGTTAGTAGATTTGATTCTGAGCAGATCTTTTGTGTCATGAAACCTTTCCCTATAGAAATTTAGACGGCAGCACCATCCCGAGCGTATTGAGCCAAAAATACTCTGCTTTGTCGTGACAGCGGACGCTCCTCAGCTGAGATAATTGGTCAATATTCTCCGAGGACCGCATGCAGACGATAGATAGTTGTTTATTGAATCTGCGACTGCATTCATGTGAATACTTCTTATACCTGCTTGATAGGCCTGTTGATCCTGGTTCTGCTCCCATCTACCATGACAACTCAACTCTCAACTCTGCAGCCTAGGTGGTGAACAAAGTGGCCGTAGATTTATTGGCTGATAATTGTATATTCCTCGCGTGGAAAAGGGTGGTAAGATCAGACAAAAATGAGTTCAGCCATTCACAAATTTCATCAGGGAAGGCACCTGACACCAAGATCGTACAATCATCCGCATACGTTATAGGTTAGACAGTTCCTGTAATATCTCCTCGGACATCTTGATCCTAAATTTTACGCACGACAGGCGTCCAAACATATAATTTATTATCCAATGTTTCAAACTTGGCCGGAGCGTAGTCTGCTCGATGAACTCAAACAGCGTCGAGTGCTTGATAGTCTCAAAGGGTTACTATCACTACTATCACTCTTCTATCGCACGGCTTACTTTGATTGAGTTTTCGACGAATATGTGTAGAGATGGCGTGTAACGCAGTTGTTGTGCTGCTTGCGGATCTCATGTTATTGATCGGCAACTAGACAGTTATTTCTGATGCTGGGGTCTTTGTTACGGGCGACTAAAGCGAAATTGGTCTGCACGATTCACCTTTGCTGGCATCCTTGCGAGGCTTCAGTAGCTGGTATATTGTCCAGACTTCGGGAACGATGTGTGTGGCTAGCGACAGGTTGATAACTTTATTGAGATACTTGACATTCGTCCGTCCAGCCTGTTGCAGTGTAAGCACCGCCGCTACTCGCAACATAGTTTAATTCCTCCGCAACTGATTGATTGATTCATCTTACAAAAGGTTTTTCAGCTCCCATCACCAGTACAGATTTCGACATGGACTCTAACTGCAAATTACTATTTCGTGAATTTTATTTTACGAACATTTTGGAAATGTAGGGATCTACAAATCAACTTTTAGGCAGGGCTCTCTAGAGCAGACAATGAAACTTTTATAATACCAAAGATTGCAGTCCGACTCTATTTTTTGCTCAATGATTGGGACTTCCTAGCGTAATAAATCGTACATAGCTTTAATAAATCTTAGATAAGTAAAAGAAAAAATATATATGTACATGTGTATAAATAAAAATACAAAATTCAACTCTATTGGATCGATGGAATGGGTTCAAATGCTGATGAAAAGATCGGATCTATCACGACTTCCTTTGAATGGGTTCAAATGCTGATGAAAAGATCGGATCTTTCACGACTTCATTTGAACCAATGCAAAAGATCCAGTGAAATCATGGCATCTCATGGAACCACTTCCATAAAATTTTGCTGGGTATGTAATAGAAAATTATGGTGCCTGACGCTGTTGTAAAGTGTATTAAGTCTGGTATCGAAGTTTCATCTTCTGAGAAAAAATCGATCACTCCATTGAAGCATAAATTGACTCCATGGGTGGAGGAAAGCTGATTGCATACAAGAATCGAATGCTAAAGCAAAGAAAGAAAATACCTAATGATGACAGTCTTAAGGAACGACTAAAGAGAATAAGTAAAGTCATAAAGAATGTAAAACAGCATGCGGCACACAACAACAACAATTTGAGCAAACACTGTTGTCAGTGCATGGTTTTTCAATTAGTGCATGGAGAGAGAAGCTCTCTCTGCTTGCTCGCGAGTAAAGAGGTGCCGAATTCTGATGTAAAGGGTTATCCATTTCGTGGTTTCAATAGTAAACGTAAATAAACACACATATAAAATATTTTTTTCATGATATTATTATAAAGTGTGAACGTTGATAATATGTGTGAAACACTACATCATTTAAATTACCTCCACGAGAACTGTTGCAAGCATAGATTCTTTTAAGGGAATTTTCGACCACTTTTTGACGCATATTGGGCGATATCTAAGCGATAAAATGACGAATGCTGGTTTTTAAGTGCTCAAGAGTTGAAGGTTTATATGCATAAACACGGTCTTTCGCCTAGCTTCCTAAAAAGAGTACATTACAGAGTAGTTTTTCGGTCTTCCGAGTATGGTGTTTGTGAGTCTATTTTTGTCGAAATTTCTTCCAATAATGGGAAGTTTCTTTTTGGCGTAGTTTACCTACCCCAAGGACACGTGAACGTTTTTGAAGACATACATTTTAATTTGTTTTTTAGATATGGGCACATAGTAGTTGTTGGTGTTTCAACTGCAATTTATTTGATATATGTATCTCGATTTGATCGGATGATAGGTGTTTGCACACGATTGGGGTTGACAGTAGCCACAATTCATTGCCTTCTCACTTTGACGTGGCACATTTATCTACATCATTAATTGATTATTGTTTATTGAGCAACCCGAGTTATTTGGATCTTTCTGCGCAAGTGCAATGCCCTTCAATTTCTCACCATGCCCTTGTCTTTGGTTCTGTAAATGCAGATTTATTGCAACGTGAAGAAACGAAAGAAAAGAAAAACAAACCCCTCTAAAGTTGACGAACCCCGCAAAAGTTTTTAGGGCCATGATCTGCGAATCTACACCTGGAATGTTCGCACTCTTTATAGAGAAGGTACAGTTTACGCATTGGCAGATGTATTTGAAAAGTACAAGGCCGAAATTACTGCCATACACGAAATACGATAGAACGGGAAAGGCGTCACAACAACACCTAAAGATGACGCACTGTATTATAGCTGCCATGACACAAAGCATGAGTTTGGTTGCGGATTTGTAGTTGGTCGGAGGTTAAAACATCTGGTCTCCAGCTTCACCCCAGTGAATGAAAGACTCGCCGCAATCCGACTAAAAGCAAAATTCTTCAACATCAGCTTTATTTGTACTCCTGCTCTCACTGAAGACAAGGACGAACAGACCAAAGATATATTTTACGAACGCTTAGAAGAAACTTATGACCGTTGCCCTGGCGATTTTCTAGGCGATTTTAATGCCAAAATTGGAAAGGAGAATATCTTTGACCCAACAGTCGGGAAATTCAGTCTCCACAGTGAAACATCTGACAATGGTATGAGGCTGATAGACTTTGCAGCTGCAAGAAACATGGTAATTAGCAGTACCAGATTTAAGCATCTCGATATTCATAAGAGCACCTGACTGTCGCCAGATCAAAGAACAAGAAATCAAATTGATGACGTTGTGATAGATGGAAGACATGCATCAAGCGTGTTGGATGTACGATCGTTCCGAGGTGCAAACATACACTCGGACCACTACCTTGTTGCAGCAAAGGTACGTACCAGATTAAACGAAGCAAACAAAGTGCGAACAGACACAACACGGAAGTTGGACATCGGTAAGCTGCAATCACAACAGATTGCCACAGCTTTTTCCACTCAACTGGCCCAACTGCTTAAACAAAGCACTCCTCTACCCGATAACATATCAGGACAATGGCAAAACATTGCCCATTCCATGCAAACAGCCGCAAAATCAGTACTTGGATACCGGAGTCCACCACCAAGGAATCCAATGTATGACTAGGAGCGTCGGGCTGATACCGAAGAGAAAAATGCGGCATATAGGGCTACTTTACAATAAGTAGCAACGCGTAGGGCACGAAAGAGGTATCGGAGAAAAGGAGAGAGGAGAAACGTCTTTTCCGCAGGAAAAAGAGAGAGACGGAAAAGCGGGAGTGTGAACAAATCGAGATGTACAGGAGGCAGAATGAAGTGCGAAAATTCTACAAAATAGTGAAACATCAAACTGAAGGCTTTGGAACTGGCACATCCTCCTGTAGAGACCAGCAAGGTAATCTGGTAACTGATACAGATAGTGTGATAAGGATATGGAAAGAGCATTTTTCCAAACTGTTGGAATCTAATAGTAGCGAGGTGGACGAAGATACCACAGATCCAATCCCAGAAGATGGTATTGAATGTATACCACCCGGCCAAGTTGAGGTAAATACAGCAATAAACCGGCTGAAGAATAATAAGGCAGCAGGAGGTGATGTCCTACCAGCCGAGCCGTTCAAACCCGGAGGCGACACGCTGATAATGTGTATTCATCACCTAGTAAGCACGACGATTGGAACCTGAGCATCCTATGTCCCGTCCATAAGAAAGGAAATAAGACTTTATGCTCCAACTATAGGGGCATAAGTCTTCTCCCTATCGCCTACAAGATAGTGTCAGGGATATTATGCGAACGACTAAAGCCCATAGTCAACGAAATAAATGGACCATACCAATGCTGCTTTAGACCTGGCAAAGTCCACCATCGACCAGATATTTACCCTGCGGCAAATCTTGGAGAAGACCCAAGAGATGGAGATCGACACCTACCACCTTTTTGTCGATTATAAAGCAGCCTTCGACAGCCCGCTATGTTCAAAAGTATTCCAAACCATGTCTCATTCGGCTTTGTAAAATGACTCTAACTGACAAAAGATCTTCAGATAAAATAGGAAAGAATCTCTCCGAAGAGTTTTGTACCAAAAGAGGTTTCAGGCCAGGAGTCAGCCTTTCGTGTGATCTTTTCAACATCCTGCTAGAAAAGGTTATACGAGAGGCAAACGTCAAAAGAAGTGGCACAATCTACACCAATAGCCACATGTTACTTGCTTATGCTGATAATATAGACATTAAAATAAGTAACCGATACCTTAATGAAGGCCGAAGGAGAATCTGCTAAAGTGGGTCTGGCGGTAAACGGCGAGAAGACCAAGTTGATGGTGTCGACGCGCAATGCGTCCATTGAGATCGGACCAACTGTTGAAGTTGGTTCCTATAATTTTGAGGTAGTAAAAAACTTCGTATACCTCAAGCAAAAGGATGAAGAGATGACAAGGAGCGGTATTCCAGAAAGCGAAGCACTAAACAGAGAGAATTGGAGATCTTTTCTTAGTTCGGTCTATGGAACAAATGTTCTGTAATGGGCCAGCTAAGTAAGTAAGTAAGTAAGAAGTCCAAATCCCGTATGTGAACATTTAATTTTCCTATAGTTTCTGGAACAGAGCATAGACAACCCTTCCGTTTTAAAAACCTTCTTGAATTATTTATTCACTTTCCTATTCTCATAGGGTGGTTGCATGCTTGTAGAGATTGACCCCTGACTTCTAACGCCGTCATAGAAAGGGTCATTTGATGTTTATGGAATTGCCCCGTCGATATATATTCACTACAAGATACCAACAACATTTCTATTTAAAGATCACATGAGTGTGGAGATCTGGAAATTTGAGCTAGAAGTTGAGTGGTCGTTTATCCTGAATTTGGCTGCAAGAACAAACGTTCCGGTACAATCCTCTATATGTAATAGTCGTTATAAGTAATATTGAACGACCTTCAGCGTGGTGTTAAATATCAAATGGTTGGTTGGTCTATTGAAAACTTTTTCAAAAAGTTTTGTTTTATGGCATAAGAAGACATTATTTATGATTATGATCGAAGTTCTTGAGATAAGAAACAACGGTGTTGGGTAATCTCTCGCTCTATCGATTATACAAACTTGACCCAATGACGGTAAATAACAATTATTTATTGCCATCTTATCAAAGGCGATAAAGTTAAAAAATATCGCTATAATCATTTATGGTCGTCGTTGGTCTATTTGCCAACAGTTCCTGAAACTTGATCCAATTAAAAATAGAAGAAAAATAAAATTAGAAAATATTTTGTTTAATATTATTAATTTTTTTATTATTAAAAAACTTGACTATTCGTTATTGTATAAATAACAAAACCAAAATTAATTATACATATACTAGATCTTAATTGTACATGCACATTCATGTCCTATTACACTAAACTATTATTGTCTAAATTATCTAAAATAGGCGAGAAATGACCAACAACAAAAGGGTACCGATGGCCATGCTGGAACCGCTGATGGCAGCACTGCCGCTCTTGGTGTTGTATGAGTGGAACCAGTTCATCAAAGGATCACGATTGCTCTTCAACCAGTTGAAGTTGGATGCAATGTTGGCCTTGACACTGGATTCCAAGGTGGCGGTGGCATGGGCAGTACCCTTGACCTTGTCAACCAAAGCCAAAAGTCTGGTTTCTTGTTCAGTGTTGACAACATAGGAAGACATGCCGCGCAAAGCATCATCCAAAGGATTGCTACCACCGAAACCACTGTTCAAGTTACCATATTCATCCCAGTGTTGTTCAAGGAAATCAATGGTGGCCATAAGACCAACAGATCCACGACTATAGACAGGGCTGAGAATGGTGGTACGTTCTTGAACGCGCAATTTGTTCGATTGGTCAATGGAACTTTCCAAGTATTTTTTCAATTGGATTTCGTTTTGAGCACAACCCAAAGAAGAGATAAGAATGCGACGCAAAGCTTGATCGGTGGAGTCCATGAGTTTAGTGAAAACAAAGTTGAAAACATCATCGCCGGATTGCTTAAGACCATTGCAGTAGATTTGGGTTTGTACATTGGGTTCGATGGGAGTATCGTATTGTACCAAATCCTTCAACTTGTTGTTGGTCTCAGTCAAACAGCTTTGAATACCAGCCAAACAGGCCATGTTGATGACAACGTTACGGGTAAATTTCTGGTAGTGCTGTTCGCCGGGAACATCATTGATGCCCAATTTTTCATAAATGGGAGTGACAATTTCAGCAACAAAGGTTTGGAAATCGCCATAACGCTCATCACCACTCAAATAGCGGTTGTAGACATTGATGATACCATTAACGGTCGACCAGGGAGCATATTGATCTTCTTTGGGCAAATAGGTGAACATTTCCAAGAGAATGGAGTGATCCAAACGATTGGAGGCACTGAAACGGTAGGCATCATGCATCAGCTGGGCACGATTGCGTGGATGGATTTTGTAGGGACTGTTGATGAGACCATTGATAATCAACTTCCAGTTTTGTTCATCGTAATTGATGCGATAATAACCGGTGGATTGTTTGTTCAAAATCAACCAATCATCCTTGCCCAAATTGGCTTTAACTTCAGCAATGGGAACATTGAGCAAATAGTTGGTGGCTTCAGTATCACGGAAATCAGGATTGTTTTGCGAGACATAGTTGAAGGGAATGTACCAGGATTTTTCGGAAACAGTTGTTTCATCGTTGAAGAAAGCCTTTTGGGTAACGTTGAAGGAACCATCTTCGTAGTTACGGGTAACAGTCAACAATGGATAACCACCTTGGCGGGTCCATGAGCCCATCATGGTAGCAATTTCAGCGGGAATGGCATAGTTTTCCTCCTTGGCAGCATTTTGAATGGCAAGGAAAAGTTTATCTTCAACAGCGTCGCTATATTGGCTATAAGTGGATAAGTTGGGGGAGAGAGGAAAAGATAGAGAGAGAGAGGTTGTTAGGGAGAATCTATGACAGTAAGAAGCACTGTTGGTAATTTATCCACCACAATTGCTACTTGGATCACCACAGTGGATAATTGATTCACAACAGAGAATAATTCACCCACTACAGTAAATCATTTATCCACCACAATCGATAATTTGTTCACCTCAGTGTATATTTTGTTCACCACAGTGGAAAATTCATCCAACACAGTGAATAATTCCTCCACCACAGCGAAATATTCCTCCACCACAGTGGATAACTCGTACACCACAGTGGATAATTCATCTACCACAGTAAACAATTTATCCACCGCAGTGAACAATCGTCCACCACAGCGAATAATTTATCCACCACAATGGATATTTCATCCACCACAGTGAACAATTTATCCACCACAGTGGATAATTCATCCATCACAGTGTACAATTCAACCACCACAGTAGATAATTCATCACCACAGTGTCAGTTTATCCACCACAGTGGCAAATTCATACACCACAGTGGATAATTCATAGACCACAGTGGATAATATATCCACCACAGTGAAAAATCGTACACCACAGTGGGTAAATCATTACCACTGTGAACAATTTTTCCACCACAGTGAATAATTCATCCGCCACACTCGATAATTCATACACCACAGTGGCTAATTCATACACCACAGTGGATAATTCATACACCATAGTGGATAATATATCCATCAAAGTGAAAAATCGTACAACACAGTGGGTAAATCATCACCACTCTGAACAATTTATCCACCACAGTGAACAATTAATCCACCACAGTGGATAATTCATACACCACAGTGCACAATTTATCCAATACAGTGGATAATTCATCCATCACAGTGTACAATGCATCCACCACAGTAGATAATTCATCACCATAGTGAACAATTCATCCACCACAGTGGATAATTCATCCACTACAGTGGCTAATTCATTTACCACAGTGGATAAATTATCCACCACAGTGGATAAATTATCCACCACAGTCGATAACTCATACACCACAGTGGATAATTCATCACAGTAAACAATTTATCCACCGCAGTGAACAATCGTCCACCACAGTGAACAATTTATCCACCACAGTGGATATTTCATCCACCACAGTGAACAATTTATCCACCACAGTGCATAATTCATCCACCACAGTGAACAATTCATCCACCACAGTGAATAATTCATCCACCACAGTGGATAACTCATCCACCACAGTGGATAATACATCCCCCCAGTGGATAATTCATCCACCACAGTGGATAGTTCATCCACCACAGTAAACAATTCCCCCTCCACAGTGAATAATTTATCCACCACAGTGAACAATTCACCCACTTCAGTGGATAATTCATCACCACTGTGAACAATTTATCCACTATAGTGGGTAATTCAGTCACCACAGTGTAAAATTCATCCACCACAGTGAACAATATATCAACCACAGTGAACAAGTTATCCACCACAGTGAACAATTTATCCACCAAAGTGAACAATTTATCCACCACAGTGAACAAGTCATCCACCACAATGAGCAATTTATCCACCACAGTGTATAATAATCCACAACAGTGAACAATTTATCCACTACAGTGAATATTTCATCTACCACAGTGAAAAACTCATCCACCACAGTGAATAATTCATCCACCACAGTGGATAACTCATCCACCACAGTGGATAACTGATCCACCACAGTGGATAACTCATCCACCACAGTGGATAACTCATCCACCACAGTGGATAATTCATCCACCACGGTGGATAATTCATTCACCGTGTGTATAAATCCTTTACCATGGTGAATAATTTATGCACCACAGTTGATAATTTATCCACCACAAGCGATAATCCAACCGCCGTAGGGGATGCTTTATACACCGTAGTGAATAATTCATTCACCACAGTTTGTTGGTGAATTTGTCCCTCTGGGCCATCCCCTGCATTTGTCCTTGACCACAGCGTATATTAAATTTTTTTCTCTTAAGGCTGCGAACTTACTTGGTATCCAAATAGTTGTGGAGACCTCTTTGGAAAACTTTATCGGTCAAAGCATGATTCCACATGTTCAAGACAGAGCCGGCCTTGGCATAAGATACGGTATCATAAAGACGAGAGATTTCCGAAGGTTTTTGCACGTAATGGGTCATGGGACGAGGAGAGTTGCCAGCATCATTTACCAAAGCCGATTGATAGTCATCGGTGTGGAATTGTTGCCAAATACCCCATTCAGGATATGCCTAAAACATAATAGAGAGAGGGAGGGAGAGAAACAAAAATTATTAACCACCACAACCTGCTAAGTTTTTTTCCTACTTACATCATCGGTAGCCTTGTAAGAGAAGAGGGTGGCGAAACCTTCCTTCAACCACAAATAAGTCCACCAGTGAATGGCAACATAGTTACCGAACCATTGATGACAATATTCATGGGCAATAATGTTGGCAACATTGGTTTGAGTGCTGATGGTGGAGGTTTCCTTGTTGTACAACAAATATTCCTCACGGTATGTGGCCAAACCCCAATTTTCCATAGCGCCAGCAGCGAAATCAGGTATGGCAGCCTGATCCAATTTGGGCAACATAAAGCTAACATTGTAGTATTCAGCCAAGCGTTCAACGATCAGCATACCCGAAACCAAAGCCCATTCTTGTTCGTGTTTGGTACCAGGGCGGGAGTAGATGCGTTGGGGCAAACCATTCAATACACCTTCGGTATATTCAAAATCGGAGACAATGAAGGCTACCAAATAGGTGGGCATGTTAACGGTTTGTTTAAAGACAGTACGGCCGGAACTAAACGGGGAAGAAAAAATTTAGGAATGGTTAAGAGTTCGGGGTTTTCAGGGTTTTAAGGTGTTAGTCACTTACGTAGTGGCAGTTTCATCAACAGGCATGTTAGAGATGGCGGTATAGGTGGGGCTGTGGTTGATGGTAATGGTGAAGGTGGCACGCTTGTTGGGTTCATCGTAACAGGGGAAAGCATGACGGGCATCGGTACTTTCGAATTGGGTGGTGGCCAAATATCTGATAACAAGAAATTAAACAAATTAGAATATAAAATTTTAATTTTTAAACTTCGTTTTAAAACTTACCTCTCCTTGCCATCATCATCGGTAAAGGTGGACAAGTAGAAACCACCATTATCGAGACGCAATTCACCTTCGTATTCCAAAGTAACAGTCCATTGAGTACCGGCAGTGAAATCAACGGCAGTCCTACGGGTCAAGGTTAAGAATTCACGTTCCTCTTCATAGCTGACATCAAGATCTTCACTGGCCGAGGTGCCAGTTTGAATTTTAGCTGACAAGATGGTCAATTGACGAGCATGCATTACCAACGACCTGGTGGCCTGAACAATGGTCACATCAATCTTCACAATACCAGTAAATTTCCTAGTACCATCGTGGACATTGGTGGTCAATTCCACATTGTAATGGGTGGGTACAGTGTTATTGGGCAAACGGTAATCCAAGTCGTCGGCACGCGAATTGAAACGGACATTTGGATTTTCCAAACCACCTGATTCACGGAACAATGGTGGTATACTACGAATACCAGCTTGAGCAGGTCCTGCTGCCAGGAGAACGGCAGTCAGGCCAACGAATAAAACTCCGACGATGTTATGCATGTTGTTTCACCGCAGAATTACAACATGCCATTGATCGTAGCTATGGTCGGATAGCCATTTTATAAACTTGGCACACTTCGCACCATTTACCAATAATAGAAAATGTTATTGGCCATAAACAATGGTGCCGCTTATCAAGGAATTCAGATTGATTTCTCTGGTTGTTTTTTGGCTCTTTGATATGGCTATAATTCACTTAATCAGTTATTAGCTTCACCCGATATCAATAATGTTCGCAGAATTACTTTATCACCTACGACGTCTGGGACAACCGATTTGACATCATATGACATTTGATATTTCCTTAACAGATCTTAATTTGCTGTAGATGCCAGATAGATAACCGAGTGTGGGGCCAATAAATTACGATCGGGGTTATTTTAACTGGAACAACATTAATATTTCTTGTTGTTTTTTTGCAATAGAGCTTTTTATTATCTTTAATGAGCAAGTTCTAAAAGCTTGCTGAATGTTTCTTGAGATGTTCGGAAAGTAAAGAGTTTTTTTTTTGTTTATTTATACTATCAACGAATGTCAATATGGCGGGGCGAACATATTCCGAGATGTGTTTGTCGAGAGTAAAAATTTTACAAAAAAAAAACATTTGCAGGTACATCTCCATATTATCAGCGAAACAAAACAATTAAACAATCGATTGCATTTGTTATACATCTGTGTTTGAGTGGATAAATAATTAGTTTGCAAAAATATAAAATAAGGGTATGTTTAAAAACAGGTAACCAAAGGCTACAGCAATATGTCCAACAGAAGCAGAGATATCCGCCATGGAATTAACATTCTCTCAAATTGGAACTTGAAATGAGCTGAGCGTCTACTTCTATATCTCTAGTATTTGTCCCCTTTTGGTATACCAATTGGTACCGATTTAAAGCTCGGAAAGTCTTCCTTAATAATGGTCACAGTTCTCAATCAGATCTGGAAAGAAGGAAAGTCCATTATGTATTGGTGTTACTTTTCGGTTACCTACCGGATAGGGATGATTTTTCTACTGAATCCAAGGTAAGAGATGTCATTATTTAAAGCTCGAATGGATGTGCAAATCTGAAAAGTACCCCTACAAACTGCGGCATTCCTGCCGTCATACCTGCTGGTGTCAATACCAAAGACCACATCTTACACTACGTTTCATTTCAATAGCACAATTCAAATTTTTATATGATACTTCAGTTTAGTTAACATTAGTTGAATATCCTGCGATAAGTATTTTCCAGCAAACAGTGTTGCTTCGAAGAAGTCCCGTTATATTTATACCCTCAGCCTTTTGGCTAGAAAGGGTATATCACCAATATTTTTGAAAATTTAAAATAGCTGAAGCCAAGGTTTACCCTTTAAAAACACGCGACTTGTGATTATCTATATTAATAAAAGAGTAAAGTGATTGACTGACTGACTGACTTAATGATACATCAACGCCCAGACCAAACGGCTGAAGCTAGAATCTTGAAATTTTGGGTGAGGGTCAGTCTTGGTCCAAAGGTGTCAGATAAGGCTGGGTTTTTGGAAATTCGAACTATAACGGTACGAAAAGTACTAAACGGTACTAAATATGGTACCCTTTGTATTAGGCAAACGGGAAGAGCTAGAATTCTGAAATTTGGAACGAGTCACTAATAGCGTGTAGGATAGATGTACCACAGGGTTTTTAGAAATTCGAAATCGAAGCGTACGAAAAGTACTAAAATGTACTAAACTTGGTACTATTTTGTATTATGTGAATGGATAGAGCTGGAATCTTGAAATTTGAAATGAGAATTAAGAAAGGGAAGTAGGGCTGATATAAGAGGTGGTTTTGAAAATTTGTACGAAAAGTACTAAATGGTATTAAATTAGGTACAAATTTGAATTGGATGAACGAATAGAGCTGGAATCCTAACATTTGGAATTAAGATTACTGTTGGAGTGTAGGTTTGAGATATGGAGGTAGTTTTGGAAATTAGTACTTATGTGTACGGAAAGTACTAAAAAGTGCTACATTTGGTACAATTTGGATTTGGGCGAACGGGTAGAACTGAAATCCTGAAATTTGGAATTAAGATTACTGTTGATGTGTAGGATTGAGGGAGTTTTTGGAAATTCGTACAATGGATACGAAAAGTACTAAATGGTACTAAATTTGGATTTAGGTGAACGGATAGAGTTGGAGTCCTCAAATTTGGAATTTATATTACAGTAGGAGTGTAGGATCGAGGGAGTTTTGGAAATTCGAACTTATGTGTACGAAAAGTACTAAATGGTACTAAATTTGGTACGATTTGGATCTGGATCGGATAGAGCTGGAATCTTGAAATTTGGAATTAGGATGAATATTGAAGTGAAGGATTGAGGTAGTTTTGGAAATTCTTACTTATGGGTACAAAAGAAATAAGTGGTACAAAATTTGGTAAATTTTTGGTAGGTAGAGCTGGAATCCTGAAATTTGGAATTAAGATTATTGTTGGAGTGTAGGACTAAGGGAGTTTTGTAAGTTCGTACTTGTGGATACGTAAAGTACTAAATGGTACTAAATTTAGTACAATTTGGGTGTGGGTGAAGAAATAGAGCTGGAATCCTGAACTTTGGAATTGAGATTACTGTTAGAGTGTAGGATAGAGGTAGTTTTGTAAATTTCAACTTATGTGTGGATTTGGTTGAACGGGTAGACCAGGAATCATGAAGATTGGAATTAAGATTACTGTTGGAGTGTAGGATTGAGGTAGTGTTGTAAATTTGTACTTATGGGTACGAAGGGTTCTAAATGGTACTTAATTTGGATTTGGTTGAACGGGTAGTGCTGGAATCCTGAAATTTGGAATTAAGATAACTGTTGAAGTGTAGGACTGAGGAAGTTTGGAAATTTTGATTTGGGTGAACAGATAGAGCAGCAATCCTGAGATATGGAATTAAGATTATTGTTGAAGTGAAGGATTGAGGTAGTAGTTTTGGAAAATCGTTCTTATGGGTACGAAGAGTACTTAATGGTCCTAAGTTTGGTACAATTTGGCATTGAACGAACGAATAGAGCTAGAATTCTGAGAAGTTAAATTTAGAATACTGGTTATTTAGTGCTAATGTCAGTGTAGGGTTGAGATATGCAGTCCAATACGTACCATAAGTATACGACAGTTACTATGTGGTACCCAATTTGGTATTGGGTGCAGGGACAGGTCTGAATACTGTTGTTTATACCCTACACCACTATGTGGGGAGGGTATTATAAGTTGGTTTTGGCCAAAAAGTTTGTAACGCATCGAAATAATGGTCGCAGACCCATACTTATATATACCAAAATGAATGTCTCGACGAGATGAGTCGATCTGGCTATGTGTGTCCGTCCGTCAGTCCGTCCGTCCGTCCGTCTGTCCGTCTGTCCATCTAAACCTTGTAATCACGCTACAGGTCGCAATTTTGATCGGATCGTCACGAATTTTTTGGGAGTTGATGCGGGTCCCACAGAGGAAGAAGCCTATTTAGTTTGGTGATGGTCGGATAATATTCAGGAGTCGGACTAAGCGAAAAGCTTATGTGGAGAAAAGTCAACGTTTTTTTGCGAATATCTCCGCTTCTGGTTGGAGTATTCCAAAAGGAATACCCGTCAATGGAGGAAGAAAAGATCTCGTTTATATTGATGCAAAGTATGTTGGCGTATATTGGAGCAAACCGAGATATTGCAAAATTCAGTAATATACCCAATGTTTCCATTTTTTGTAATCACGCTACAAGTTGGAATTTTGATCGGATAGTGACGAAATTTTTAAGGGTAGATGGGGGCCCCACAGAAGTAGAAGCCTATTGATTTTGGTGAAAGTCGGATAATATTTAGGGGTCGGAATAGGGAAAACCTCATTTGGAGACAAATTCAAAGTTTTATTCTTTGTTAATATATCGGCTTCTAGTAGGGGTATTCCAACGGCAAAGCCTGTTAATGGAAGAAGAAAATATTACCTTTACATTAGTGTAAAGCAGGTTGGCGAAGGTGGTCAAACAAGGGAGATACCACAATAGTCGGTAATGCATCCAATTCTTCCATTTTTTGCAATCAAGCTACAGGTCGTAATTTTGATCGGATGGTCACGAAATTTTGGTTGCTTATGGGGGTCCCAGAGAGAAAGAGGCATATTATTTTTGGTGGTAGTCGGATTATATTCCCTAAAAGTAATGTTTACCAGTGGAAAGTTTATGCACAGGGGTAGTGGTGTAGGGTATCACATGGTCCGCCCCGTCCCGACTATAGCCTTTGCTCACTTGTTTTTATTTTGTTTTGTTTGTTGCAGTCAGGGTAAGTGTTGGTGTGTAATGTTGGTATATGGAAGTGGTTTAAGAAATACATACCACAAATTTACGAAAAGTACTAAATCGGTCCAATTTTGGTATTGGGAACAGAGGTGGAATTCTAAAATGTGTTCTTGGAGTCATTGTTGGTAAAGGAGTAGGAATTTTCAAATATTAAGAGGACGTTTCGGAAATTCATACTTATGTATTTATATGTAAAGTACTAAATAGTTTTACATTTGATGTTGGGGGGAATTGATAGAGCTGGAAATGATAATCGAGGTTGGTATATAGGGTTAATATTTTTTGAAGGCTATATACAGTTGTACGAAAAGTACTAAATGTGGTACCATTTTGGTATAGCATGAACAATAATATAATGCGTACAAATTCCTAAATTTGGTGTGGAGGTCGCTGAGGGCTGAAAAGGTATTGGAAATAACTACTGTAAAGCAACGAAAAGTACTAAATGGTTCTAAAATTGGTCTTGGGTGTAGGAATAAAGCTGGAATTATATATAGTTTGAAATAACGCTGTGTACGCTAGATACACTAAATAATACTAAACATTAGAGCACTGATATTGAATGAACAGGTAAATCCAGCGCTCTAAAGTGGAATTCTCACCATTCCAAAAAATAAAAATTTCGTTAGTTACCCAAATTATAAGCATTTTAATTTCATCGAATTTTGTCGGTAACTCGAAAAATGAATTACAGAGTTCCACTACTGAAATTTGTTATGAGGATCACTGTTGGTTATGAATGGTTATGAAAATTTCCACTTAAAATGTATGCTATGCTTATACATGTAATATCCATAGGCAGTGGGCGAATAAGTAGAGCTGAAGCTGTAAAATTTGAGATAAGGTCCTGGGTTTTGGTCTGGATTGTATGAACCGTCTACGGTTTCTATCTTTTCAACAAAATTGTTTCTTTATTCTGAACGGTTTAGTTATTTTATTCGGAAACGTAGACCTATGCTACAAAAACTTTTACAAAAATATTTTACCTTCTGAGGACACCTTTATTAAAATGCCTCAAAAATGTGGTACGCTGTTGATGTTTTGGGGTGAGATGCGGCTGGTTTTTAGAAAATCCGACTAAAGTGATACGAACAGTGCTTAGTATTTAGTACAACAAAATGTTCAGTGTTCACCATTTCCGTATTATATATTTTTTATTTGTTTTTATATCCTTTCCGCATACGAAGTAGCGGGCACTTTGCTAGTATATTATAAAAATTAAATATTTTTGGATAAAATGAAATGTTTTTGGACGTGGCAAAAAATATTGGCCTTAAAAGATAATTTGCGTGGTAGCTGTGGCTGTGTTTTTGTTGAAAAATGGTTAAAAATGTGTTGAAGAGAACCTGCCTTTTTTTCTCTGGATTTGTGAGTAAACCACACTTTTCACGAGTTTCCTGTCAAAGTAAAAGTAGAAGGAAACTAAATACAGATCATCTCACTTATGTATTACTTTTCAAAATTTGATCTGCTTCTACCATTAAATGATGCTGACACTTTGAAGCCAGATTCACAGTGTTTTTTGACATTTTTTCTAGTTGCTTTCAGCAAACAGGTTTTACAAAAATTCAATTATAGGATTGTAGTACTTGCGATTCTGAATTATTTGTTACGTATATCGTAAATGTAGTCTGCACGGCTTCATAGAAATCTGCATCCAAATGTGGAAATTTTGTGCGAACATTTTTCTAAAAATCAAATTTATTAGGTCTAATATTTGCAATTGTCATTCGATTATTTTTTTTAAATCGGTTAACAAATGGCTAAGTTATAGTGGCTTAAGTCTGAAAACCCTCACAAAAAACTATAACTGAATTTCTCACAATTTTCAAAATAAATTTTGAACAAAACAAAAACTGAAAATATTTTTAAAAATTATGAGAAATTCAGTTATAGTTTTTTTGTAATGGTTTTCAGACTTAAGCCACTATAACTTAGCCATTTGTTAACCGATTTAAAAAAAATAATAACTTGTTCGAAAGATATTATTCGCCCCTTTAAAAGGAGAAGGATCAATAGATATCCGTTGTGAAAAGAAGAAGATATGTCCGTTTAAATTCGAAAATGTAAGAAAGCTAGATTTTCACTACTTTTACCGTTATAAAAAAATAAAACGAAGTGACCCAAACGAACTAAAGGCACTACGTTGTCTATTTATCTCAACACGATAAAATTTTACATCAGAACGCTTGAATATTTTTCTGGTCAACTTTTGTAGCACAATGTCATTTATCGACATTTTCCGAAAAGTTTGCACCTTCTCAAGGCCAAAACTGCCTGAAAGAGCATTCCAATACCTTTGCGATGTACTAGAGAGTTCTTGATAATTGTGTTGGCTACAATTTTGGTCTTTGTGTTGGATCGAAAATCTCAATGGTTTGACAGTTATATGCCAAAATATCCAATGCTAGAGATATTTTATAGCTTTTTGAACACTGAGATGTAGCCACTGCTACATCTTCACCTCTAAATTAAATTTCGAAAAATATATACAACTTAAAAGATATGGTATTGGTGTACATGAAAATCACATACGCGATCTACACGTATTTTAAAATGAATATTAATTAAAATGGGCTATTTGACCTTTATTGGGAGCAAAATGAAGGAAGTATTTCTCTAGATTTTTCCAATATTTTCTACTACAAAAAATATGTTTTCAAACAAAAAATTATTTTTTTGACCAAAATATGTACTTACTTTGGCTGTAACATCGAAACTATAATATCAATCTGTATGATTTTAGTCTCATTTGATTCGCCGTGGAGTTTTGATTCACAAAAAATTTTAATGTAATTTAATGACCGCTAAATGGACCTTTATTTTGAAAAAAGTTCACCTAAATTCAATAATTTATCCATTTTTTGTACATTCCGCGAATTCTGAGTAACATTTTATATGTATTATCTACTCGCCGAAGTCACTTCGAGATAACTTGTAAGTAACAATTGTGCTCATTAAAATAATTGGCGTTTATATAATACTTTTTTCTCAAAAGACGAAATAAAACCGCCGTAACTTTTGTCCGCAACAACTTAAAATTGACTCGCGAGCAGATTCGTACTGGGAATTTTTTTAACCTATGTACCAAAAATCTTTGACGAAGGGCGAAAAAAATTTAACCTTTTTTTGGAATGGAATATGAAATAATTGACAATATTTGTGATATACACTTTGATACGACCAAAAATGTGCCTCATCGAAATAAAGGTTTTAGACCCCAAGTAAATTTGGACGAATTTGGAGTCGATTTAGCCATGCCCGTCCGTCTGTCTGGTTGGTGTGAACAATAACTCTCTAACAGATCAACCGATTCGAACCGAATGTTGGGTATAGTAATATTTTGTCCAAACTTAGTTTAAGTTGGAAGATGGGCCATATGGGTCCACTCCTTCGGGTACCTCCCCCACAAAAGTTACACATTTTTTCTGTAAAATGGTGTGAACGATAACTCTCGAAGGGATCAATCGGTTTGGTCCAAACTTTGCACATCGTATTATTCTTTCCAGATATACATTGGGTTCGAATATGGCCTATATCGGTCCACTACTTCGGGTACCTCCCACGCAAAATTGGGATAAAGTGAAGTTTAGGAACTTCTATCTAATCGTTTCGAATTTTTTTTCAGTCCTGCGGCCTCTTTTACAACGATACAATTTTTATCTTGTGCAAGTCCACATTTCCTGAGTTATTGGCCTAAAAGCTCCAAGAAACCCTGACGGCACCAAACAAAATTAGAAATCCGCAAGATATATCTCGCAGGCAGTTTCTGATTGGTGTTGACGTTGCTCATCGTATTATTTCATCCAGTCATGTATCAGTTTGGAATATGGACTATATCTGTACACTCCTCCCACACAAACTTTGGAAAAAGTGAAGTTTAGGAACTCCTCTCGCATCGCTTTGATTCTTTTTTCAGTAGGTTGTTCTAGCGTCCTCATTTACAACGGTAAACTTTTTTTCCGCAGCAATTCAATACCTCCTGAGATAATGGCCCAAAAGCTCCAAAACCCTGCCGGCACATACTAAAATGGCTATTGTAAAATATAACTCTAAAACTTTTTCAAAAATTGTTTTTCCAAACTTAGTTCAACGTGATTTAATATGATTTATGAAGAAGTTTGGTTACTAAAAATGTTTGGTAAATGTCATTGATTTTGTATAGCCCCCAATGAAGGTAAACAAACAAAACGATTTCCGTACCAATCACACAAAGCCACACACTTTTCAGCTTATCTGAATCGTTTCATTCTCATAACCAAAACAAAACCCCAAACTTTTCAATGTAAAAAATTGAAACCGTACGATTGCTGAAATGTAACTTCGGCTATGCTTTGCCGAGTTGATTCATTCAACACCGAAACAAAAAGAATTTTTGGCAAACGTTTGCCGTGCGTTAATGATGACACACTCAATGACACACTCAGGCACACACACACATGTGATTGCTTAACAACCCTATTAACTAACATCAACATGCCACAGTGAATACTTTATCAACAACCAAACGTTTTTGATTTATTCACATGTGTTTAGTACTATTTAGTTTTCTATCTGCTATTGTGGAGTTGAGTACTTTTCGCTTTTCGTTTTGTTCGCACTCACGAATGTAAACAAAACGAAACTAAACAGCGAACTCCGCCAGCGTGGGTTATGTTTCGTTTTGTATTGTTCCTATGGAAAATACGAAACGATTGGAAATGTTTTTTAAAGTATTTTTACGTACGCTGATAGCCCCACATTATGGTACGAATACATAGATTCTAAAGCAAACTGGTGATACAAACCAATATATTTTATATACTGCATAATTATTGTGTTTGGTTTGGAACAATGCATATTTATATAAGGTAGAAGTGACAATCAGTTGTATTTTTACTTTTTTTGTAAATTTGGTTTTCAAAATGTAATCGGGTCTACTCATGAAATTTGAAACTTCGAAATTTGCTACCATAAAATATTTCTTTTAATCGTAAACGTGTAATAACAATGACCTACGAAAGTTCTGAATGCTTTATATTTACATTTTAATTCAAATTTGTTCTATTTTAGAGGATTTTCAAAACGTATTTATGTTTTTCCTGTTTTTGTCAATTTGTTAGTTGTTGTAATTCATGCATTTACCTTATATGAATATGCCTTGGTTTGGAATTGTTTTTTTCAGAGGGCTGAGGCATATTTATATAAGGTAGAAGTGACAATCATCTGTATTCTTACTTTTTTAGTAAATTTAGTTTTCAAAATGTAATAGGGTCTGCTCATGAAATTTGAAACATCGAAATTTGCTACCGTAAAATACTGCTTTTCCTCCTAAACACGTAATAAAAATTAACTACGAGAGTTCTGAATGCGTTCTATCTTAATTTTGATTCAAATTTGTTCTATTCTAGGGGATTTTCAAACTGTATTTATTTTTTTCCTTGAAAAAAAATTTTGGAACGACCCAATTATTGAATATTTTCTTTCACGGCATGTTTTGATGCAGTTCAAACGGAGTCGTGAAAATGGCACTCCATTCCTCACATTTTAACTGCATTTGGATGCAATCCAAAGAACCAAATCCACTTGTCCCATTTTAACAACATCCGGATGCAGTTCAACGTAGTCGTGAAAAAGGCACTCCAATTCCTCACAATTTAACAGCATCCGGATGCAGTCTAAACGGAGTCGTGAAAAAGGCACTCCGTTCGCTACATTTAATTAGCAGTTATTACAGATCCCTACAAGTACATAAATCAGTTTGTTTCCAAAAATTTGTTAATATAAAATACAAAATATTTAATTTGCGAACATTTTTTCGGTAAGAAAATTTCGCAATGGAGTGCTGTTGGGGTACATGTCGAAATTTTAACTGGTGATGGGAAGACAATATGAAACTCATTACGATTTTTTTATAGGTGTACTTTTAATGATATATCTCTTCTAGTTTCGAAGATATCATGACTTTTCTATAAGTGTACTTTTAATGCTCTATCTCTACTAGTTTCGGAGATATTACAACTTTTTATAGGTGTACTTTTAATGCTCTATCTCTTCTAGTTTCGGAGATATCACGACTTTCTATAAGTGTACTTTTAATGCTCTATTTAATCCAGTTCAGCTTGGATTAAATGGAGAGCGGAGGAAACATGCATGGTTGCTATTGAATTCAATTGAGGATTTTCATTATTTTGTGTCAGTGTAATAAAGTTCTTAATATTTTTGTTTTACACAAATAATAAATGCATTTTTTTGTTCTGGGATATTTTGTAATGGCTTGCACACATTCCGCAGAATGTATCAAAACACGTGCTTTGGACTGCATCCATTCTACCCCCAAAGGGATAAAATGCAATGCCAAAGGGTCAGTTAAAATGCAATGCCAGAGGGTCAGTACCAAAGGGTCAGTTAAAATGCAGTGCAATGGAGTGCATCTTTCTGTAGGCATGCTCTTGTAAAAATCATGAGTGTAAATGCATAATTTGATGCACTTCCAAATCACTTGTACATATGATTCAACTGCCTCGTTGGAGGCAAACTTTTTGCTGGGTATATTTATGTACCTTATATAAATTTTAACTTGGCTGAGGGTATATCTACGTCAGCACAGCTGACTGATACTTTCATGTTTTTTATAATTTTCTTTCAAAAAGTCCAAAATTAGTACGGTATATTACGAAAGCAAAAATTTGGACCAGACAGACAGACGGACGAACATTGATAAATCGACTCCCAATTGTCTGAAACGGATTTCGTCCAAACATACCTGGGGTCTAAAACCACTATGTCGATGAGGTACATTTTGCCCGTATGAAAGCTTAGGGTATAAAAATAGAATATTTTACGAAAAACCAACAGATTAGCTTATATGAACGCCTGGTTCTGACATAATGATACAAAAGCTCTAGAATATACTATTAGGTGTATGCAATTATCCCCAATGTTTTAAACAACAACAAAATTAGATTCTACAAAAATATGGAAAAGATGCAATAATGCAAACTATATACATCTAACATTCTGAAATATCAGCCATTGGCGAAAGCTTTCTGAGGCAGTGTCAAGGGTGAGACAATATAAGGGTTTCTCATCATTGTAGTCGACTCTTAATCATCTAACATAGGTGATAAGTTAATTTCAGTTAGTAAGATTTTCTTAAGGTTCTACCTATTAATTCGTGGCGATCAACTCATTTACACATAATCTTGAGATTGTTGTTCCGGATATCGATATCGGTTACAAACTCTAAACCTCAAGGGGTATCGGTATGATAAAAGAAATCTTTAATATGCTTTTATCAAATAAACTTGTCACATGGCCAAATAATGTTCGTGTTTGTCAAACACATCGAATAAACCTCTACGTTTTCTTTTATATAAAATTTATATATTTTATGATCTTTGGCGCTATTGAATTTCATTGTTATCAAAATTATGCAATGTTATCAAAAATAACTGCAAATAAAATTTAAAATTAGGTATTCTGACATCAAGTTATGATTAAGTATTTTGTTATGGTATTGCGAAGTATGTAGCGTATTTATAATAGAAATTACTAAACAAAACATTTTTGAAAAAATTGATATTGGGGTGATGACTTTGTTGCAACCTCATATCTCCATACCATATTTTGATTGGTTTTTAATATATGTATATATAATTGTTCCACAAACATCCTAACGGAACAAGAGAGACTTCTCACACATCAATGAGTGCACCGCGATTTATATTAGCTTAATGATATGGGACCTACTGTTTATTGCCGAGTCCGAACGGCATGCCTTAAGACACCACTTGTAGAGAAGTTTTACATGGCTGAAATACTCAGGAAATGTCGCCAACATTACTGAGGGGAATTTTGCTACCGTTGACATTTTTGATGTTGCCTGGCCGGGGAATCGAACACACAACCTAGAGCGTGCAAGGCGGGTGTGTATACCATTGTACCACTGTGGCATCCAATGGGTTTATAATATTAAATAACATTTTCGGTAAACAACTTCACACAAAAAATGACTTTAACACATCTATTTATCAGTATTTTGGGTAATTGTTTGAAGACAATCTAAGTAGATATGTAATTGAATACAAGCATATGTGTAATATTACATAGGATAAAAAAATACACAAGAAAGTTAAGTACTCGTATTCATGTTGTTATTGGAGAGGATGTACCTCAGTGTACATAAAAAAATCCGGCGATAAAAAAATTACCATAATAACGAAATTCGATAAAATTATTTGATCACAAAGCAAAAATACAACTGATAAAATATTTCACATATTGACTGAAATATTTATCGATTTTTTATATTGAACTGATAAAATGGAATATGTGGAATATTTTGAAAAATATTTTTGTCAATATGTGAAATATTTTATCAGTTGTATTTTTACTTTGTGATCAAATAATTTTGTCGAATTTTGTCAATCGAACAATTTTTTTATCGCCGGAAAATCGATAAATTTTTTATTAAATCTTTGAAATTTTTTAACAAATGGATAAAATTTTTTCTGTGTTAGTGGTTGCCCCTCTTGAGGCAAAAGTTCTATAAGTCTTACTTAACTTTGATCGAACGCTTACAGCACTGGTTGCTTATACCCTAGACAGACGGCAGCGTTAATTTGCATTAACTGCCTTAATTCAAATTAAATCGTTCATTATCCACATTGTTAAAGCAAAAAATCAAACTGAATTTAAAGTGCATCTAGGTACTTCAATATGGCAATACCGTAAAAGGGAGCCCATATTCATATGATTGAGAGAGCATATTCATGCTCTGAGACAAAAGGAAAACAAAAAAAAAAAAATACAATGCAAACAACAACAAAACAGAAATCAGCTGTTTCGTAAATGCAGAAACTGTCTGTCAGGCTAACATTAAATGCAGATCTTAATGCAAATTATGGCTATATCGCACCATATGCTTTTTCACATGTATGTTGTCACTTTGGGGACTGGATTCTTATTCTATGAAAATTTGAAATGAAAAATATTTCCTTTATAATTTTTTCCTTTATAATAGTTTTCATTTTACATTTTCATAGAAACAGAATTAAGCCCCAGCTTTTCACATGATGTCATACATGTGAAAAAGCATATGGTGTGATATAGCCATTAACGCTGCCGTCTGTCTAGGGTAACAGGCAGTGCTGATTGGGAATTCTTGAGAGTATTTGGGTAGTCATTCAGAGCTAAAGATAGTTCTTCAAAATCCTCAGCGCGGAACAGTTGACTACTAAACCAATTTCAGAGTGCATTGCAGATGTTTTGGATCTGCTTAAACTTTACAAAAGGGATCTCACTCCTCTATGTGGAGTTACCGAAGGAATGCGTGATGTTGTCTCTGTAGCCACCTGTTTCTAAACCTCAATTTATGAATAGTGCTCAAAAATTGTTTCCAATGTTCAGATTTTTGCATTTTATGAACCTAATTCATAAAGCAATAAATACTGGTTTCTTTTTATACCCTCAGCATTTATGCTAACGAGGGTATATACGCTTTTATAGACAAAATGTGCCTTATCGAAATAATGGTATTAGACCCCAAGTATGTTTGGACGAAATCCGTTTCAGACAATTTGGAGATGATTAAGCCATGTCCGTCCGTCTGTCTGGCTGGAGCGCACGATAACTCTCGAACGGATAAACCGGTTCGGTCAAAAATTTCGTTTTCGCAATATTTTGTCTAAAATTAGTTTAAGTTCGAAGATGGGTTATATCGGTCCACTCCTTCCGGTACTTCCCCCATAAATTCTCCTTGAAGGGAGTACCCGAATTGGTCCATACTTTGCACATCGTGAAATTTGCACCAGGCATAAATAAAGTTCCAATATGGGCTCAATCGGTCCATGAACGAACCTGATATAGAGAAATAAAGGTTTCTGGAAACTGTTCTTTTTCGGAAGATGAAATTATTTCAAATCTTTATACTTGGAGTAATACAAAGTCAAAATAGAAACCCAGGAGAGCGGTCTGGGGTAAATATGAATATCTGACGGCTTCAAAACTATGCGGAAGCAAATCGGAAAGACAGATTAACTAACTGCTCCAGATTCAGTGGGCGATTAACAGCTTTCAGCCAGTTGTATCAGTCCACGTGATGGTATAATACCGGCAATGCTTCAGAATGTTGCAGAACCAGAACTATAAATACTGACGGAAAACCATGCGCTTCTCGTACATACGTGTAGTGCGATTCTCTAACTTATTTTATTGAGTTACCGACAAATATCGGTAACATTAAAACAAAAAATTATGAATGAAAAGTTAAAATAAAAGCGCTCTTGCTAACGGTAGAATTTTACGACTACTCTTTATTCGTCGCTAATTTACCGAAAAACATCGTTAATTACCGAAATTATAAGCATTTTAATTTTACCGATTTTTGTCGGTAACTCAAAAAATGAGATAGAGAATCGCACTACTGGTCTGTGAAAAAAAGTAAAGCTGACCTACATCCCAAGGCGGGGAAGCCGAGTCGTACATTACCCAGGACTATAGACCAATTTGACATAAGGTGGTTTGGCACGTCGAGGAGATCATGGGAAATTCACACTGACGGCTTTCCTCGACATAGAGCGGACTTTCAACAATGTGAAGCTTGAATCCATCCATATTGCTCTCAGCAACACCGGAATGGATTTTTGAGATGCTGAAAAGTAGAATCATCAACTCGTGTATAGGAGAGAACTTCGTGAGGAAAGCTGTTAACAGAAACACATAACAAGGGGGTTCTCTCACCTCTGCAATGGCTTTTAGTGACAAATTAAATTCTTAAGTGTTTCGACCGGCTTAAGACAAAGATGGTTGCCAATGCTTATGACATGGCAGTGCTGATAAGTGATAAATTCTTATTAACCCTGTCTGACCTCCTGCAAAATGCTTTGATACAACTTGCAAGCGGGACCCATGACAATGGTCTTGGATTAAACTCGGATAAGACAGAACTTGTACTATTCACAGAGAAAAACAAAATTCACGATTTTCAGTCTCCAGTCTTGGACGGGGTGTCTTTGGATATTTTTATGGAAGTTTGACTTCCTAATACAGTTTGATATTCTTTCCAAGCAAGGACGCATAGGTTGAAGGTATATCTCCTCTGAAAATATACTCAGGCAAATCCAAGATGGAAGAAGGCACTATCGACTGCGTCTTCTGGGACAACCCACTAATTAAACATACAAGCTTAACGATAACTGCTATTTTTTCAGGCAGAGATTCTTGCTTTAGGAAAGCTTCAGAATTGGTTTGATTGCAGGAACGCTCGTTAAACTATGTTGCGTTCCGGGTAATAGTAATATAATGGGAAACGAAGTAGCAGATGAACAAGCTCGAAGTGGCTCGAAGTCTATCGGTAGGTCGATAGTTCATGAAACTAATGTGCAACTACATCAGCAAACTTCGTGAGATCTATTGTAAGAAGTTACATAAAATATGGCTCATAGAACCTGGCTGAAGGACAGTCAAAGCAATCTGGTCTTTGGTCTCTCGTCGTAGAGCCATCTCCCTCCTCTCACTCGATAAGTTAGGATTGAAAATCACGGTGGAACTTATAATGGGTCTCTACAGAGTGAGGTCTTTAACTTCTAAGTGGATTAGTGCATGCTATTTGAAGATGCAGAGGAGATAGAGACTGTCGAACATCTACTTTGCCCCTTGTCGGAGACAAAAAGACACCGAATACTATGTAGATATGAGACAGATATTCTGACCTTTCTATCTAACATTGATAGGCCGATTAAATGCCAAAAAGGACAATGAAAACGGAACTATTTTGATTAGATGCCAATGAGAACCGTACCTAAAATCTTCTGAGCAACATTTTTGTAGAATATTTGGATGCTGAAAAATCTCATCTTGTGGCACTTTTACTACGGTTCAAGAAATAAAGGAACAAAAGGACATGAAAAGAATTGAGTTACAAGGATGAAATATTCTACGAAAAGATTCGCCATTCGATTTGACAGAAGATATGTAATCTAAACACAACGCTACAATAGGTGACGTGACATAACTCCCAACGTACATATAATTTATGTATGTTATATTTTACAAAAATATTTTCACAATTTAAGAAGATAAAAGTTTTTGTAAAAATATTCGCGATTGTTTACAAAAATATTTTCACAACTTAAGAAAATAAAAAGTTTTTGTAAAAGTATTCAAAATATTTTCACAATTTAAGGAGATAAAAGTCGAAAATATTTTCGAAAAAAAAAATCGATCTATTTTTTACAAAAATATGTTCACAATTTAAGAAGATAAAAAGTGTTTGTACAAATTTCCAAATACTTTGTGAAAAACGAAAATATTTTTTGAAAAAATTGCGCTATTTTCTTAGCAAATATTTATACAATTTAAAACTTCTCCTAACTGCTACTTACGTAATTTCGGACATAATTTCGTTTTTAAATAATTTTATGAAATCAGGAGGATTTTGTGGATACTTCGGTATTGGTTGGCACTTAGGCCTTCTCAAATGTATAATTCCGCTTACATTTTAACTTCTACTCTCAAATTTAAAAAAAAAAGTATAACCAAAAATTTTAAAATTAAGCAAAGAAGTAATTTATAAATCGTTGAGAGTTATGTCCGCGATTTTTTTGGGTGTTATGTCCGCTTTGCTTCACGGACATAACCCCAACGAATTAAGGGAGTCATGTCCGCAAAGCGCAGCGGACATAACGCCCAAAATCATTTTGGGAGTTATATCCGTGGGAGTTATATCAGGGCACCGCTACAATAATGCCAAACAGCTATTTTCGCGATATTTCAGAAACATGACCTACGGCGAAAATTTCCTTTTGGGTTCTTAATATACTCACCAAGGGCTTTCATCTCCAAAAGGAATTTTCCACCCCCCATAAATGCTGCTGCACAGTGCTATTAGTGCAGGATTGATCTAAAGTGCCCACAGAATCTAAAAGCATTTAAAATAATTAGTCTAATGCAAAACTAAAACTAACAAATCGTACACTTAATTCATAAGTTATTGCGCTTATTAATACTTTTAGTGAGCGCCAGTAGAGTAGAGCTTTTTGGTCGTTATCTCACGAAGTATAAACTTGCCCAAGAACAAATTTGATGGTGTTGTAATCAGGACCGAAAAGACTACATTCTTTAAAAATGGAAATTGGCAACATTTTTATTTTTCAGGACAGTTACCTGAAGGAGTTGCCGGATTTCGAATTTCGAATTTGATTTAAATTTGAGAGCAATATCATTATTATCCCATTATCTCAGGAATTAAAATCTAAATAGCAGTATTCGAACAACTGTTTCGGAGCTTGTTTATGACTAGCAGCTCAGATGGAATGTTAACATATCCGGAATCAGTACTAAGTAATGTAACAACATTCGCATAGTTTTCCCCTCCCCATTGTTTTGAAAACAAATGTTAAGGAAATAAAAAAAAAATTTTGGTGTTTAAACAATTCGCCATTTGACCAGCCATTATCGAAATTGATTTAAAAATGTTTCTAATCTAATCACAAGGACTTTCCCACAGTGGCTTTTTTCTTGAAATTGATAAAATAAATGTTGTAAATTATATGCGAACAGCCTTTAGAAAAAATATTATTAATATGTATTGGCGCTTAGAAACCATTGCAGACCGGTTATAAATAATGTACCAATTTTGAATGGGGTGTACAAAGTACATTCTACAATGGCAGAAAATAAAATAAATATTAAGACCATAAAGCAAGAATACAACAAATTTTCTAACTACCATTTTGAAGATAATTAACAATGTGTTTGAATTAATTAATGTTTTGTTCAAAAGAGAGTGTGTGAATAAATTAAATTAAATACATTGACAATGCTTTACAACACTCCAAATCGATTGTAAAGTCAATATTAAATAAACAATAAAAATGAACATAACATAGAGGACCATTATTATGCAATTCATGGTGATAATTAACATTCGAACGTAATACAGAAGGTTGTTTTGATGTTGGTAATTGACACTAACGCATTGATGTTGTGACAAAAATGATAGGTTTTATATTATTTATTCTCAGAATAATGTGGTTATACAATGATGTATTGCTATTAGAAAACTTGTTATTGAATCGAATTTATTGATATATTTCTGTAATAAAATATTTTATTTTTTTAGATAAAAATTTTCATTTCCGACTTATCGAAAACCATTATACTGTTTGATGCACAACCACTTAACGTAGGAAATTTTACCAGTTGAGAGGTTTGTTAAAGTGGGACATCATTAAATAAACCCCAACTTAAAAGGAGAGGGTTGGCGGTTTTTATTTGAGATGACGACTTCAATTTGTTTAAAAAAGTCAGTAGTAAGTACTCATATTATGTTCTGTAAATCGACTCAAACAGAAAAACTCAAAATTGTTCGAAGTCGATTTTTGAGGAAAATGGAAAGATTTTCTTCTATATTTCTATCTGACGATGTAGATTTCGTCAAAAACTAAACACATACAATCTTTGTTAGAACAAAATGTTTATAAAATCGTGTTTGTTGGCCTTTATAATTCAGTTGTTCTGTCAACAAACCCAATGTTAACAACATTCTTTGTCTATACAATTCATTTGAATCATTTTTTGAGTTACCGACAAAAATCGGTTTTTCTTTTCTTTCGTTTTTTCATAGTAGGCTGTTTTTTCTAGAATCTTGCGACTACTTTCTAGTGGTAGCTAAGTTACCGAATAATATCGTTAATTACCGAAATTATAAGCATTTATATGTTACCGATTTTTGTCGGTAACTCCAAAAAAGCGTTAGAGAATCGCACTACAGGTTTAATCCCAGAGTTGTTGTTGTTGTAACAGTGTTTTATTATTATGTTTGTATGTTCGTTCTCCTGTTCAATCTGGCACTATCTCCAGTTCCAGGAAGTTGACTACTTCGATGGGATGTAACCACAGATCCACTGGAGTCAGATGAGAAGGCTTGGCGGGGCAGTTGAATAGGTGCTTAGTATCGTGCCGGCCCATGCCGCATACTGGGCAGAAGCCTTGCACGGCGCGATCGATTCCCGCCCAATAGGAATTTAGGCGACTGCAATATCCTGAGCGTAATTGAGCCAAAACTACTCTGGTTTGTCGTGGCAGCTGACGCTCTTCAGCTGCGATAGGTGGGGGATGTGCTCCGATGATTGCATTCACACAATAATTGCTTATGGTCTTAGCAACTGTGTCCGTGTGAATGCTGTTTAAACCTGCCTGATATGCCTGTTGATCTGGAGGTTCTCTCCTATATTGTTGGACCTTCGTCTCTAGAGCATGAATATCCTTCTTGATATGCCTGCGTGTATCGGTGGCCAGCAGATGGTGATTGGGATGGCTCTCACGGTAACACCCGTGCAAGTACTGCAACGATAGCATCTCATTATGTTGTCGTACTATAGGAATCTTTGCCTCCTCATGTAGATGGTCCACTGTAGATTTGAGGAGGCACCCTGGTGCTGTTCTCGGGGGGGCGTTCTGACAAATATGAATCTTATCCCACTGCGTGTCATATAAATTCGGGGACCAAACTGGCGCCGCATAGCTTACCACAGACCGACCTATCGCTTTATACGTGGTCAACAAGGTTTCTTTATCTGCACCCCAAGTGCTGCCGGCTAGGGACTTGAGGACCTTGTTCCTACATTTCTGTTTATCGCAGATAGCTGTGGCATGCGCGGACGACGTGAAAGTGGTGTCGAATGTGACCCCTAGAATTTTGGGGCAGTTTGTGGTCGGAATTCTGTTACCATCGACCCTGATATTCAACTCTCTTCTATACTGCGCCGTCCATGTGGTGAACAGAGTGGCCATCGATTTTGTGGCGGATATCTGCATATTCCTCGCGTGGAAAAATGTGGTAAGATCGGTTAAATAGGAGTTCAGTCTCTCACAGATGTCATCAGGGTAGGTACCTGACGCCAGGATCGTACAATCATCCGCATACGTTACGATCTCAATGCCGTCTGGAGGGGGCGGAATACAGGAAAGGTAGAGGTTAAACAGTTCCGGAGATATCACCCCTCCTTGGGTAACACCCTGTTTCACTCTACGGGGCTTGGATTTCTTGTTCCTGAATTCCACGTTTAGTCCTCGACAAATATGTGTGGAGATGGCGTGCATCGCTGTTGTCGTGCTGTGCTGCTTACGGAATCCATGCTGACGATCGGCAACTTGATAGCTATTTCTAATGCTGGGGAGGACTAAGGCCTCAAGAGTCTTCGCTACAGGGGACAAAAGCGAAATCGGCCTGTACGATTCACCAATCAGCCTTCTTATGATTGACGAATGTGCGGCGTTCAGAGGTGATGAAATCGGGTGGTCTGCTGATGGAGACAATTATGGGGAGATGGTCTGAACCAAGGGAAATAACGGTTGCCAGGTGACGTCATTTGTCAAACCAGGTGACACGATGGTTATGTCCTCCTCCGCTCCTCTAATTCTGGTATGGGCGTCCTCATTGACCGAGCAAAACGTAGAGCTATCAAACTGCTCAGCCAGCGCTATACCTCTCTGGTCGTTTCCGAGGGCCGAATGCCACATCTCATGATGCGCATTAAAGTACCCCAGGACCATACGATTATGGCCTTCCAAAAGCGGGCTAATGTCAGGCTTATAATCTGAGATACAGCTATTTCTCAGCGGGATGTATACGTTCAGCAACTCTATCTCGGCAGTACCACACCTGACTGCTACCCCCATACATTCCATGTACGGGTCATTAGAGGCAGGCACAAGCGAGATAGGTTTGTATTGAACAGACTGGTGCAAAAGGAAAGCTAATCCCCCATCTCCACATCTGGTGCGATCCTTCATTATTACGTTGTAACCATCACAACGTACTGAGCTGTGGTCGTTCAGCATGGTTTCCTGCACCGCCGCGACCTTGATATTCTTCCGATTCATAAAATCCACTATTTAATCGACCTTACCTCGGAGCCACCGTGGTGCAATGGTATGCACGCCCGCCTTGCACGCAGAAGGTCGGGGGTTCGATTCCCCGGCCAAGCAACATCAAACATTTCTCAACGGTGGCAAAATACCCCTCAGTAATGTTGGCGACATTTCCTGAGTATTCCAGCCTTGATAAACTTCTCCACAAGTGGTGTCTTGTGGGATGTTGTGGGATGTTGTGGAACAATGTTTTTTTTATGTACCTCGGAGTCCATTACAATTAAATTGACGACGACTCACTGGGGGCTGTGTTCGCGCAGCATGCAGCAACATAGTGCCTATCGTAGTCCCTCGCGTGGGCAAGTCCAGAGCAACCCCTTAAATGCACCCACTCCTGACATCTATTGCATCTCACCGAAGATTGGATATAGGTGAAGATGCGGATGTGACAAACCGAGCACAAATATATTGGTCCTCGGTTTTCCTCCGTTCCGGCACGGACCAAAAGAATCCGGAGCAGACGTTCCGGGATATGCCGCCCTCAGCACAGAAAAACCAAACAAATACAAACACATGTACACTGAGGTGACAGCCGCTGGCCGGAACGCTGATGTTGTGTGGTCCCGGGTCAATCCGGTACGGAGAACCTGCTGTCGTGGGATTGGCCCAGAGTAAACAAAAACAGTTAGGATCAAGCACGCGACAACTTCTTAATAAACTCATGTTAAAGAAACACCCAAAAATATTTTTGGTGATCAAGGATAACAAAAAGCTACACACGGTGCTCTTGAACCAATTTTAAATGGAAGGTGCTTACAACTGGGAAGTTTTTGCGGATTCTGAAATAAATCGCGATTCAAGTTGACATTTTTAGGGGTTTTTAAAGTTTTCACGATTTTGCTTGGAAACCGCAAGCCCTATCGAAATGGGATTAAAGCTATAAAAATGATCTACAAGATTGACCTTTATGATATTTTCGTAGGTTTTTGCCGTTATTGAGATATGCAAGTTCAAATTGGGACAATTCACTGGCTGTATCGTCTCCTTATAAAACAATGTCATACATGGTGCGCCTTAACAAAGTTCAAGTGAAAACCGCTTACACCTGGGAAGTTTTTGCGGCAATGTTCATAGGGTATGATAAAAAAGCTCTCGATAAATCATGGTACCTGCACGGGGTTTCACACCTTTTCCCCAGACTCGTACCGCGATTGGTGTCTAATAAATTGAAAACGAAAACGACACTTGCGGGTTAGTCCAGCCAAAATAGACAGGCGTATAAGGGAAAAATAGCAACAATTCCCACAATGCTGAACTTTGGTGGAAAGCTAGGGTTTGCCATTACAAGTAACGTCCTAAAAGTCTCAAGTTCATGGTCAAATGTCATTTCTTGGAGGCCTTATTCAGCTTTTTTACCTTCGACTAAAGTAAACGTTGTAGACATAAAAATTGTCTACAAATATGGTTTTTATGACTTTTCAACAGGAGTCATCATTCTTCAGATATCGTGATGTAAGTGTCAAATTACACATGTGAAGAAGTAAGTCACGAAAGAACATCTTGAGACGGACCTGTTAAAATAAAAACGCCATATGATAGGTATTTCCATAAGCTTTTAAAATGTAACCACTTCTCAGTAATCGGTTCAGTAGAACCGGGTCTAACCTTGTTTTAAACCTGGTCGGCAAACCGGATCCGCCACGCATGAAAATTGTAATCAGCTGGAATCATCTGGGGTCGTTCCCGTTGGCCTTGCATAAAATGACTCTAAGATGGAGTAACTCTTATAAACAGTTCCGGTTTTGTTGGATTTTTTTTTAAAGATAGGTATAATTTCGCTCTTCAAGGAAACATATATTTTTTGGGGGGACAGACCCGGTTACTCCGGTTATTCTAGCCGTTTCATCTGAATATGTGCGTATTTCCCTTGTAAGTGCATAAAAGTGATGTGTTTTCAAGAATCGGTACGAAGAATGGTTCCTTCTAGGAAAAAATTATGAAAACCTAACTTGTAGAGAATTTTTTTTTCTACAATATTTGCTCCAATCACTTTTTGATTAGACTCACCGTTTCCAAGAAAAACTGTTTTCATGAATAACTGTTTTTGCACACATGGGATTGATGGGGACTTTTTCGCCTTCACCATAAGAAGGAGGATATACTCAATTCGATGGCAATTTGGTATTTTCCGATTGTCTTGAAGAAAATTGTCAATTTAGATCGAAGCTTTCATAATATCCACATTTTGAAAAAAAAAAACAAATAAAAAGTCGTTAAGTTCAGCCGGGCCGAACTTTTTATACCCTCCACCATAAAATAGTATTAATTAAAATGGAATAATTAGGGTCCTTTCACAATTTTAGGTGGAAGAACTTTTCGTCAATGGATAGACTCCTACTGCCTCCCACTATTGCACTGTGAACACAAATGTTGGGACAGAGATAATTCCTTTTGGAAACGAAAGCCCTTGGTGTGTGTACATTAAAAACCCTGAAGGACAGATGCGCCGTGAGTCGAACTTCCGCGTTATGGCGTGATGAAGTTTTTGCAAGAGACCCTGTAAGCCATAATGAATTAGCATTATATATTTGTTTGTTGTTTCTGTAGAGCACTTAAACAACAGTGAACAAAGATATAACGCTAATTCCTGATGGCCCACAGGGTCTCTAACAAAAATTTTATCACGCCATAACGCGGAAGTTCGACTCACGGCGGATCTGTCCTTCGGGGTTCATTATATACTCACCAAGGCCTTTTTTCCCCAAGATGAATTTTCCGTGCCCCAGACTTTCACCTCCATTTTGTTGCACAGTGTTATCTAATATAAGCTAAAAAATGTGTTCAGCTAGGTGAAGGGTACCACCAACGGGGCTATATCAAAGAGTCAACCTATCTTTAAATTTTTTTGGCGGAAAAGTTTTATAGCTGCAGGAAACTTCAAGAGCCAAATTGAGGGTAGTTTCATCAAAACAATGTAGAACCTCAAAAATGGACCCATATTGACGAAGTGAAGAAATTTCGTGACCACTGAAAATTCCCGAAAATCGGGAGGTACAGTTATATGGGGGGATATACCAAAACATGGACCTATATTGACGACTATTTTTGAATAGACAAATTTGTAGCTAAAATTCTCAAAATACCGATCATTACAGCTAGTTCGGTTGAAAAGTGCAGCTAAAATTCTCAAAATACCGAAAATCGGGAGATACCGTTATATGGGGGCTATACCAAAACATGTACCTATGTTGACTATGCTTCGTTGGAGATGTTTTATGACCACTGAAAACTTCAAATGTCAAATTACAGCTATTTCGGTTAAAAATTTTAGCTAAAATTCTCAAAATACCGAAAATTGGGAGGTACCGATATATGGGGGCTATACCAAAACATAGACCTATGTTGACGATGTTTCGTGGAGATGTTTCATGACCACTGAGAACCTCAAATGTCAAATTACAGCTAGTTTGGTTAAAAATTGTAACTAAAATGCTCAAAATACGGAAAATCGGGAGGTACGGTTATAAGGGGGCCATACAAAAACATTGACCTATGTTGACGATGTTTGGTGGAGATGTTTCATGACCACTGGGAACCTCAAATGACAAATTACTGCTAGTTCGGTTAAAAATTGTAGCTAAAATTCTCAAAATACCGAAAATCGGGAGGTACCGATATATGGGGACTATACCAAAACATGGACCTATGTTGACGATGTATAGTGGAGATGTTTCATGACCACTGAGAACCTCCAATGTCAAATTGCTGATAGTTCGGTTAAAATTTGTGGCTAAAATTCTCAAAATACCGAAAATCGGAAGGTATCGTTATATGGGGACTATACCAAAACATGAACCTATGCCCATATCCTTTAAGATATAAGTTTGTTGATCACTAGAAACCCTAAGTGCCAAATTATAGCTTCGGTCTGCAAATGTGGCGAAGAACGTCAAAATACCGCAAATCCGGAGGTACCATTATATGGGGGCTATACCAAATAGTGGACCGATATAGCCCATCTTCGAACTTGACCTGCCTATGGAAAAAAGACCCTCGGGTGCAAAATTTCAGCACTCTATCTCAATTATTGCGGACGCTAGAGTGATTACAACAGACGGAGGACAGACGGACATGGCTAGATCGTCTTAAATTTTATCCTGATCAAGAATATATATACTTTATAGGGTAGCAAATGATTAGTTCGATGTGTTACAAATGGAATGACAAACTTAATATACCCTCCATACTATGGTGGAGGGTATAAAAACAAGTGAGCAAATGCTATATTTGGGACGGGGCCAACTATGTGATAGCATACACCACTACATTTCTTTTAAGGAGACACTAAAGTCTTCTATGAACAGAAGATCTTTTGAGGGCCTTTTATGAACAGAAGACGTTTTAAGGGTCTTCTATGGACCTTTCAGGAGCAGATAATCTTTTAGGGGCCTTCTGTGGACAGAAGTCCTTTAAAGAGCCTTCTATGGACTTAAGACCTTTAGAGGGTCTTTTATGGTCTGAATTCTTTTTAAGTGTGTTCTATGGATGGAAGACCTTTAAGGTTCTGCTATGGACAGAAGACATTTAAAGGGTATGTTATGGATAAAGGAACTTTTAAGGGTCTTCTATGGGTAGAAGACTTTTAGGGTTCTTCTATGGACTGAAGACCATTGGGGATTGAATATCTTTTAAAGTTTTCCACGGACAAAGGATCTTCCATGGAGAGAAGACTATTGAAGGGCATTTTATGGGTAGAAGACCTAAGGACCTTCTATGGACAGAAGGTCTTTTAAGTACTTTCTATGGACAGAAGACCTTTTAATGGTCTTCTAAAGAAAAAAGAGCTGTTAAGGTTCTTCCATGGACAGATCAACTTTTAAGGATCTTTTATGGGCAGAAAACGTTTCAAAGGTCTTCCATGGAGAGAAGACTATTAAAGGGTCTTTTATGAGCAGAATACCTATGGACCTTTTATAAACAGAATATCTCTTAGAGGCCTTCTATGGACAGAATACCTTGTAAAGGTCTTCCATGGACAGAAGAACTTTTAAGGATATTTTATTGCCAGAAAACGTTTCAAATGTCTTTCATGGGGAGAAAGCTCTCCCATAGGCAGAAGAATTTTAAGAGTCTTATATAGTCAAATACCTCTATGAGGGTAGTCTATGTTCGAAGGACCTTTTTATAATCACATTACATAGTATAAATTGCTTTGTAATGGCAATCCTACAACAACAAGTGTAGATCAAAGAAAATGCATTTTCCGAAAATAACTATTTTTAACCCAGCAAAAATTTAGATGCTTTAGTCATTATGTAACCCATTACAAAGTAATGTAAAAAAGCTATTTTCTACACTACCAGTAACCACATGCAAGCATTTAAACAACCCTTAATGTTCGTACGTGTGGCACAGTGTGTTCGGCTACAAATCAAAAGTTCGCATGAACAAATCCAGCAGAGAGCAAAATAAATTAAAAATATGAAGTGTGTTGAAATTGAAAACAAGTTCCACCTCAACTGTTATAAAAATCTACCATATGTTGTTTAGCTTATTTTTCAATTTCTAGTGGCCATAGAATAACTAGTTATTCTAGTGGTTACAGAATAACAAGTTATTCAGTGTGACATGCCTTTGTTAAAATAATGGGTTAGTAGGGGGTTTCGTAAGTAGTTACTACTAATAAAAAGTAGTATAAAAAACAGTTATTTGGTAATGAGTTTTTTTGCATGGAACCTAAACTTTTTTCTGAAATTCGATTTGGACTTTAAAATTTGTATATGTTTAAATATTTGTATGTATATATTTTAAATGTATGTTTTAACAATAATATGGCAATGCATTTCTGGTCTGAGAGAGAGAAGGAGGTAGACGATCCTTAATACAAACTTAAGTTTTATTTTTAAATAATTTTCTATAGAGATTTCCAGCTAAACGTAGGACGGGGCCAAAACGATTTTGTGCACTGTTTCGATTCGGCGCCAATGAAGCGGCATACATTGGCCTCTGATGCCTTGTCAACCATTCATAAATATCAGCTTCAAATTTATCCAAAAACGATTCGGTCATTTTTATTTGTTTTCCAATATCCTGGGAGTTGGATTCTATGAGCGGGGCATTATACTCCACTTTGTTGGATAGCAATTTCAGTTCTTTGGAAATCAGTTCATGGAATGAACGGAACTGTAAGGGAATAGAGAAGAAAAACACGTATAAAATAAATCGCTTAAAGGAGAAAGTGTACTTACCTGTTGACTGTGTGTGGTTGGTACATATTCCGCCATAATATTGAATATTTCCGTAAAGTAAGGCTGTTGCATAAGGCTTCTATAATTATTGGCAATATATTGGCGTAAAATCGATCTCGATTTGACATTGGTCCTAGACAGGCGTTTCACATTTAAAGCCGAATCATTTGGATTGACAATAAACTCTGTGGCATTTGGTCCAATAATCATATCCAAATATAGGCGAATATGAACGGGATTTTGAGTGCAACGCAAGGCAATGATGATATCGTCAAAGAACATCGTGTCGTGATTGGTGTTGACAAGTACCCCAACAACATCATGGAATTCATCATCCGTCAAATATTTCAGACCATAACAAAGAACATCACCCGTCACAACATAAAAATCTTCCTTGGAGGTGACAAATTCAATTTGTTGGAAGATGTAATCGAAGGCCAATTGTCGGGCATAATCCAAGCATTCGGTGAGATCAACTTGACAGGCCATTTTGAGAATATTTTGTCGTGAGGTATGTTCCGAGCCAGCTTCTTCACTTATGGCCTGACGTGCCTCATGTATGGAGGGGAAATATTTCAAATAAATGGGTCTCACCAAATGCCTTACAAACTGTTTGTAGTGTTCATGGGGAGCAGTGTTATCCAAGTGGCGCCCAAACAACTCCACAGAGGTTTGGACAAAATTCCACACCAGTAACTCCTCCTCATGGTTGAGATAACTTAACAACTCAAATATCACATTGACATTCTCCACTTCGTTGTGATCCAGCAGGGGTTGTAGGCAATAAAAAATATCAGCACGATTAAATTCGTGAATATCCAAGTGATTCTCCTGCAATGCCATGGCAATGCGTCGCAAATTCTCATCATCATAGAGGACATGATAGAAGCCGGTTTGTTGCTTATTAACAATCAGCCAATCCGAGGTGCCCAAAATAATACCCAACTCGGAAACATTTAAAACTTGTCGCTCCACCGGCGGCATGAAATAATCTGCTGCTGTATTGTGAAAATCATGATCCGAACTGGAGGCAAAATTCAATGGGATCCAAAGATTTTCAGCATATGACGCCCGTTGCTGTTGCACCAGTGTTACGGTGTTATTTTCATAGTTCCTGATCACTTTTATAATGGGAACTTGTTTACTATGGGTCCATGATAACATTATCTCGGGTACTAACGGTATCCACTGGGTCAAATTGGTCTTCTCTTCACTTTGTTCCAATGCCTTTTGCAGACATCCAAATAAATCCATTTCATTGGCCACCGAATATTGACTTGACATGGAGGGTAAAAACTTTTTCAGATTAATTGTTATTGACCATCATCATCTCTAAGAGATTTTCTGAGAATGGACTTACTATTTCTTCAAATACTGTTGTATGCCGCGCATAAAGGTTTTCTCTCCGAAGGCATGGTGGAACATTTTTATTACACAGGCGGCTAGAAGAAGAAAACAAGTGGAAAATTGAGGTTTCAGTATAATCTTTTTTATAGAGGGAAGAAATAATAAGGGCCTCCTATGGACACAAGACTTTCTGAGAGTCTTCAAGACAAAGGAGCCTTTAAGAGTCTTCTATAAACAGAAGACCTCTAGGGGTCTTTTATGGTTAGAAGACCTTTTAATGGTTCTCTATAGGCAGAATCCTTTTTAAGGGTCTTTAATTGTCAAATGAGAGCCTGCACAGTCTTCAGTGCAGGTCGCTTATGAATATAAGATCTGCCAAGCGTATTCTGTAGTGATCAACCCATAAAGGGTCTTCTACAGACACAATACTTCTTAAGCTCTCCCAATACCTATAAGGGTCTTCTGTGGTCAAAAGGACCCTGCAGGGTTCTTCTATGGAGAGAATAACTTTTAAGGATCTTCTATAGTCAGAAGACCTTCTAAGGGTCTTCCATGGACATAACACCTTTTAAGGGTCATCTATGGACAGAACACCTTTTAAGGGTCTTCTATCGTCTTTTAAGGATCTTTTATGGGCAGAAAACGTTTCAAAGGTCTTCCATGGAGAGAAGACTATTAAAGGGTCTTTTATGAGCAGAATACCTATGGACCTTTTATAAACAGAATATCTCTTAGAGGCCTTCTATGGACAGAATACCTTGTAAAGGTCTTCCATGGACAGAAGAACTTTTAAGGATATTTTATTGCCAGAAAACGTTTCAAATGTCTTTCATGGGGAGAAAGCTCTCCCATAGGCAGAAGAATTTTAAGAGTCTTATATAGTCAAATACCTCTATGAGGGTAGTCTATGTTCGAAGGACCTTTTTATAATCACATTACATAGTATAAATTGCTTTGTAATGGCAATCCTACAACAACAAGTGTAGATCAAAGAAAATGCATTTTCCGAAAATAACTATTTTTAACCCAGCAAAAATTTAGATGCTTTAGTCATTATGTAACCCATTACAAAGTAATGTAAAAAAGCTATTTTCTACACTACCAGTAACCACATGCAAGCATTAAACAACCCTTAATGTTCGTACGTGTGGCACAGTGTGTTCGGCTACAAATCAAAAGTTCGCATGAACAAATCCAGCAGAGAGCAAAATAAATTAAAAATATGAAGTGTGTTGAAATTGAAAACAAGTTCCACCTCAACTGTTATAAAAATCTACCATATGTTGTTTAGCTTATTTTTCAATTTCTAGTGGCCATAGAATAACTAGTTATTCTAGTGGTTACAGAATAACAAGTTATTCAGTGTGACATGCCTTTGTTAAAATAATGGGTTAGTAGGGGGTTTCGTAAGTAGTTACTACTAATAAAAAGTAGTATAAAAAACAGTTATTTGGTAATGATTTTTTTTGCATGGAACCTAAACTTTTTTCTGAAATTCGATTTGGACTTTAAAATTTGTATATGTTTAAATATTTGTATGTATATATTTTAAATGTATGTTTTAACAATAATATGGCAATGCATTTCTGGTCTGAGAGAGAGAAGGAGGTAGACGATCCTTAATACAAACTTAAGTTTTATTTTTAAATAATTTTCTATAGAGATTTCCAGCTAAACGTAGGACGGGGCCAAAACGATTTGTGCACTGTTTCGATTCGGCGCCAATGAAGCGGCATACATTGGCCTCTGATGCCTTGTCAACCATTCATAAATATCAGCTTCAAATTTATCCAAAAACGATTCGGTCATTTTATTTGTTTTCCAATATCCTGGGAGTTGGATTCTATGAGCGGGGCATTATACTCCACTTTGTTGGATAGCAATTTTCAGTTCTTTGGAAATCAGTTCATGGAATGAACGGAACTGTAAGGGAATAGAGAAGAAAAACACGTATAAAATAAATCGCTTAAAGGAGAAAGTGTACTTACCTGTTGACTGTGTGTGATTGGTACATATTCCGCCATAATATTGAATATTTCCGTAAAGTAAGGCTGTTGCATAAGGCTTCTATAATTATTGGCAATATATTGGCGTAAAATCGATCTCGATTTGACATTGGTCCTAGACAGGCGTTTCACATTTAAAGCCGAATCATTTGGATTGACAATAAACTCTGTGGCATTTGGTCCAATAATCATATCCAAATATAGGCGAATATGAACGGGATTTTGAGTGCAACGCAAGGCAATGATGATATCGTCAAAGAACATCGTGTCGTGATTGGTGTTGACAAGTACCCCAACAACATCATGGAATTCATCATCCGTCAAATATTTCAGACCATAACAAAGAACATCACCCGTCACAACATAAAAATCTTCCTTGGAGGTGACAAATTCAATTTGTTGGAAGATGTAATCGAAGGCCAATTGTCGGGCATAATCCAAGCATTCGGTGAGATCAACTTGACAGGCCATTTTGAGAATATTTTGTCGTGAGGTATGTTCCGAGCCAGCTTCTTCACTTATGGCCTGACGTGCCTCATGTATGGAGGGGAAATATTTCAAATAAATGGGTCTCACCAAATGCCTTACAAACTGTTTGTAGTGTTCATGGGGAGCAGTGTTATCCAAGTGGCGCCCAAACAACTCCACAGAGGTTTGGACAAAATTCCACACCAGTAACTCCTCCTCATGGTTGAGATAACTTAACAACTCAAATATCACATTGACATTCTCCACTTCGTTGTGATCCAGCAGGGGTTGTAGGCAATAAAAAATATCAGCACGATTAAATTCGTGAATATCCAAGTGATTCTCCTGCAATGCCATGGCAATGCGTCGCAAATTCTCATCATCATAGAGGACATGATAGAAGCCGGTTTGTTGCTTATTAACAATCAGCCAATCCGAGGTGCCCAAAATAATACCCAACTCGGAAACATTTAAAACTTGTCGCTCCACCGGCGGCATGAAATAATCTGCTGCTGTATTGTGAAAATCATGATCCGAACTGGAGGCAAAATTCAATGGGATCCAAAGATTTTCAGCATATGACGCCCGTTGCTGTTGCACCAGTGTTACGGTGTTATTTTCATAGTTCCTGATCACTTTTATAATGGGAACTTGTTTACTATGGGTCCATGATAACATTATCTCGGGTACTAACGGTATCCACTGGGTCAAATTGGTCTTCTCTTCACTTTGTTCCAATGCCTTTAGCAGACATCCAAATAAATCCATTTCATTGGCCACCGAATATTGACTTGACATGGAGGGTAAAAACTTTTTCAGATTAATTGTTATTGACCATCATCATCTCTAAGAGATTTTCTGAGAATGGACTTACTATTTCTTCAAATACTGTTGTATGCCGCGCATAAAGGTTTTCTCTCCGAAGGCATGGTGGAACATTTTTATTACACAGGCGGCTAGAAGAAGAAAACAAGTGGAAAATTGAGGTTTCAGTATAATCTTTTTTATAGAGGGAAGAAATAATAAGGGCCTCCTATGGACACAAGACTTTCTGAGAGTCTTCAAGACAAAGGAGCCTTTAAGAGTCTTCTATAAACAGAAGACCTCTAGGGGTCTTTTATGGTTAGAAGACCTTTTAATGGTTCTCTATAGGCAGAATCCTTTTTAAGGGTCTTTAATTGTCAAATGAGAGCCTGCACAGTCTTCAGTGCAGGTCGCTTATGAATATAAGATCTGCCAAGCGTATTCTGTAGTGATCAACCCATAAAGGGTCTTCTACAGACACAATACTTCTTAAGCTCTCCCAATACCTATAAGGGTCTTCTGTGGTCAAAAGGACCCTGCAGGGTTCTTCTATGGAGAGAATAACTTTTAAGGATCTTCTATAGTCAGAAGACCTTCTAAGGGTCTTCCATGGACATAACACCTTTTAAGGGTCATCTATGGACAGAACACCTTTTAAGGGTCTTCTATCGTCAGAAGTCCTTTTGAGGGTCTTCTATGGAAAGAAGACCTTTTAATGTTCTTCTATGGACAGAAGACTGTTTAAAGGCCTTCTTTGGGCAGAAAAACTTTTAAGGGTCTTCTATGGGGAAAAGACCACTTTAGGGGTTCTATGGACAAAGGACTTTTTAAGAGTATGCTATGGGCAAAATATCCTTTGAGCGTCTGCTATGAACAGAAGACCTCCAATGGTCTTCTGTGAACAAAAGATCCTTTAAAGGTCTTCTATGGATCCTTTAAAAATTTTCTATGGATCCTTCATGTGTCTATTGTAGTAAAAGGACCCTTCAGGGGTCTTTTATGGAGAGAAGAAGTTTCAAGGATCTTCTATTGTCAGAAGACCTTTCAAGGGTATTTTGTGGACAAAAGACCATTTAAGGACCCTCTATGGATTAAAGACTATTTAAGGACCCTCTATGAATTGAAGACCTTTCAAGGGTATTCTATGGAGAGAAGATCTTTTAGGGGTCTTCTGCGGACAGAGGACCTCTTAAGGGTCTTCTATGGACAGAACACCTTTTAAGGCTCTTCTATGGGAAGAAGACCTTTTAAGGATATTCTATGGACAGAAGATCTTCTAAGGGTCTTCTTTGGACAGAAGATCTTTTAAGGGTCTTCAATGGGGAGATGACCTTTTAAAGGTCTTCTGTGGGAAAAGGACTTGGTCTCCTATGGACGGAATACCGTATAAGGGTCTTCTATGGACAGAAAACCTCCTAAGGGTCTTCTGTGGTAAGAAGACTTTTTAAGGGTCTTCTGTAGACAGAAGATCTTCTGGGGACAGAAGATCATATAAGGGTCTTTTATAGACAGAAGATATTATAAGGGTCTTCTATAGACAGAATACCGTTTTAGGGTCTTCTATGGACAGAAGACCTTATAAGGACCTCCTGTGGACAGAAGACCTTATTAGGGTATTTTACAGAGAGAAGACCGTTTAAGGGTCTTCTCTCTAGGATAGAATGCCGTATAAGGGTCTTCTATGGACAGAAAACCTCCTAAGGTTCTTCTGTGGTAAGAAGACTTTTTAAGGGTCTTCTGTAGACAGAAGAGGGGTCTCCTTTTAATGGTCTCCTATGGACAGAATACCTATAAGGGTCTTCTATGGATAGAAGACCTCATAAGGGTCTTCCGTGGACAGAAGACCCGTGAGGAACTTCTGTGAACAAAAAGACCTCATACGGGTCTTTTGTGCACAGAAGACCTTATAAGGGTCTTCTATAGACAGAAGTCCGTTTTAGGGTCTTCTATGGACAGAAGACCTTATAAGGATCTCCTGTGGACAGAAGATCTTATTAGGGTATTCTATAGACAGAAGACCGTTTAAGGGTCTTCAGTGGACAGAATACCGTATAAGGGTCTTCTATGGACAGAAGACCTCGTAAGGGTCTTCTGCGGACAGAAGAAATTATAAGTGCCTTCTATGGATAGAGGACCTCATAAGGGTCTCCTATGGACGGAATTCCGTATAAGGGTCTTCTATGGACAGAAAACCTCGTAAGGGTCTTCTGTGGACAGAATGGTATGGGCAAAAAACCTATGTATAAGAGTCTTCTTTTAGGGGTCTTCTGCGGACAGAAGACCTCTTAAGGGTCTTCTATGGACAGAACACCTTTTAAGGCTCTTCTATGGGAAGAAGACCTTTTAAGGATATTCTATGGACAGAAGATCTTCTAAGGGTCTTCTTTGGACAGAAGATTTTTTAAGGGTCTTCAATGGGGAGATGACCTTTTAAAGGTCTTCTATGGGCAAAGGACTTGTTAAGGGTATTTCATGGACAAAATAGACAGAAGATCTTTTAAGGGTCTTCTATGGCCAGAAGAACTTCTGTGGACAGAAGACCTTATAAGGGTCTTCTATGGGTAGAATACCTTATAAGGGTCTTCTATGGATAGTAGACCTCATAAGCGTCTCCTGTGGACCGAAGTCCTTATTAGGGTATTCTACAAACAGAAGACTTCTTTGGACAGAACACCGTATAAGAGTCTTCTGTGGACAGAATACTGTATAAGGGTCTTCTATGGACAGAAGACCTCATAAGGGTCTTCTATGGGCAGAATACCTTATAAGGGTCTTCTATAGATAGTAGACCTCATAAGGGTCTTCAATGGACAGAAGACCTTATAAGGGTCTTCTGTGGACAGAATACCGCGTAAGGGTCTTCTGTGGACAGAAGAAATTATAAGTGTCTTCTATGGATAGAGGACTTCATAAGGGTCTCCTATGGACGGAATGCCGTATAAGGGTCTTCTATGGACAGAAAACCTCCTAAGGTTCTTCTGTGGTAAGAAGACTTTTTAAGGGTCTTCTGTAGACAGAAGACGGGTCTCCTTTTAATGGTCTCCTATGGACAGAATACCTATAAGGGTCTTCTATGGAGAGAAGACCTCATAAGGGTCTTCCGTGGACAGAAGACCCGTGAGGGTCTTCTGTGAACAAAAAGACCTCATACGAGTCTTTTGTGGACAGAAGACCTTATAAGGGTCTTCTATAGACAGAAGTCCGTTTTAGGGTCTTCTATGGACAGAAGACCTTATAAGGATCTCCTGTGGACAGAAGACCGTTTAAGGGTCTTCTGTGGACAGAATACCGTATAAGGGTCTTCTATGGACAGAAGACCTCGTAAGGGTCTTCTGCGGACAGAAGAAATTATAAGTGCCTTCTATGGATAGAGGACCTCACAAGGGTCTCCTATGGACGGAATTCCGTATAAGGGTCTTCTATGGACAGAAAACCTCGTAAGGGTCTTCTGTGGACAGAAGCCTCTTTAAGGGTCTTCTGTTGACTGAAGAGGGGTCTCCTTTTAATGGTCTCCTAGGGATAGAATACGTATAAGGGTCTTCAATGGATAGAAGACCTCGTCAGGACAGAATACCGTTTAAGGGTCTTCTGTGGACAGAATACCTTTTAAGGCTCGTCTATGGGCAAAAAACCTATGTATAAGAGTCTTCTATGGACAGAAGACCTCGTAAGGGTCTGCTATGGTCAGAAGATTTAAAGCTCTTCTGAGGACAGATGAGCATTTAAGGGTCTTTATGGTCGAGGGACAGAAGATCTTAAGGGTTTTCAGTGTACAGAAGACCATTATCGGATCTTCTATGGACAGAATACCGTTTAAGGGACATCTATGGACAGAAGACCTCTTAAGGGTCATAGGGAAGGCCTTTGATGGTCTTCTATAGGCAGGGAAACATTTAAGGGTCTTCTATGGAAAGAAGACCTTTTCAGGGGTTTCCTTCTATAGTCAACGCACTATTTAAGGGTCTTCTATAGTCAAAGCACCCTTTAATGGTCTTCTGTGGACAGAAGGTCTTTACAGGGTCTCCTATGGATAGTAGACTTTTTAATGGTCTTCTTTGGTCCAAAGAACCTTTAATTTTCTTATTTAGTCAAAGGACTTTTGAGGGGTCTGCTATTATGTCCATAGCAGATCCTTTAATAGTCCTTTGACTAAAGAAGGGAATTAAAGGGTATACTGACCATAGACACTCGCACAGTCTTTAGGGCACAGAATGCCTCTTCAGATCTTCTATGGATAGAAAACCTGTGGAGGTTGTCCAATAGTCAAAAGACCCTTTATGGTCTTTTGGTCTTCTATAGTCAAAGCGCCTTGAAAGCGTCTGCTATAAATATAATACCCTTTAAGGGTCTTCTGTGGACAGTAGGCCTCTACAGTTATAAGAATTTTCAAGGATCTTCAATAGTCTTCTGTAGACAAATCACCCTATAAAAGTCTTCTATAGACACTTTGTAATGGCCTTCTAAAGTGAAAACCCCTTAATAGGTCTTCTATAAACAAAATAAATTGTATGGATCTTCTATCGATATCTGATTTTTTAAAACTTTAACAGGTCTTTAAAATATCCTCTGTCTACAAAACAATTTGAAAACGTCTTTTTAAGACCCCTCCGAAAGAAGGCCTTCGAAAACCTTATTTACTGCCCTAGAATATTTTTTGTACTTACCTTTCTGATATCCAATTAAGTCAAAAATACCAGCAATATCTTTTTCCTCTTCCACATAATGGGTCATGGCACGCCAACGTGTACTATATTTATGATAGCTATAGGCCCGATAGGCAGTGTCCATTATGAAATATTCCAATGGTTTAAATTCGGGATGAAGCTAAAGAAAAACAAAAGTCATCTTAAATAACATCGTTTCACATTTTCCCCCCTGACAAATACTTACCATATCAATAATGACGTGTGAAAGGTACGTTGCAAATCCTTCATTCAACCATGCATAAGACCACCATTCAGGTGAGACAAGATTACCAAACCATTGGTGGACAATTTCATGCACAATAGTTATGGTATCTCGAAAACGTTGCCGTAAATCATCCTCGGAATAGAGTAGGCAATCTTCACGATATGTTATAAGGCCCCAATTTTCCATTGCTGCTCCATAGTTTTTATTCAACGCCACATGATCCAATTTATCCAAGGCATAATCGACACCCAGATATTCTTCAATGGCAGCCACTGTTCGGATGGCAAATTCCAATTGGTGTTCTCCTTTGTTCGCCGACATAGTGGGTGTAAAGACACGTTGTGTAACATGGCCTTGTCTCTTTGAAATATAACCGAAATTTGACACGACAAATGCAACCAGGTAAGTTGAGATTGGTGGTGTTGTATGGAAAATGGTTGTTGACAAGTCACTATCACTGTTAAGTGGGAAAAGAGAGTAGGACATTTGTTAGACGCTCTTTGTGAGGAGAAGAATAGAGATCTTACTTGTGATGTATTACTTCTTTCATTGGCATATTTGAAATGGCCGAATATATTTTTCCGTGCGTAATCTGTATTGTAAAGTTGGCCTTAAATGCAGGTTCATCATAGCAGGGTATTGCCAGTCTTGCACTTGTCGGTTCGAATTGTGTGGCAGCTTGATATCTGTAATTTAAAAAATAAATCAATATTTAAATGATATCTGCTTAAAGTGGTTTAGAGTTGTGTTGGGGTTTTAAAGATTTTCTTATTATATATAACTTATCGAATTTTTTTATTATAAATTTTGATACCATTAAAGCTCAGGAGGTAGTGTGATCATGGCTTTCCCGATGGTTTTAATTCAAAGTTTTCGTAAGCAAATTGAGTAGCAGCACCACATTTAAATACCTCGATATGCATAAGGGCTGTCTCCAGATGAAAACAACAAAAAACCAAATTGATAATTTTGTTATTGAAAGAAAAACCTTTTCCGCAGAAAAAAGTGAGAAATGGTAAAGCGGGAATGTGAAAAAATCGAGATGTCCCTAAAGTCTACCAAAGAGTGAAAAATCAATCTGGCTTCTGGCGTAAGAGTAAATTATTGATGGCTTTGGTACAGGTACATCCTCCTTTACCGACGAGCAACGTAATCTGGTTACAGATACATATAGTGTGCTAATTGTTCCAAACTGTTGGTATTCAATGCTAGTGAAGACGACGATGATAAAACAGAATAAATCTTAGACGATGGCAAATACAACAGTAAACCGGCTGAAGAATAATAAGTCAGCAGGAGCTGTTCAAAATCGGAGGAGATACGCTGATAAGGTGTATGCATCAGCAAGTTAGCACTATCCACAAGATAGAGATAAGACTATGTGTTCTAACTAAAACGGCTATGTCTGTTCTCTATTGCTTATAAGATAGTGTCAGGGATATTATATGAACGACTAAAGCCTATGGTCAACGGAATCCTGGCAAATCCTGGAAAAGATTCAACAGATGCAGATCGACACAAGCTATATCTTACAAAGGTATTAAAAGCCATGTCATTCGGCTCCAACCGAAGACAAGGACGAACAGACCAAAGATATATTCTACGAGCGCCTAGAAGAAACATATGACCGTTGTCCTGTCCATGACATTAAAATTATTCTAGGCGATTTTAATGCCAAAATTGAAAAGGAGAAAAGGAAAGGAACAAAAAAGGAGACTTCGCAACGTCAAAAAACATGGTACTTAGCAGTACCAGATTTAGGCATCTCGATATTCATAAGGCCACCTGACTGTCTCCAGATCAAAGAAAAATAAATCAAATTGATCACGTTGTGATAGATGGAAGACATTCATAGAGCGTGTTAGATGTGTGATCGTTCCTACGAGCAAACATAGACTCGGACCACTACCTTGTTGCAGCAAAGGTACGTTCTCGTCTAAACGTTGCAAATAAAACACGAACAGACGCAACACGGAAGTTGGACATCGTTAAGCTGCAAATACAACAGATATCCACAGCATATTCCACTCAACTAGCCCAGTTGCTTAATGAAATCACTCCTCGTCCCGATAAAATATCAGCACAATGGCAAAATATTGCCCACTCCATGCAAACAGCCGCAAAGTCCATACTTGGATACCAAAGACATCCACCGAGGAATCTATGGTATTATCAGGAGTGTCGTGCTGCTACCGAAGAGAAAAATGCGGCATATAGGGCTACTCTACAATCAGTAGCAACTCGTAGCGCACGAGAGAGGTATAAGGAGAAAAGGAGAGAGGAGAAACGGAAAGGCGGGAGTGTGAAAAAATCGAGATGTACAGGAGCCAGAATGAAGTCCGAAAGTTCTACCAAAGAGTAAAACATCAAACTGATGGCTTTGGTACGGGCACATCCTCCTGTAGAGGCCAGCAAGGTAATTTGGTAACTGATACATAAAGTGTGCTCGGGATATGGAAAGAAAATTGTTCCAAACTGTTGGTATCCAATACTAACGAAGACAACGAAGATACCACAGATCCAATCCCAGAAGATGGTGTTGAATGTATACCGCCAAGATGAGGTAAAGACAGCAATAAACCGGCTGAAGAATAATAAGGCAGCAGGAGCCGATGGCCTAGCAGCGGAGCTGTTCAAATCCGGAGGCGATTTGCTGATAAGGTGTATGCAACAGCTAGTTTGCACCATCTGGGAGGAAGAACGCGTACCCGACGATTGAAACCTGAGTATCCTGTGTCCCGTCCACAAGAAGGAAGATAAGATTGCGTGCTCCAATTACAGGGGCATAAGTCTGCTCACTATCGCATATAAGATGGTTATCTGGGATATTTTGTGAGCAACTACAGCCTCCCTTGTCCCTTATGGGATGTTTGTGGAACAATTATAACTACAGCCTATGGTCAATGAAACAATTGGATTCTATCAGTGGGGATTTAGACCGGACAAATCCACCATTGACCAGATATTTACCTTGAGACAAGTCGTGGAAAAGACCCAATAAATGCAGATCGACACCTATCACCTTTTTGTCGATTATAAGGCAGCCTTCGACAGCCCGCTAAGCCCAAAGGTATTCTAAGCCATTTCTGGATTTGGTATCCCATCAAAGCTCATTCGGCTTGACTTTAACTGATATTAGGTCCTCAGTTAAAATAGGAAAGAACCTCTCCGAACAATTCAGTACCAAAAGAAGTTTCAGACAAGAAGACAGCCTTTCGTGTGACCTGTTCATCATGCTGGAAAAGGTTATACCAGATGCAAATGTCAAAAGAAATGGCACAATATACAGCAACAGCCACATGTTATGCTTATGCTGATGACATTGATATCATGGGACGATCAGTAAAGGAAGTAATTGATACTTTAAGAAGGTCGAACATCAACATCAGTTGTGAAATAAAGAGAAGAATTGTATTGGCCAACATATGCTACTTTGGCTTAAGTAAGCGGTTTAAAAACAAGACCACATCTCGTCGAACAAAAAGAACGCTTTACAAAACATTGATACTACCTGTGCTAATGTAAGGTTCCTAAGCCTGGGTACTTGCGCAAGCTGATAAGGCAGTGTTTGGTGTTTTTGAGAAAAAAAATTCTTCGAAAGATCTACGGACCGATCTGCGTTGCCGGTGAATATCGACGTCGTATGAATCACGACATCAATATAGTTAAACTTATGGAGATGCAGCGATTGCGTTGGCTAGGCCATATGAAAAGAATGAGCGATGATAATGGAGAGAACAAGTGGAAAAAGATATAGAAATACGCGGTATTCCAAAAAGCGAAGTAACAAACAGAGAGAATTGGAGATATTTTCTTAGTTCGGCTTATGGAACAAATGTTCTGTAATGGGCCAGCTAAGTAAGTAAGTATTCCGTCACAAATTCAATCAAAATCGGACGTCACACATAAATAGCGTGTTTGGTACATCAATGAAATGCTACATCCAATTCTTTCAATATATTTTGGAAAATTTATGTACAGACATAATTCCGTCACACACTCCTAATGTCATGCAAATCGGATAAATAATAATGCATGTTTGGTGCATCATGGGAGCTACATACATATATCCAAAGCAATAACAATAAATACACGGACAGACGGACATGCATAAATCAACTTAGAATGAGATGCTATGTACCAGCGACAAATCACTAGGATACAAGCAGACTTTCCACCTAAAATTTGTCGGTATAGGACCACGCCTTCACTTACTCCCCATAGAACGGTATCTCCCGACTTTCAGCATTTTGAAGGTTCTGGCCTCAATATCCCACCGAAAAGGCCGAAATTTGGTATTTAGTCTTTCCACCTGCAATTTGTCAGCATAGGTTCACGTGTTCACACGGTGCTCTTGAACCAAATTTAAATGGAAGGTGCTTACAGCGGGGAAGTTTTTGCGGATGCTGAAACTACAATGTTCATAGATGAGAAAAATCAAAAACAAGTAAGAAAAAGTATCAGTCAGCTGAGCTGACAAAAAAAAACCAAACACAATAATTATGCCGTATATAAAATATATTGATTTTGTAACACGAGTTTGCTTTAAAATCTGCATGTATCGTAATGTGGGGCTATACCAAATCATTGACATATGTATACCAAATATGTTTAGTAACCAAACTTCTTCATAAAGGAATTGAAATATTTAATTACGTTAAACTAAGGTTGGAATACATTTTTGAAAAAGTTTTACAGTTGTCTTGCACAATATCCATTTTTGTATGCTTACTTCTCTTCTCAGGAAGTATTGACTTACACCGGAAAAAGATTGTACCGTTGTAAATGAGGCCGCTAGAACAACCTACTGAAACCAGAATCAAACCGATGTAGCCCATATTTCAACCAGGTACATAACTTGATGAAATAATTTTATGTGCAAAGTTTACACTAATCAGAAACTCCCTGCAAGAATTATTTTGCAGATTTGCCATTTTGGTTGGTGCAGTCAGGGTTTCTTAGAAATGTTAGGCCAATATCTCAGGAAGTATGGACTTGCGCAAAAAAAAAATTTACCGCCGTAAAGGGAGCCGCAAGGACAACTTACTGAAACAAATTTCTAAACGATTTGAGAGTAGCTCTTAGACTTCACTTTATCCGAATTTTGTGTGGGAGGCTTGCGAAGGAGTGGACCACTATAGTCCATATTCGAACCCGATCTATCTGGAAGGAATAATACGATGTGCAAAGTTTGGACCAAATCGATTGTTCCCTTTGAGAGTTATCGTTCACACCATTTTACAGACAAATTTTGAAATGTTGTGGGGGAGGTATCCGAAGGAACTTGAACTAAGTTTGGACAAAATATTACAATACCCAAAATTTGGTTCGAATCGGTTGATCCGTTCGAGAATTATCGTGCGCACCAGCCAGCCAGCCAGACTGACAGACAGACAGACGGACGGGTATGGCTAAATCGACTCAAAATTGTCTGAAACGAATTTCGTCCTAACATACTTGGGGTCTAAAACCGTTATTTCGATGAGGCACATTTTTGGTCGTATCAAAGTGTATATACCCTTTCTAGCCTAAAGGCTGAGGGTATAAAAAAAGTCGCCGGAGCTCTTTTTAAATACATCGCAATTCAAGTTGACATTTTTAAGGGGATTTTAGGTTTTCACGATTTTCTTGGAAACCACAAGTAATATCGAAATGGGACTAAAGAAATTTTGTAGCTATGAAAATTCTCTACAATATTGACTTTTTTGATATCTTCGTAGTTTTTACCGTTATTGAGGTATAGAAGTTCAAATTAGGACAATGGTTTAACTGTATCGCCTCCTTATAAAACAATGTCATGACTGCAATTTCCCAACTCAAACTTACATATCTCAAAAATGGTACAACCTAGGAAAAATTACGAAAGCCAATCTTGTAGAGAATTTCATAGCTACAACATATTCTTTAGTCCTATTTCGAAAGGATATGCAATTTTCAAACTAAATCCTGAAGACCTAAGAAAAAATCTAAAAATTGCATCTGATACAGTAGAATCGCGATAATTCGTAACTCGATAATTCGTGTAAACTGTCGGTCCCATGAAGCGGTTTCCTTTGTATTTTAATCTCGCTAATTCCAAATCGTCAATAATTCGTATTAAATTGCCGGTCCCTTGGATTACAAATTATCGAGGTTCTACTGTATCTCAAAAATGGTAAAACCTAGGAAAATATCAATCAGCCAATCTTGTACAGAATTTGCACAGCTATAACATTTTCTTTAGTTCCATTTCGATAGGACTTGCTGTTTCCAAGCAAAACCTTTTTTGGATTTTTCTCATCTATAAACATTGCCGTTTCAGAATCCGCAAAAACTTCCCTGACGTAAGCGGTTTTCATTTAAACTTAGTTAAGGTGCACTGTTCATAACATTGTAATTAATGGAGGCTACAGTCAATCCATTGTCCTTACTAGAACATTTTTATATTTCAATTTTTTGGATTTTTCTCATCTATAAACATTGCCGTTTCAGAATCCGCAAAAACTTCCCTGACGTAAGCGGTTTTCATTTAAACTTAGTTAAGGTGCACTGTTCATAACATTGTAATTAATGGAGGCTACAGTCAATCCATTGTCCTTACTAGAACATTTTTATATTTCAATAACTGTAAAAAGTACGAAGATATCATAAAAGTTAATCATATAGAGAATTTTCATAGCGCTTAAAAATGTCAACTTGAATAGCGATTTATGTATGTATTTAAAAAGCGCTCCGGCGATTTTTGTTTTGTTTTTTGATTTTTCTCATCTATGAACATTGTAGTTTCCGAATCCGCAAAAACTTCCCAGGTGTAAGCACCAACCATTTAAATTTGGTTCAAGAGCTTCGTGTTCATATAGCCCCATGGAACGGTACCTCCCGATTTTCGGTATTTTGAAGGTTTTAGCCTCATTATCACACCGAAACGATTGGAATTTGGTACTAAGTCTTTGTTGGGATATACAACTTTCCACCTGAAATTTGTGGGTATTGGTCCACGCCTTCATTTAGCCGCCATAGAACGGTACCACCGACGTAGCCAGGGGGCCGGGCCCCCCGGGCCCCCCCCGAAATGGTTTTCGTTTCCATAGGATATTAGCATATGTTACACATTTTTTTAATTTTTGAGTAAAATTTTAAAAGGTTTTAGATTTTTAAAGAAATATGTAAAGTATTTGGGTAAACTAGATTGGTTTACTTATTAAAAGTATGAAATAATGAAGAAGTTAGGTTTTTTGAGCAATTTTCTGCATAGTTGTTGGTAAGTTTTAAGGTGTTGTTTAAGCGTTTAATAGTAATTTTAGGCTGATTCTAAGTGTTGTTGAGTTCAGAACAAGATGTTTACTGGCTTGTAAACAATATCTAGAAAAACATTCTTGTGGTTCCTATTCTTTATTATGTTTCAAATTTGCAAAACAAGAACTATACCAACCGTTTTTTATGATAAAACTTCTGTTCCACCGCAGTCTCGTTCGTTGAGATTATTAGAAACTGGTCTCTTGTTACAAATTAGTAAATGTCTATTGTACAAAAAAGGATTTTTCTGTCGTACTTTTATGTTTTGTTCTACCTTTCGAGTGTTTTTAATAACAAGATTAACGAGATTGAGGTCAATATTTATATTTTATTTATTGCATATTATTTCCAATATTTCGAAATTACATTGAATTTCAACTTCAGGGATTTTTTCTATCGATTACACTGTGCAACATTTTTAATGTGATCTTGTGCAAACAATTCGAACTGATGATTTTTTGAAAGTACAGACCCAAACGACAAAAAACCTTAGTTGGGTTTTGCTGTGCGAGATCCAGCTCGGATTTTATGGCCCCATCTATACATGGTTAAATATTGAGTTTTTAAAGAAATTCGGCGCTATATCTCTGAAACCAATGCGAATCTTCTTCTGACCTCTGAACCAAATTTGTTGATAAGGACAAGAAAAAAATATTTGGAGAAATAATGAACTCGAAAAACTGCATTTAATGCCTAAAATTTAAAAATATATGCAAAAATTCCAAAATTTTTATACATTTCGCACCGTATCTCCACAACCGTTAATTTTTTCTGAATATTTTCTTTTGAAAAATATTCCCTGGAATGTAGTACACAACTCTTCAGAACATGCCATTGTTGTAAAATGCCTCTATGCTGTTGTTTTCAGTACATTTTTCAACGACGATTTAATAAAAATGTCAATAATGTAGTGAAATCCGAAATGCGAGAATAAACTGTTAGTGTGAACTGTGTTTGAAATACGTGTTGTAAAAGATATGATGCAAAATACCGCTGAAACAACATGAAACAAGCATTCCAGAGTTTCAGCATGTTCTAAAGAATTGTTGAGAACTTTATTTGGAAGATTTTTGCAAGAGGTTACTTGGTTCAACTCCCAATAGTTTAGCCCATACTGACCAGAATTTCAGCAGTTATGTAAAATTTTCTATATTTTATAGATGTTGATGCCGTAGATGGAGTTTTTCTTATGTGGGTTTTTCAGAAGATAAGTTCTGCTAGTACAGGGCTACAATATTGCTAAAGACAGCAAGGCCAAATTCCTATTCGTTTCTGAGATAAAGGCCTGATAAATGCAAAAACGTGTAGATTTAGCCCGGTTTAGATGAGGCCTTAAAATCCGAACTGGATCTGACAGGACAAACCCTACTAGGGTTTTTGTAGTCTAAATATGTGTTTTTAAAAAAAAAAAAATCATACTAGAAGTTGTTTGCATTTTCAGTGTTGCATAGTGTTACTCTTTGAATTGAATTATGGATGCACATTTGTAGATATGTTCCTTTTTCCTGTTTTGTCAAAGGACTTTGTGACGACAAACGAAATCAAAAATAATAAAAAAAGCTGATCGGAAACAGATTCTGTTCTTCGTCAAAATCTCAAAAAGAATCAGTCGGCTTAGCGGACTGAAATATACCCTGAGTCTGTGTGAACTGAAATATTCATCTATGGACAGATCGAATAGGGGCCACACAACCAAAATCCTTTAACCCAAAGCTATGTATTAGGAGATTTTCAGAATCGTGTACCCATTATCGGACGTATGAACTTGGCGACAAAATGGGGATTATATCATTGATCACAAGTGTTGTTGCGGTACCTGAAGAAATGGACCGGACCGACATAGGTCATTTTGGAAGTAGATATTATTTTGGAAGTCATTCCTTTTAAAAGAGTTTTGCTCCCACCAGTCATTTCAGTTCGTCACAGAATATTTTTCAGTTTTTTTTTTCAGGATATATGGACTTGCCCACGAAAAACACAATACCGTTCTAAACACAAGGAATACCTTCAGTAAACATTTCTAAGGATCCTCGAACAGACCTTAAACTGCATTTAACAACTATTTTGATGGTTTTTGAAGGATGTACCGCAGTATAAGGTTCGAAAGTTGTCGTGCGCACCAGTCACTACACATGACGGCCGTAGGTGTTCTTTACAGCTTTCGGGCCATTTTCTCTGAAAGTATGGACTTGCCTCTGAAAAACTTGTACTGTAGTAATAGTGGCCCCGAGAACACTTGTTGCAAAAAAGGAAAGCGTTTCCAGAGAGGTCTTTTTATTTATTAATTTATTTATATCATATTTTTACTTATAACTAAATTATTAGCAAAAAGGGAGTGAAGCCATGACTACTTAGGTCTTCAGCTTACACTTATCCACTTATTTATTGTCGAGAGAGGTCTTAAACTGCACATCTCTGAAATTTGTTTAAATACTCTGTGGAAGGTTACCGAAAGAATGGATTGATATGGTCCATCTTCGAAGTTGATCAAAATTTGGACAAAATAAAACGAAAGTCAAATTTTGGACCGATCTGTTCGAGAATCATCGTGTCCTCCACCAAGACGGATGAACATAGCTAAGTCGACTTCAAGTTTTCTGAAACAGATTTCTACCAAACACACTTTGGCCCTAAAACCATTATTTCGATGAGGTTTATTTTGACTAAAGGTTGAGATTATAAAAAATGTAGATTGGGAAACATTTTGTTAGTGGGTTTTTGCTGAAAGAATGTATGCATGTATTGATCTTGGGTTGGACGCCAGAATTTAATTTTAAAAGAATTCAAGACTGATTGCCAGAGTTTTCCTAGTTCCTGATCAATTTATGAGAAGATCCACGATCGAAAACCAGAATTTCTATAAGAGAAGTCCGACGATTGAACGCCAAAATAGTCTATTTACATGCACGATTGGGCAATAGAATTCGTCATTTACATACCGCGATTAGGTGCTAGAATTTTAAGATTGATAGACTCACTATTGCTTAGAATATTTTTTTATCAAGAAAACCACTATCTGCATTCAGAAATTCTTTGTGATAAGATCTACGATTGGACACCAAAATATCTTTAGGGAAATAACGATAGTTGGTTTCCTTATGAAAATAAAAACGATTGGACACCTGAACTTCCGAAATTGAAAAATTGACCATACTCTGAAGTGGAAAATTGAAGCCTGAAACAAGGGGAAATTGGCCAAGAAATCTTACTCCATTTTAATTAAATAATAGTAATAAAAATTATTTCATCAGTAAAATAAGCCTAAAATAAAGCTTAAATCATTGCTAAATAATAAATTTTCGCTAATATTAACTTTAAAAATTTTGGTCAGGTGGGCCCCCCCCGAAATGAAATCCTGGCTACGTCCCTGAACGGTACCTCTCGATTTTCAGTGTTTTGAAGGTTGTGGCCTCAATATCCCACCAAAAAGGCTGAAATTTGGTATTTAGTCTTCGTAGGGGGTATAAAACGTTCCACCTGAAATTTGTCGGTATAGGTCCACGTGTTCATATAGCCCCATAGAACTTTCCACCTGAAACTTGTCGGCATAGATCCACGTGTTCATGTCCCCCATAGATGGGTACCTCTCGATTTTCAGTATTTTGAAGGTTGTGGCCTCAATCCCCCACCGAAATGCCTAAAATTTGCTACTAAGTCTTCTTTGGGGGTACAAAACTTTCCACCTAAAGTTTGCCGGTATAGGTCCACGTGTTCATATAGCCCCCATAGAAGGGCACCTCCCGATTTTTGGTATTTTGAACGTTGTGTTCTCAATATCCCACTAATATGGCTGACATTTGGTATTTAGTCTTCATTGGGGGCATAAAACTTGTCACTTAAATTTGTTTGAACGATAGCTCCCGATTGTCGGTATTTTCAAGGTTGTGGTCTATATATCCCACCGAAATTCCTGAAGTTTGGTATTTAGTTTAGCCACATTTTTATACCCTACACCACTATGTGGGGAGGGTATTATAAGTTGGTTTTGGCCAAAAAGTTTGTAACGCATCGAAATAATGGTCGTAGACCCATACTTATATATATCAAAATTAATGTCTCGACGAGCTGAGTCGATCTGGCTATGTGTGTCCGTCCGTCAGTCCGTCCGTCCGTCCGTCTGTCCGTCTGTCCGTCTGTCCATCTAAACCTTGTAATCACGCTACAGATCGCAATTTTGATCGGATCGTCACGAAATTTTGGGTGTTGATGGGGGTCCCGGAGGGGAAGAAGCCTATTGATTTTGGTGATGGTCGGATAATATTTAGGGGTCGGAATGGGCAAAAAACTTATGTGGATAAAATGACAACGTTTTTTTCCAAAGCGAATATCTCAGCTTCTATATGGGGTATACCAAAAGCAAAACCTGACAATGAAAGTAGAAAATATCACCTTTCTAATGATGTAAAGTAGGTTCTTGTAGGTGATCAAGCAACGAAGATATCACAATAGTCGCAAATAAACCCCAAATGTTCATGTTTGCGATTTTAGTTATAATGACGAATATCACAGCTTTGGCTGGGGACTTTCCAAAAGCAAAGCCTGACTATGGAAGTAGAAGATTCCACCTTTACAATGATGAAAACTAGGTCGGCGTAGATGACCAAATAGCGGAGATATCACAATAGTCGGTAATTCATCCCATTTTTCAATTTTTTTGGAAATCACGCTACAGGCCGCAATTTTGATCGGATCGTCACGAAATTTTGGGGGTTATTGGGGGTTCTACAGGGGAAGAAGCCTATTGATGTTGGTGATGGTCGAATAATATTTAGGGGTCGGAATGGGCAAAAAACTTATTTGGATAAAAAGACAACGTTTTTTTCCAAAGCTAATATCTCAGCTTCTATAAGGGGTATACCAAAATCAAAACCTGACAATGAAAGTAGAAAATATCACCTTTCTAGCGATGTAAAGTAGGTTCTCGTGGGTGATCAAACAACGAAGATATCACAATAGTCGCAAATTAAACCCAAATTTTCATTTTTGCGATTTTAGTTATAATGACGAATATCACAGATTTGGTTGGATACTTTCCAAAGAAAAGCCTTACGATGAAAGTAGAAGATCCCATATTTACAATGATGCAAACTAGGTCGGCGTAGGTGACCAAATAACGGAGATATCGTAATATTCGATAATACATCCCATCTTTCCATTTTTTTGGAAATCACGCTACTGGGCGCAATTTTGATCGGATCGTCACGAAATTTCGAGGGTAAATGAGGGTCTCACAGAGGAAGAAGCCTATTGATTTTGATGATGGTCGGATAATATTTAGGGGTCGGAATGAGCAAAAACTTTATTTGGAGAAAAAGTCAACATTTTATTCCAAAGCAAATAACTCAGCGTCTATAAGGGGTCTACAAAAAGCAAAACCTGGCAATGAAAGTATAAAATATCACCTTTACAACAATGTAACGTAGGTTGTCGTAGGTGGTCTAACAACGAAGATATCGCAATAGTCGCTAATAAAACCCAACTTCTCATATTTGCGATTTTAATAATAATGACGGATATAACACCATTGGTTGGGGACCTTCTAAAAGCAAAGCCTGACAAAGAAAGTAGAAAATCCCATCTTTGAAATTATGCAAAGTAGGTTGGCGTAGGTAGTCAAATAATAGAGATATCGCAATAGTCGTTAATGCATCCCTTTTTTCCACTTTTTCTGCAATCACACTACAAGTCGGAATTTTGATCGGATCATCACGAAATTTTCTCACAGAGATAGAAGCCTATTGATGTTGGTGATGTCGACAGTAGTCAAATATAAAATTAAATATTAATTATTTTGGTTCAGTTCGCCTTAAGTCATTTGGTATAAAAGCCAGATAGGTGAAAACTTTCGTATCTCCATAAAAGAAATGTTTTCGAGTGAAAAGATTATTCACAGAAGTAGTGGTGTAGGGTATCACATAGTCGGCCCCGTACCGACTATAGCCTTTTCTCACTTGTTTCTTCTGAATTGGTTGTTAATTGTGTTCTCACTATACGTATTTGAAGGTTTTTTCGTCAAAATTTACAACCAAGGTTGTTGTGATTAAAATTGGTTGTTACCAGAGGATACAAAAACTCAATTCGGAAAAATGTCCATATTTTTGAAAGATCGTTAAAATATTCTGTTCCCATTTACTTCAATATAGTTCGTGGTGGAGGGTATAAAAAATTCGATCCGGTCGATTTTAACGCCGTTCTAACTTGTTTGTTTTTTTTACTTGCAAAAGTTCAAATTTTGTCCGTGGGGCTGGCTCCCCACCCGAAATGGTGTCTATATGAATTTCTGACTATGTCACAGCTGTGGGAAATATATCCTAAAAAATTATGGATCTATCTCGTTCCCTTTTTGTATGTTACATACAAATGCACAAAGATTTAATACCAATTTACCATAAGGTGGTGTAGTATATAAAAACATTCTGTTTACAGCGATATAATGTTTTTCGTCATTGGGGGCTCCGATAACTATCCAAAGGGGTTACATAGGGTAGATTTGGACAATCTAGGTCGTAGCTCAGTATCCTAGTTCAAAAAAGTAACGTCATACAAACTAATATGTGAAATTACGTATACGTAATCTCTTCGCACAAACGATCGGAGTGCATTGGACTAGATAGTGAACTAGGCCGTTGAATTGAACTAGATTGGCACAACTCTAAATAGGGCCAATGTCGATCCATTCTTTGACGTACCACCTCCACATGAGTTCAACACTTTTCAGCTCGTTGACTCTTTCTATAGCACTGCATTTTGTTTTGCTACAAGTGGAAGTTCTGCAGACTACATAATTTAAATTATTCTTCAATAGTAAAAATGTCGTTTCCCGGCAAAAGGTTGCGCACTGTTTTGTTTACAACTCACACAAACACAACCCTACTATCAACACACTGCGATAACAATATCTCAATACTATTATTTAATAAAACTTTCGTTTCAATATTATTGGCAAAAGATAATCGACAGCGAGACGCCAGAGTGCATAGTACTCATGACAACGCAGCAAGTTTACGTTTTTTTTCTTTTTGGTTTGTGTGGAGGGTTCTGATTGTTTTGTTTTTGTCTTTTTTTCGAACTTGCGATGACGAAACATTGATTTGAAGTGTTTATCTCCTTATCAGTGGTGGTGGTGGTCTGGCCCCTGCGAGTTTATTCATTTGTTTTCTTTGCATCCGTCGTTCATTTTGTCAATAAAAAACATTTCCACCGAATTTGACATTTGTTTTGATGAACGGTTTCCCCTCTGACTCACAATCTTTTCTCCCGAAAAAAATATGATTTACTTACATGACCTTATTTCCGGCATCACGATAGGCCAACCAATAAAGACCCAAATGATCTTCGTTCATTGTGCCATCGTAAAGAATTTCCAGGCGATATCTCTTTCCAACTTCGAATATTTGATAATATTCCTCGCCATGAATGATGAGAAAGTGACGACGATTATCCACGCTGTAGGTTAGATCGCGTAGCATATCACCGCTGTCCATTTCAGTGGCAGTGATAATAAAATTGCTTAGATTTTTGGCATGCAGAACAATTTCATCGGTCGTCTCTCGTATCTCAATGTCAATGGTAACATTCCCCTTGAAGTAGAGACCTCCCGCATGGATATTGGTGACAATATGGAGATTGTATTCCAGGGGGAAAGATGAATTGGGCAAACGTAGTGGTCTTTCCTTTAGTGATGCTGCTGGAGGAGGTAGTGTTGATGTTGAGGGGACTGTTGTCATCTCGTCCGTTTCCGTTACCACCACGTTAATATCGTCAGCTGTGCCTTGACCCAAGACCAATAGGGTTTTTGGCGCCAACATTAGCAAAATAGGCAACAGAAGAAATATCCATTTTTTATTTAGAAATTTTGTATATGGTCTTGCCATTATCAAATTAAACGTCCGCGTCCCCGTTTGACGCGACCTACAAACGAACCGTTCAATACTACAAATAAAATTCAACTGAATATAATATTCCGAAAAAATCGACGAGCCAAGGCTCTCATTGAATTTGTTGTGTTGATAAGTGATCAGGAAAATACATTGACAAATGAAATGTGGAACCAACGCGCTTTATTGATAAGATAACAATGCGTATTGGGGGAGAGAATCAATGGTATAGCAGTTTGTATAAGAGTTAAATTTAATAATGAAATGTGCATCAATGTTTCCACGCTTTTGTTATGAAAATACATATGTCAGAGTATTTGTGTAAAGCAGAATGCTTTCACAACTTTATGAGAGAAAGCCAATCAAAATAAAATGCAATTATTGTAGAGATGGGGGTAATGAATTATTAGTGATCCGAGAAGTGTCATTACAAAGGATTTAAGCGCAAATTGTTGAACTTTTATAGAGGAAGTACCTTAACCCCAATCAAGTAGGCACGATTACTTTTTATTTATTTTAGAGCTTTCGGGCCTTCTTTGTCGTCAAGTATGAACATAGGAACCAAAAGGACTGCGTTGCTGACGGAGATATACCCTCAGTCTCTAATAAAAAAGTATATACAATATATTGATTTTGTATCACAAGTTTGCTTGAAAATGCGTAGAATCTGTAGGTATCGTGATGTGGGGCTATACCAAATCATTGACATACAGCTTGTTTTTGTAAAAAAAACGTTTTTCTAACGAATATGTTTTAAATTTGGTTTTTATAAAATATTGGAAAGAATTCGTCTGATTCCGAAAAGCTTTTCATAACAGTATTTCCAAGATGTAAATTTTTGAAATTTTTGAATTGTTCGCACCATTATTCAGAAAATTTTTTGAATTTTTGTAGGGGGTACCCTAAGGAGTGGACCAATATCGTCCATTTTCAAACTTAAGCTAAGTTTGGTTAAACTATTACGAAATGAAGAATTTGGTTCAAATCGGTTGATCCTTTCGAGAGTTATCCCACCAGCCAAACAGAAGGACCGACAGATCTAAATCGAAACTTTAATCGAATTTTTGGGCATCGTAAAATTTCTTCCAAATGTACCTCAACCTCATAGAGACTCTGTGTCGAACAACATTTTCTCTTTAATGCAAATCACATGTTAAGACAAAATTAAATAGTCCAAAGAAGGCCAACAAAATCTGGAACCTCTTTAAATAAAGAATTCTTGGGAAAATTGATATGTAGATAAATTTCTCAATTCACACACGCAGAAAAATATATGTTAGAAGTATATTTGGATCCAAACAAACAAAATTTTGTTTGGGACTGATTGCAAACAAATATATGTTTGGATCCAAACATAATTTGTTTGTGTTCAAACAAATATATGTATGCAACATTTTGTAATATATCTCACTTTTATTTGTTTGGGTACCAACATATTTTTTATGTTAGAACATATTTTTTATGGGTGGAGAGAGGATTTTTGTCAAAGAGAGTAACAACAGGGCTCTCGCGGATGCGGAATGCTGTTTTATAATAAAGAGCTTCGTGTATTGTGTAATAGGAGACGCAGAAGCTTTGGTGGTGTGTATGCGGTAAGACACGTGCGTTTCGTGCTTTGTTGTTGTTAACCAACGTAGCAAGCGAAGAGAAAAAGAAAAAAATGGTATTAATTATATTGTTCTTTTTTCTTCAGTTTTCTAAATACAATCTTTGAGTAAAGACGGTAAAGTGGGTGAATAAATCAGTGTTATGTCTTTTCTTAAAGAAATGGAGCTTTTTAGGAAATAAAATGCGCAATACATTTTATAATTGAATCAAAAAGGTGAATAGAAATATTTTTTTTGGATAAGGAAGAAGGGCTCCGCGAAAAATGGCCCCAGGAAATATGGCCCCAAAAGGCATTGTGAAAAATGGCCCCAAATTTGGGGTGAAACTGTATAATGAATTTTGACCCCAATATACCTCGAACAATTTCCCCCCAAAATAATGCAATATTGCCCCAACAATAAAATGAAAAATTGCCCCAAGTTTGGGGTAATTTTGCCTAATGAAGTTTTACCCCAAAATAAAAAATGCAATTTCGCCCCAAAAATTTTATAATTTTTGTTGGTAATATAAAAACAATCAACCATAGTATCGTTTACAATTTCTATGCAGTAAGGACAAATACAATGTTTCGATTTACCCAATGTTGAACAACACTTTAACTGTTTGCAAGGAAGCATCACAACAATTTAAAAATTGTCCTTCCATAATACATATTCACACCATTTCTTCTAACTTTCTGATAAAAATCTAAATATATCGACACAATTAAAACAGATACAATTGAAGTAACTTGTATGATATTGCAAATTAGAATCTATTTTAATACATAATAATTAAGCGGGGAAAGATTGTATGATTAATAAATCGGAGAAGCCACTAGAGAAAATTAAAAAATCGCGCGATTTTTTAATTTTCTCTAGTGGCTTCTCCAATTTATTAATCATACAATCTTTTCCCTGCATAGTTATTTCACATAAAAACAGATTTTATAAACTGTGTGAAATCGATTTTTATTTGTAATACTTGTGTAGGAGCATTGGTGAAATCAATTTTTAAAACAAAAACATATATTATGAACTGTTTGAAATCGATTTTTATCTGTAATACTTGTGAAGGAGTATTGGTGAGATTGTTTTAAAAATCGCGCGATTTTAAAACAATCTTACCAATGCTCATTCACAAATTTGAAATCAATTAAAAAAAACAGATATTATGAACTGTTTGAAATTGATTTTTATCTGTAATACTTGTGAAGGAGTATTAGTGAGATTGTTTTAAAAATCGCGCGATTTTTAAAACAATCTCACCAATGCTCCTTCACAAGTATTACAAATAAAAATCGATTTCAAACCGTTCATAATATCTATTATTTATTATAATATTTCAGTTATCTTATAAAAATACTAACATCAAATGCTCTCCAATACGCACTCTGTACTTTTTCTTTCCTTTTTTTAATTACAAATTCACACTTCTTACGACTTCCACAGAACATCTAAGAATAAATGGTTTGCAAAGTTGATATATTTTACAACGGACTAAAACGTAAATTGCTATTGTACGATTATAAATATAAAACAAATTTTTGTAAAATTTAATTTTAATTTTTGAAAAATATCTCAGAAACGCAAAAGGCCCAAAACATCGACAGAAAATAATTTTGGGGATTTTTTGCATTTTTAATGTTTGGGGTCATATTTCATTTTTATTGAAATGCAATTATGCCCCAATTTTTTGGTGTAAAAATACCCCACAAATTTGTGAAAAACTGCCCCAAATTGCGTGTTGTTGTAATGTACACAATTTTTTGGGGTCATTTTGCACTTTTGCTTTGGGTCAATTTTGCATTGGGGCCATTTTTCGCGGAGCCAGGAAGAAGTCGCATTTAATATTGGTAATTACATCAATACATTTTTCATATACATACATATTAAGCCGGGGCGATTTGTGGGGAAGGAAAAAAACCTTAATGGGCCCTTCGCGTTTCTGATTCCTGGGATTGAACTGAATAAAAAAGTCCACTGGACCATATGTCTACCGCGAAAATCGAGCCTCCCGATTTTGACTTTAAGTTTTTAATTGGAGTTTTTTGGATATTTTGGAATATAACAGCCAAACCATTGAGACTTGCGACTCAACACAAAGGCCAAAATTGCAGCCAACACAATAATTAAGAACTCTCTAGTACATCGCAAAAGTATTGGAATGCTCCTTCACGAAGTGACTCAACCGAACCAAAAGTATTTTCGTTGTCCATGGACCCCAACACGATAGAATTTCGTAACAGAACGCTTGAATATTTTTCTGGGCAACTTTTGTAGCACAATGTCATTTATCGATATTTGCCGACAAATGTGCACTTTATCAAGACCAAAACTGCATGAAGGAGCATTCCAATACTTTTGCGATGTACTAGAGAGTTCTTAATTATTGTGTTGGCTGCAATTTTGGCCTTTGTGTTGAGTCGCAAGTCTCAATGGTTTGGCTGTTATATTCCAAAATATCCAAAAAACTCCAATTAAAAACTTAAAGTCAAAATCGGGAGGCTCGATTTTCGCGGTAGACATATGGTCCAGTGGACTTTTTTATTCAGTTCAATCCCAGGAATCAGAAACGCGAAGGGCCCATTAAGGTTTTCAAATCGCCCCGGCCTAATACATATGTATATTTGAAATGTGGATATACCCATTTATTACATTATATAATCATTTGATTCCAGATGCCGAATTCCCACTGATGATTTCAACTTTGAGGAAAATGTGTTATTTTTTTCACAACTAAGGAGAAGCGTTAAACGGTGTTTCTATATTATTTTTTCTTTTTAAAAGTGCCACGTTTTATAAACTATTCCATTCAGTTTTTCTTTTATTAAAGTCTGTTATGTATTTCTTTGGAACTTTTTATGTACCTATGTGTCTGTTGTTGCTTTTGCTTCTTTTCTATGCCTTTCAATAAACCACCATTATTTAATGTGTGTATATTTTTGAGATAGCCAGTGAGCGCTTACTGAGAGCAAGTGAGCATACATTTCAATGTGTTTCACCCAAACATATATGTAATTTGTTTGCACACAAACATATAATATGTTTGCACCCAAACATATATTTGATTGCAGGACCCAAACATATGTTATGTTTGGGACTGATGGCAAACAAATATATGTTTGGGATATATGTTAGATAGGCGTTTTTTTCTCCGTGCACAGGCTGAGGGTATATCTCTGTCAAAAAAGTGTCAGTCACTTTTTTACTTGTTTTATTTCGTTTTTCACTTGTTGACTGCATCGAAGCCTTGGACTTCCAGTTCTGCGTGTACTGCCATACACCCCTAAATTTCATACGACGCCGATATTCACTGTAGGCCCGTAGATGTTTCGAAGAATTTTTCTCACACACAAAACACTGTCTTATCTGCTTACGCAACTACCCCGGCTTCGACACCATGCATTAGCACGGATAGTAGCAGTGTTTTGTAAAGTGTTTGACGAGATGTGTCTTCGTTTTTAAACTGCTTACTTAAGCTAAAGTAGCATCTTTTTATTTAGTTCTTCTTCTTATTTCGTTTATGGTGGTACCTTAAAATTATTGGATCCAACTTCTTCAGTTGGTCCGAATTCTTTGAACGTATTGCGCCTCTATAAAACAACTTGGTCATTCTACTTCAACCTTCGCAAATGTATCAGTTACTTCTTTTAGTGATGGACCCATGATGTCAATATTGTCGGAATAAGCAAGTAACATGTAGCTATTGGTGTATATTGCGCCGCATCTTTTTATACCCTCCACCATAATACATCGAAATATTCGCTGGAGACCTTATATGGGGGAATTCTGAGTGAAATCGGACACTTTTTCAAAATGAGGTTTTTGATTACCTTTATTAAACTATTCTTTTCAACGGTGGCAAAATACCCCTCAGTAATGTTGGCGACATTTCCTGGGTATTTCAGCCATGTAAAACTTCTCTACAAAAGTGGTGTCTTAGACACTCCGTTCGGACTAGGCGATAAACTGTAGGTCCCATGTAATTGAGCTAATATGAATCGGGGTGCACTCATGGATATGAGAGAAGTCTCCCTTGTCCCTTATGGGATGTTTGTGAAACAATTATTAAATATCTGGTACTACTACGAGGGCGGTTCGGAAACTTCTTAGCCTATCAATGAAAGAGAATAGTTAGCTTTTCAAAAATATTTTTATTTTTCAATACAATCTCCTGAAACTTCAATACACTTAGTCCAGTTCAATACACTTTTCTAGCAATTCTATCCCTTGATTAAAATAGTTTTCCTCAAGGTCTTCAAAATAGTGGTTTACAACTGTAATTGCATCTTCATTTGAGGTAAAACGCTTGCCAGCAAGGAATTTTTTTAGATTTGGGAACAAGTAAAAGTCACTGGGAGCTAAATCAGGAGAATAAGGTGGGTGGTCAAGCAACTCGTACTTTAATTCGTTGATTTTATCCATTGTTAAAACACTCTTGTGCGTTGTCTTGATGAAAAATTATTTTTTTGTGTTGTAAGCCAGGACGTTTTTCTCGAAATTGTACATTTAATTGATCCAAAAGGTTGCAATAGTACTCTGAATTTATTGTTTTACCCTTTTGCAGATAGTCAATCAATAAAATACCTTTGAAGTCCCAAAAAACCGTTGCCATAACCTTACCATCCGATTGAATTGTTTTTGCCTTCTTTGGGGCACTTCCTCCAACTTCAGTCCATTGTTTGGATTGTTCTTTTGTCTCTGGAGTATAGTGGTGGATCCATGTCTCATCAACAGTTATGAAACGACGCTTAAAATCCATTTTATTTCGCTTTAAACGATCCAAACAAGCTTGAGAAATGTTCATTATTATGCGTTTTTGATCGACTCTTAACAAATGCGGCACCCATCTTGCAGAAAGCTTTTTCATCTGTAGTTCTTCATGCAAAATTATATGGACTCGATCATTTGAGATGCCCATGATATTAGCAATTTCACGCACTTTTATTCGTCGATCATTTAATACCATATCATGTACTTTGGCTACAATTTCTGTTGTTGTTGTTGCTCTTTTTGGACGTCCACTACGTGGTTCATCCTCAATGCTTGTACGACCACGTTTAAATTCAGCAACCCAATTTTTTACTGTTGCATATGAAGGAGCACTTTCACCTAACACATTCACCATATCATTATGAATTTCTTGTCCCGATAAACCTTTTTTATGTAAATATTTAATGACAGAACGCATTTTTAATTTTTCCATTGTAAAAAAATTGCGGATGCGTCTTTTTTGAACACCTGTTTCTATATGAAGGAGTTGCCAGATCGAAACAAAATTTAACATGTGTTCATAACAGAGATGGAAGATTCCAAAACACTTAACTTTTTTCTGTTTATACCGCGCTTTTTGTGCTAGGCTAAGAAGTTTCCGAACTGCCCTCGTAAGTCTCATTCCATTGTCGGAGGTTTCTCTCTGTAGACTGAATTTCCCTCCCGACTGTTGGGGCTGAGATATTCTCCTTTGCAATTTTGGCATTAAAATCGCTTAAATAATTTTAGACAGGAATATGGTCATATGTTTCTGCTAAGCTTTCGTAAAATATGTATGGTAACATGGGCGCCTTCGCCACGTTTTTGTTCAAAATGTTCTCATATCGACATCATTAAAGTTTTTCCAAATATTATTTTTGGTAAGAATATTAGCATGTCTTGACTATAAGTTTTGATATATAAATGATTATAATTTTGTTTTTAAAATATTATTTTTGAGAATTTACAAAATGTCTAAAAAGTGGCGAAGCCTCCCCACCCATGGGGTAGCTTCGCCATCGACATACTCTATAACTGACTCTTACCATATCAAATATCAACATTATGCATAAAAGGAACATGTTTTCTATTTAATAATCAAAAATGATTCTGAAATTTACAAAAAGAAACATATTCTAGCCGCTAATTGAAGTAGGTACCTTGAATTTAGGCATAAAAATGACATTTTTGCCAAATTAGATAGGTTTAGCACAATATTTGATTTCAACTTCTCATTATAGCGTGGTATATCAATAGCATAAACAATTTAAGTTAAACCTGACATATTTCTCACATTAACCCAGCTGCTTTGGGGAGTTTGATTTTATTATTGGTTTATAGCGGAATGTTTTTTTTATAGAATTGGGTTACTACCCGACGCCAACCCCACTTTTTGTCGTTCTTATGGGTTAACACGCAGCTCACTACCTTTAAAGGGGTTTAAAGGCAGCTCCTCAGGTGACACTACGGGTAGGTCATTGTCTATTTAAAGCAAGTAAAAAAGTATCAGTCGGCTGTGCCGACAAAGATGTACCCTCAACCTATGTGAATCGAAACGTTCATCTACGGACAGATCGAATGTATTTGGGGTTCTTTTCAGAATTTTGTGGCATTTTTTGGACATTTGAACTTGCCGACAAATATGTGGATTAGGATAAAAGTGTACAAAAGAGGTACTTGAAGGAATGGACCAACATTTCCATTACGGAAGTGGATCTTATTTTGTAAGTCATATCTTTTCGATATATACCGCGCTTACTGGTCACTTCAGTGGGTCATCGTATAACTTTTGGACCAGTATGCCAGGAAGCATGGACTTGTCCGCGGAAAACATAATATTGCTGTAAACAGGACCACAACGAACAGCATCGGTATAAATTTCCAAAGAATCTTCGAATAGACCCTAAACTGCACTTAGACACAAATTTTGAACTTTTGTGGGGAGGTACCCTAAGGAGAGGACAGATATGGACCATTTTCGAAGCTAAATTAAATTTGGACAAAATATTAGGAGGTCCTAAGTTTAGACCAAATTGGTTGCCCCGTTCAAAGGATGTCGTGCATACCATTTTAGAGACAATTTTAAAATATTTGGGGAATTGCTGGAAATTGTGGACCGGTATTGCCCATCTTCGAACTGAAACTAAGTTTGGACAAAATATGACGTAGACCAAATTTTGGACCAAATCGGTTGATCAGTTCGAGAGTTATCGTGCTCTCCAACCACTACATATGGTGCCATAGCGGTTTTTTACACCTTTCGGGCAGTTTTCTCAAGAAGTATGGACTTGCCCCTAAAAAAACTTTTGCCGTCGAATGCTAGTTGCTTCAACAAGCATCAACGTGATTCGAGAGCAGGTCTTAAAGTGGACTTATTCGAAATTTTGTGTGGAAGTTACTAGGGATACGCAAGTCGATTTTCGAGTAATCGATTCCTCGATTTGTTGATTTGAAGAATCTGAAAATCGAAGTCGATTTTTAACTTCATAGAAAATCAAAAGATTGATTTTCTATTATGATTTTTAGATTTTTGCACTTAAAAATCTGCAAAAATCGAATTGACATTGATGGTATCGGATTTATCCAACAAAGGACTTTGATCAAACGAATCAAAAGATCAAAAGATCGATTTTTGAGTTCTAAGTAAAAATCAAAAGATCGAAAGATCGATTTTTGAGTTAAGTTTTAACTAAGAATCAAAAGATCGAAAAGTCGACTTTTGCTTGCTAATGCGTATCCCTAGGAGCAACCCAAAGGAGTGGACAAATGTAGTCCATATTCGAACCTGATCTATATCTGGTAAATATATTAGGATGTATAAAGTATGGATCAAATCCGTCACTCCCTCCAAGAGTTATCGTGCGCACAATTTTTCCGAACATTTTCGAAATTTTGTGGGGGAGTGGACCGATATGGATTATCATGGAACTTAAACTAAGCTTGGACAAAATATTACGAAGGCCAAATATTGGACCGAAACGGCAGATCCGTTCGAGTGTTATCTTGCGCTCCAACCACTAAACACTGTGTCATAGGGTTTTTTTGCACCTTTCAGGCTATTTTCTCAGGAAGTATAAGACTTGCCCCTGATGAAACTTGTTCCGTCTCATGGAGGACAGTAAATACAAGTCGTTACATCAAAAATAAAAGTGATTCGGGAGCAGATCCTAAACTGAACTATTCCAAAATTGTTTGTGGGAGGTACCCAGAGGAGTGGGCCGATTGAGTCCTTCATATTGGAACTTAATCTATGTCTGGTAGAAATTTCACAATGTGCAAAGTATGGACCAAATTGGCTACAAATTGTCCGAACATTTTGGAACTTTTGTGGGGGAGGTACCGGAAGGAGTGGACCGATATAACCTAACTTCGAACTTAAACTACGTTTGGACAAAATATTACGAAAGCCAAATTTGGACCAAATCGGATCAACCGTTCGAGAGTTATCGTGCGCACCAGACAGACAGACAGACGGACGGACATTGCTAAATCGACTTCAAATTGTCTGAAACCGATTTCGTCCAAACATACTTGGGGGTCTAATACCATTATATCGATGAAGCTCATTTTGCCCGTATGAAAGTGTATATACCCTCATTAGCATAAATGCTGAGGGTATAATGAAAGAGAGACCGAGATAAGCCCTAGTCTAAGCTGGTCAGGACCATTTCATCATTTCATCGATTAAATGACGATTTTTTACCGAACTAGCTCTAATTGGCCATTTCGTCGGTGTCATTCTTAAGTGTTCCATACACCATGTTTGACTTTTTGAGATACATGTGGTTTCAATGGTTTTTCGGTATGCTCTTTCTGAATTTTTGGTCGGCTTTCTCCTGTCTGCTCTAGTTTCCGAGATATCCACGCTTCGACGCGAAAGCGTACAATTTTTTTTCAGTTAAATTAATATTTTAAAAACTTGCAAGTTTGAAAACAAATTTCAAAAATCAGAACTTTAATATTCGATTTAGAAGTTTTTAATTTATTGAGGCAAAGATGGAAAAAATGTTGTCACTTTGTTCCATATGGTGTACAATATTTCACATTTGTGTCATAAGTGTGTATATGGAACAAATCGTCAAAAATTCTATATTTAAAAACTTCACTGTAACTTTTATATTCCAATACATATTCTTCTTTTTTGCAAATATGTTCTATATACTATTATTGATAACACTGTGCAACATTTTTAAGGTGATCTTGTGCAAACAATTCGAATTGAAAATTTGTTGAAAGTACAGACCCAAAAGACAAGAAACCCTAGTTTGGTTTTGTTGTGTCAGATCCAGCTCGGATTTTATGGCCCCATCTAAAAATGGTTAAATATTGAGTTTTTAAAGAATATCGAGGCTATATCTCTGAAACCAATGCGAATCTTCTTCTGACCTCTGAAGCAAATTTGTAGACAAGGCCAAGAATAAAATATTTGGAGAAATAATGAACTCGAAAAACTACATTTAATGCCTCAAATTTCAAAATATATGTAAAAATTCCAAAATTTTTATACATTTCGCACCGTTCTGTAAATTTGTGCACAGTGTTCGGTATCCATTTTATAGTTTAACCGATTTTCCACTGGCACATTTATGATGTGAAGCATCTCCAGTGGAAAAATCGGAAAATCGGTTAAACTATAAAATGGATACCGAACACTGTGCACAAATTTACAGAAATGCAATAGAAAAACATAAAAAGCTTTAGTTTAGTTGTAATACTCTCGTGTCCGAAATAGGATGTCCATATTGTCGTTAAGGATAGAAAATTAAAATGTAATTATTGTTATAAATATTTTGTTTGATATTTATATAAAAATATTGTTATTGTTCTTTTTAAAGTTTAAATTCCCTGATGATGACCTTCGGAGAAGGTCGAAATATTGGAAAAATAAAAATAAAATAAAAAACAAAACTTATTGTTTTTATTTTCTGACCTTGAGCCAAACAAAATCAAGAAGTAATACAGTCCAAAGGTCAACAATAATTCTGCGAAAAAAAAAAATAGGCTAAAAATATTTTTGTGTACCTGATACATTACCTTATGTTAAGATACTGTTTATTTTCGAACGCTGATTATTCCAGTCCTCATATTGAAGAGCGATGTATTAATGTTACAAATCATGCAATATATTAAATACACCTACCTAACCCAAGAAGAGTTATCATAAATATACATTCCCCCAAAAATACTTGAAAATGTCACATTAAATTTTGATATAACTTCTGTCATTTAAAAAAAATCTAAAGATAATTACTGAAGAACTCAGGTGTTTGTACATTTCATAATGTGAAATGTTTGTGGACAAAGTGTGAAAATTATTGAACTAGACATGACATATGATTCTTTGTATATTACGATTTTTATACAACATGTCATCAATGGATAAATATGACATTGGAAGGTCTATTGGAACGTTTGAAACGTTTTCTAATCTAAATTTCCATTTAACTAATAATTGATTAAGTTAACATTATCGACGTTAACGAGCAAATCTTAGAACCTGATAATGGACATGTCAATTGGCTTATCTAAAACCATTCCGCCGAAGTCATAAATGGTCCAACAATGCCATGACTGACGTTCATAGTCATGTTGGTATTTGGCAAATAAACAACATGAACGGTGGTCGTCTACAAGTAGTTTTAACGGTTACAATCCTCCTTCTGGCAGGATCAGTTGAATCTGCCACACGTTTTAAATTTCCCATCGAAAAGGAACCGGTATCGCTGGCAACTCCACGAGAAGATCTCAATTATCGTTTACCAAACAACACAATACCCTCACACTATGACATTGTTTTGACCACGAGAGTCGATGAGGGTATTCGTGAATTTACCGGAGTGGTGACAATAGATTTGACTGTTGTTGAAGAAACTAATTCTATTGTTTTGAATGCACGTCAATTAAGTTTCACTACGGCTACGATACAAAATGGCAATGAATCGCCTGAGGAATTAAATATTGAATATGAAAGCCAGCGCGAATTTTTAATTTTAACACGACAAGTTGAAACACCTTTCGCCAAGAATTCCCAACTAAAATTGAGTGTGAACTATAATGGTGTGCTCCGCAATGATAATGCTGGTTTCTATATGACGACCTATACCGATGTTGATGGCAACGAGAGGTGAGTTTTTTAAGTAAAAATTTGAGGCACTAAATGGATATATGAATGTATTAACAAAGTTGTTTAGTAAAACCAGCATGGGGAAACCAACATATTCGTAGTTTCACTTCGTTGTAGAAATTAATTACATATGTTATCGGATATACTCTTGGTCTGTAAAATCCAATCGGCTTCTACAGGAGTGAAAATAAACACCTAAACAAATTTCAGTCGGGGTCACCGTCAGAAATCTAAATCTATATAAAATTTAAGTCTATTGAGTATTCATCCAATATTCATCAAAAACAAGTAAGAAAGTATCAGTCAGCTGTCCTGACGGAGATACACCCTCAGTCACTGTCCAGAAAAAATAACATAACCAAACCAAACACAATTATTATTCCGTATATAAAATATATTGATTTTGTATCACGAGTTTGCTTTAAAATGTGTAGGTACCGTAATGTGGGGCTATATCAAATCATTGACATATACCAAACATTTTTAGTAACCAAACTTCTTCATAGAGGACTCGAATTATTAAATTACGTTAAACTAAGTTTGGAAGAAATGTTTGAACAAGTTTTACAGTTATCTTGCACCATAGCCATTATAGTATGTGCCGGCAGGGTTTTGGAGCTTTTTGGGTCATTATCTTAGGAAGTATTGACTTACTCCGGAAAAAATTGTACCGTTGTAAATGAGGCCGCTAGAAAAAAGAATCGAAACGATGCGAGAGGAGCTCTTAAACTTCATTTTATACGAATTTTGTGTGGGAGATACCCGAAGGAGTGGACCGATATAGTTCATATTCCAACCTGATACATGACTGGGTGATCTAATACGATGTGCAAAGCCTGCACCAATCGGAATTATCTTGCGGATTTGCCATTTCGGTTGGTGCCGTCGGGGTTTCTTGCAGCTGATAGGTCAATATCACAGGAAGTATGGACTTGTTCAAGAAAAAAATTGTACAGCCGTAGAGGGAGCCGCAAGGACAACCTACTGAAAAAAATTTCAAAACGATCCGAGAGGACCTCTTAAACTTCACTTTATCCGAATTTTGTGTGGGAGGTACCCGAAGGAGTGGTACGATATAGTTCATATTCTAACCCCATATTTATCTGGAAGGAATAATACGATGGACCAAATCGGTTGGTCCGTTCGAGAGTTATTGTTCTCACCATTTTTACAGAAAACAATTTGAATTTTTGTGGGGGAGGTACCCGAAAGAGTGAACAGATATGGCCCATGTTCGAACTTAAACTAATTTTGGACAAAATATTACGCGACCCAGAATTTGATTCGAATCGGTTGATCCGTTAGATAGTTTCGCACCAGCCAGACGGACAGACATACGGACGGGAATGGCTAAATCGGCTCCAAATTGTCTGAAAAAAATTTCGTCCAAATATACTTGCTTTCGTAATATTTTGTCCAAACTTAGTTTAAGTTCGAAGATGGGTTATGTCGGTCCACTCCTACCGGTACCTCTCCCACAAAAGTTCGAAAATCTCTGGAAAATTTGTGCGCACGATAACTCCTGAAGGGAGTAACCGATTTGGTCCATACTTGCACTTTGTAAAATTTCTAGTAGACTTAGATGAGGTTCCAATATAGACTCAATCGGTCCACTTCTTCGTGTACCTCCCACACAAAAGTTGGGAAAAGTTCAGTTTAGCACCTGCTTTCGAATCGAATTGATTTTTGTTGTAAAAACTTGTATTTACCGCCCCCAATACGACGGTGCAAGTTTCATCTGGGGCAAATCCATATTTCCTGTGCAAATAGCCTTAAAAGTGCAAAAACCCCTATGACACCTTGAACGGATCTGCAGACTCGGTTCAAATTTGGCCTTCATAATATTTTGTTCAAACTTATTATAACTTCGAAGATAAGCCATATCGGTCCACACCTTCAGGTACCTCCCCCACAAAAGTTCAAAAATGTTCGGAAAAATTGTGCGCACGATAACTCTTGAAGGAAATGACCGATTTGGTCCATTACATATCCTAATGCATCTGTCATATGTATATCAGGTTTGAATATGGACTATATTTGTCCACTCATTCGGGTACATCCCACGCTAAATTTTGGATAAATTTAATTTAAGAGCTGCTCACGAATCATTTTGATTTCCGTTGAAGCAACTTGCATTCGCTGCCTCAATTACGACGGTAAATTCTTTTTCAGTGGCAAGTCCATACATCCTGGAAAAACAGCCCAAACGTTGTCCAAGCTTAGTTTCAGTTCGAAGATTGGCAACAACTTCCTGTACTTCTCTCTAATATTTAAAAAATTTCACAAAAATGGTATGCACGATATCCCTTGAACGGGGCAACCAAATTTATCTAAACGTTGGATCTCCTAATATTTTGTTTGTTTTGTTTTGTTTAGTTTAACTCTAAAATGGCCACAAAAGTTCAACAATTGTGTCGATCTGTCCACAGATGAAAGTTTTAATTCACATAGGCTGAGGGTATAACTCAAATTGAGTTTTTAAGTCACTTAAGCAACACAACACATGGTTGTACGTCAAACCATATTGAGTACGTTTAGGCTACAACATGTCAAACTTTCAAATGGAAATGTCAAACGGCGCCTGGCAACAGTTGGTATTGCCTAAGCCATAGACTTACCTACTAGCCTTCGTATATGCTTCATAGGGTCGCAAATGATTATTTCAATGTGTTACAAACGGAAAAACAATCGTAATATGCCCTCCTTAACATTTATGTTTAATTGATAGTAGACGGTGTGAGTTACAAATATAAAATTGAAATCGGGATATACAGTTACCTGGGGCCTATATCAAAACTTTTAACTATATCCAAAATTTTTGGGGAAAAGGTTTTCTATTCCCTGATTAGACGAAATGCGGGATTACAAGCAATATGTGGACGTTATGTCAAAAGTAGACCTGATATTGCTTATATCAGGTCCAATAGTACCAACAGATTACACTACTTATATTTAAAACGTCATCAATATATCTCGATTGGTTTCGAAGTTATTAATTTATCGTCGCTGGATCAGTATTTTCGACCACTGTACGAAGATCTGCCTTATACGCATTGATGAAATGCAATACAATTTTCGGAACTCCTTTCCTTTACCGACCCAACGCAGAAAATTATGAAAAAATTACCACAGATAGTGCTTTTTATCCCGATTCCAACCATGTATTGCTTTTGTTGCGGAAATGTATACTTCCCGAGATATGGGCCTACAAAAATTCACAAAGGCCCTAACCTATTTTTCTCTAAATAGCCGGACTTCGGCCGGGATTTAAGACTTTCTCCTATGGACAGGTGCAAATCTCGGGAACGGGAACAAACTTTTCTTTTAAGTTAAATATTTTTCTCTAGATAGCCGGCCTTCGCTCGGGATTTAGGACTTTCTCCTATGGACAGGTGCAAATCTCGGGAACGGGAACAAAATTTTCTTTTAAGTTAAATATTTTTCTCTGAATAGACGGCCTTCGGCCGGGATTTAAGACTTTCTGGTGCAAATCTCAGGAACGGGAACAAAATTTTCTTTTGAATTTAATATTTTTTGAGGCCTATATCTCGGGATGTAATACATACCCTTCAACAAAATAATAAATCGTTGAAATCAGTATAAACATCACTAATTGTGGTAATTTTTTAATAATTTTCTTCGCTGGTTTGCCAAAATTTTAGACTAGGGCCTTTGTCGAACTTTGGAGGTCCATATCTTGGGAAGTATACATTTCCGCAACAAAAGCAATACATCGTTGGATTCGGTGTAAAAAGTACTATCTGTGGTAATTTTTTAATAATTTTCTGCAGAGGTTTGCCAACATTTTAGACTAGGGTCTTTGTGGAACTTTGGAGGCCCATATCTCGGGAAGTATACATTTCCGCAACAAAAGCAATACATGGTTGGAATCGGGATAAAAAGAACTATCTGTGGTAATTTTTTCATAATTTTCTGAGGTGGGTCGGTAAAGGAAAGATAAGCCCAATTTTCTTGTCTGTAACATACGGCGATATATATAAGCTGTGTTCCTTTACTTACCTGAGGTTACCATTTTTACCATTTTTAACCTGCAAAGCGTTCCTTAACTCCGAAAAGTGGCAAAACTGGAAGCAATTTTTAAGAGAGTGAGCGTGGAGAGGGAGCGAAAATGGCTTTCTCTTCTACCACAGGCTACCAGTAAAATTTCTGCAGGTAAAATAAAAAAGAAAATGGACGAAAAAAAGGAGAAAAAGTCGAACGCTGACAAAACTAAATTAAAAACTGTGAAATAAAAGACGAAAATTGATTTTTTATGTTTCTTTTTGTCATTGCTGCCAGATCTACCATTTTTCCGTTCCTTTACTTTTCTGGTAAAAATGTTCATGAGAGAGCAATTTTGAGCAATTTTGACACTTTTCTCTTTTACCACCCTTACCATTAAAAAAGTAAAGGAACAAAGCTATAATGACTCATAAATTGTCAACTCGAGCGTCAAATTAAAAATCTTTTATTTGTGTCAACTAATTTTCATAAACCACACCTTTTTTCTTTGCAGACCCTTGGCTGCCACACAATTCGAAAGTACCAATGCCCGTCATGCTTTCCCCTGTTACGATGATCCTGGTAAGAGAGCCACTTTCACAGTTACCATCAATCACAGTCCAGCATATACCGCCATTTCCAATATGCCTGTAGATGAGACAGCCACCACGTAAGTTTTGCCCCACAAATTTCAAAAATTATAAAAAAAAACATTCTGATTTAAATTCTCTTATTTCAGTAACGGTAAAACAGTGTTCCAAACAACACCAAATATGCCCACCTATTTGGTTGCATTCATTGTATCCGATTTTAAATACAGTGAAGGTGAATTAAATGGCCTTCGTCAACGTCTCTATTCTCGTCCTGGTTCAGAAAATGAACAAGAATGGGGTTTGCTTTCGGGAATGTTGATTACAGCACGTTTAGCTGAATATTTTGATGTTGAATTTGCGCTGCCAAAATTGGATCAAGCTGCTATACCCAACAAAGGTGGTGCTATGGAAAATTGGGGTATGGCCACTTATGGTGAACAATATTTGTTATATAACCCGGGGCATTCTACGGTCAATACCCAGACAAGTGTTGCCAACATTATTGCCCATGAATATTGTCATCAATGGTTTGGTGATTATGTTACCATCCAGTGGTGGACATATTTGTGGTTAAAGGAAGGATTTGCTGAGCTATTCTCGTGGAAGGCAACCGATGAGGTATGTTTGAAAAGTGTTCGAAATGTTTTGATTAAAAAATCAAAATTTGATTTTTTTTTTTTTGAATATGAGCTTCACACCTATATTAAACTCTCTTTAAGTGTTCCCAGTATTTTCACTATTTTCATTTTTTTATTTTATTTATTTCTTAGGCCTTCCCCGAATGGGGTATTTGGCAACAATACCATGTTGATGACTATCAATCCGCCTTGAATAGCGATGCCAGTGATAATCCCAGACCTATGACTAACTACGTTCAGACACCCGCCGAAATTTCAAGCCTCTACGACGATGTGTCCTATGCTAAGGCTGGTTCAGTTTTAAATATGTGGAATCATGCATTAACCGATCCAGTTTTCAAACGAGGCCTACACAATTATTTGGATGCAAAGTAAGTAGATGGCATTAAAAACGATATACTAGTAGAATAATGAGACACACAAGAGTCGACAAGGATGGCCGATAACATGAGTTGTGGCCACCCATACATTCCTTCATTCCAGATCCGTCAGTTCCTATAGCTTTTAATATTTCATTTTTAAATTTTTTCTTTCAGTCAATTCACTTCCGCTAAGGAGGGTGATTTGTTCGATGCCATACAAATTGCTGCCAAAGAAGAGAATTATGCCGTACCCGCCCTTATTGAAGATATGATGGGCTCCTGGACACATCAAGGTGGTTATCCTCTACTCACTGTTGGCCGTAATTATGAAGATGGTTCCTTTACTGTCAGTCAAAAGGCATTCTTCGATAATCCTGACAAAGAATCCAATAATTTGTGGTATATACCCATCAATTATGCCAGTGCATCCAAGGCTGATTTCCGTGACACTGAAGCCAGCGATTATCTACTGAAAGTATCCAACATTACTGTGGATGCCAAATTATCCAAAGACGATTGGCTTATTTTGAATAAGCAATCCACTGGTTTCTATCGCATTAACTATGATGAAGAAAATTGGAAGCTAATTATCCAAGGACTTGTAGAGAAACCTTATAAGGTGCATCCACGCAATCGGGCCCAGTTAATGCATGATGCCTATCGTTTTACTCTCTCCAATGGTTTGCCTCATTCCACACTCTTGGAAATGCTAACCTATTTGGTCAACGAAGATCAGTATGCACCTTGGGCCACGGCAAAGGGTATTTTCGATACCTTCCATCGTTATTTCATTAACGATGACAACTATTATGCTTTCAGAGCCTATTTGGCCTATATTGTACAACCGGCCTATGAAAAGTTTGGTGTCAATGAAGATGCCGGTGAACAACATTATCACAAATATACCCGCAACATTATCATCCATTTGGCCTGTATGGCAGGCATAGATAATTACTGTCAAGAAGTCCACAAGAAATTCGAAGATGAAGTGGAAAATGGTGTAACCATTGAACCAAATCTTCAATCCCAAATATATTGCGTCGCACTAAAAGAAGGTAGCAATAAACAATTCAATTATGTCTTCGATAAGTTAATGTCATCCAATGACCAAGCCTTACGCAATTCCTACATCTCTTCCTTGGGTTGTGCTGAAAGTGATTCTCATTTGAATACATTCTTGAGCAGTTCAATTGACGGCAACAACAAATTACGTATTTCGGAACGTTTGGCAATTCTCAGTGCTGCCTATAGTCGTAGTCAAGCTGGTCTTAATGCTGCAATTGAATTTTTAAATAACAATTGGCAAGACTATGGTGATTTGGGAACTGGAAGTAATAAACCTTTGGATGCTGCCATACGTGGTATGGCCACCTATGTGGTTAACAGCGATCAAGAGGCAAAACTTGTGAAGTTAGTGGATAAGGTCAAAAGCAGCAACTATGTTAACAGTGATCTGGAGATGGCAGTTAAATCTAAAATTGAAAGCAACTACAATTGGCTTATGTCGAATCGTGATCCTTTCTTATCATGGATGAGTAACTTCCGCACAAGTGGTAGTACCAGTTTAACATTGTCCATGGTGTCATTGGCCACGGTGCTTTTAACTTTCGTACTAAGATGGTTTTAAATAATATTAATTTTAATGATGTAGATAATATTGAACAAATAAAAAAACGATTTAAGAAAAAAAATAAAAGAATATTGTGCCTTTATACTTTACATGTTATATTTTTACAGTGTTTTATTTAACTTGCTTTGGTTCCTGTCTGTTTAGTTCAAATCTAGTAACTCATTTTTAGCACATTTGCAGTTGACGAATTGATCTGAAACTTTGCACACTTTTCAGTTTTGGATGGCAATACATGAATATGAAACTAAAAGCACTATGGATTCATTTTTCCTAAAAGCCCTCATATAGCGGTACCACTCGATTTCAGGTGTTTTGAGAAATTTGTCTTCATTTTTAGTCCGAATTGGCATTTGGATCTCCCAATTGTACAGTAATTTCCCCACCAAAAATTGTGGACATGGGTCAGATTTTGGTGTATCGCCTATATATCGGTACCACCCAATTTCAGGCAATTGAAAGATTTTATCTACATTTTCGGCCTAAATTGACTGTAATTTTTTTATGGACTTCTCAGTGGTCAGAAAATTTATTTACTAAATAGTTAAAAATAATTAAAACAAGTAAGAAAGTATCAGTCAGCTGAGCTGACAGAGAAAGATCGTACCGTTTTAAATAGGTCACTAGAACAACCTACCGAAAAAAGAATCTAAACGATGCGAGAGGAGCTCTTAAACTTCAATTTTTTGGAATTCTGTGTGGGAGGTACCTATTCCAACCTGATACATGACTGGATGAAATAATATGATGTGCAATGTCTGCACCAATCAGAAACTCCCTGCAAAAAATATCTTGCGGATTTGCCATCTTGGGTGGTGCGCAAGAAAAAATGAAAATAAAATGTACCGTCGAAAAGGGAGCCGCATTGACAACTTATTGTAACAAATATCAAAATGATCCAAGAGAAGCTGTTAAACTTCACTTTATACGAATTTTGTGTGGGAAGGAGTTGGCCAATATAGTCCATATTCGAACCCAATCTATATTTGGAAGGAGTAATACGACGTGCAAAGTTTGGACCAAATCGATTGCTCCTTTCGAGAGTTATCGTTCACACCATTTTACAGAAAAATTTTAAACTTTTGTGGGGAAGTACCCGAAGGAGTGGACCGATTGAGTCCATACTAGAACCTCATCTAAGTATGATAAAAATTTCAAAGTTTCAGAAAAGTTCAGTTGAGGACCTGCCTTCGAATCGGTTTAATTTTTGTTGTAACAACCTTTATTCGCAGCATCTATTTATTTTGTAACGGATAAATGTCAAGATACTGAACACGCTGTAAATATAAAGGATCTAGACAGAAAATGTAAAATTACAGACGTTGGTCTCCGGTAAATAGAGCCGAATTGCAAATCTAATTTTACTTATGCACACAAATCCTCATTTCCTGAACAATTTCGATGTCAAAACGTTCTCTTTTAATACAAGACCCTATAGACATTATAAAAAAAAATAATTTGGCGATAAGGCATAGCTACAAAAATTGTCAGTTAAATTTTCAATAAAATCAGAGAATATTGTGGACTGATAAAAATATAGTTGAACGTAATTTATCTTAAAATACCCTCTTCGGTAAGCTTGAGTCAAACAAGTAAAAAAGTATCAGTCGGTTTTGCCGGCAGAGATATACCCTCAGCCTATGTGAATTGGAACTTTTATCTACTGGCAGATCGAATGTATTTATGGTCTTTTCAGAATTTTGTGGCACTTTTTGGACATTTGAACTGGCCGACAAGAATGTGGATTAGGATTAAAGTTCAAAAGTTTTGCGGAGGAGGGAATGGACTAACATAGTGTGACGACGTGTTTTCACTTTGAAGCTGGGGTATGCTCAGCGGGAGGCCCAGGTCGTCACAAAAATTCATTTTGATTTAGAGACATTAGAGAGAGAAACACATCAGTTCATTTCCTTTTTTCATAATACGTTATAAACACACTTTATTAACTATTTTTATCACACTAACACTACACATATTTAACACTGCATCGTTGTTCTGACAACTCAATATACTGGTACATAGATGGTCGGGCAGGTTTATATGAAGAAATTTTGGCACGAGATGATATGCTGGACGAGTCAGGTTTGATGTGGCTTGTACACGACGACAGCGAGATACAGCAAATAGGGGACAAGGCGGTAGGCACAGGCTTTAGCGCAGCAGCGGCTCGATGAATCTGACGTCAGGACGGATGGCAGCGACTCGTTGAATGACGACTGTGCAATTGGCATATGTTTTGGCACAGTAGTGGACCGACAAATGCTGGAGGCACGGCAATTTGCAGCGACGTAAGCACAGCAACGGCGTCCGGATGTAGCAGTGGCGGTCGGGTACGCGCTGAGGTGTTGTCGAAACGTCGAGGTTCGTTTTACAACCCCACTCGACAGTACAAACACTAATTCTTCTGAGCGTCGAGATTCGTTTTCCAACCCCACTCGACGAGACAGACACTATGGCTGACTTCATAAATGCAGTATGATGTGTCAAATGACATCGTCGCGACTTCATAAATGCAGCATGTCTTTTTATTGACATCGTCGCGACTTCATAAATGTCACGCGACACATCACACTGCGCAGCAATTGCCGAATTTGTGCAGTGTTTCCAAGTGGACTGCACACCAATTGACATTTCTTTTGTACTGTTATGCCAACTGACAGTTGCAAAGAAAACAGGAAAAATACATAAGGAACTATTAGAAATGGCGGATTTGTGGTAATTATTCAATATATTAAATTTATTTTCAAAAAACGGAATTTTACAAAAAGTAAAGCAATGTGTGCGTTCATGAATGCAGCAAAATGACACGTCTCTTTTTTGACAATGTCAGTGTTGCCACACATATTTACTTCATGTTTTTATGATATTGTCATTTTTTGCAATGTAAATACTGCATTTATGAAGTCAGCCTATTTCTACGGTGCGTCGAGGTTCGTTTTACAACCCCACTCAACGGGACAAACACTAATTCTTCTGCGCGTCGAGGTTCGTTTGCACCCCACTCGATGAGACAGATACTATTTCTACGGTGCGTCGAGGTTCGTTCTACAACCCCACTCGACGGGACAAACACTAATTCTTCTGCGTGTCGAGGTTCGTTTGCACCCCACTCGACGAGGCAGATACTATTTCTACGGTGCGTCGAGGTTCGTTTTACAACCCCACTCGACGACTAATTTTTCTGCGCGTCGAGGTTCGTTTCCACCCCACCCCACTCGACGAGACAGACCATGGTACAATTAGAAAGGTAGATGCCTCAGCCCAGCTGATCAAATCTAAAACGTCAAAAAACTATGAATTCGCCATGAAAAATCAAAACAAAAAACCATATGATTCGGTAAGTAAGGGATAGCATGTCTACACTTTATAGACAAACACAAGCGATAAAAAGAGACAACAAGAGACCTTTTGGCGAAAATTTTGACAGTTTACATTACAAAACAAGTGAGCAAAGGCTATAGTCGGGACGGGGCCGACCATGTGATACCCTACACCACTACCCCTGTGCATAAGCTTTTCACTGGTAAACATTTATTTTAGGGAACATAATCCGACTACCACCAAACATATTTTGGTTTTTAATCAAAAAAATATGCCTCTTTCTCTCTGGGACCCCCATAAGCACACAAAATTTTGTGACCATCCGATCAAAATTTCGACCTGTAGAGTGGAAGAATTGGATGCATTACCGACTATTGTGGTATATCCCTTGTTTGACCACCTTCGCCAACCTACTTTACACCAATGTGCAGGTAATATTTTCTTTTTCCATTGACAGGCTTTGCCGTTGAAATAACCCTACTAGAAATCGATATATTCACAAAGAATAAAATTTTGAATTTTTCTCCACATGAGTTTTTCCCCATTCCGATCCCTAAATAACTTCGTGACCATCCGATCAAAATTGCGACCTGTAGCGTGATTACAAAAAAAACGGAAAATGGGATGGATTACCGATTATTGCGATATTTCTGTTGTTTGAGCAGCTATGACAAGCTACTTTACATCATTGTAAAGGTGATATTTTCTGCTTTCCTTGTCGGTTTTGCTTTTGATACACCTCTTAAAGAAACAGAGATATTGGCTTTGAAATAAAACTTTGACCATTCTCCAAATAAGGTTTTGCCCATTCCGACCCCTGAATATTATCCGACCATCATTAACATCAGTAGGCTTCTTTCTCTGTGGGACCGCCATTAACCCCCAAAATTTCTTGACGATCCGATCAAAATTGCGACCTGTAGCGTGATTACAAAAAAATCGGAAAATGTGATGCATTATCGACTATTGCCATATCTCTGCTATTTTACCACCCACGACAACCTACTTTACATCGTTGTAAAGGTTATATTTTCTGCTTTCCTTGCCGGTTTTGCTTTTGATATACCTCTTAAAGAAACAGAGATATTGGCTTTGAAATAAAACATTGACCTTTCTCCAAATAAGTTTTTGCCCATTCCGACCGCTGAACATTATCCGACCATCATCAAAATCAATAGGCTTCTTTCTCTTTGGGACCCCCATTAACCCCCAAAATTTCGTGACGATCCGATCAAAATTGCGACCTGTAGCGTGATTACAAAAAAATCGGAAAATGGGATGCATTATCGACTTTTGCCATATCTCTGCTATTTGACCACCTACGACAACCTACTTAACATCGTTGTAAAGGTGATACTTTCTACTTTCATTTCCAGGTTTTGCTTTTGATATACCTCTTAAAGAAACAGAGATATAGGCTTTGAAATAAAATGCTGACTTTTCTCCAAATAAGTTTTTTGCCCATTCCGACCCCTAAATATATCCGACCATCAGCAAAATCAAAAGACTTCTTCCTCTGTGAGACCCCCATTAACCCTCAAAATTTCGTGACGATTCGATCAAAATTGGGACCTGTAGCGTGATTTCCAAAAAAATGGATAAATGGGATGTATTACCGACTATTGCGATATCTCCGTTATTTGGTTACCAACGCAGACATAGTTTACATCATTGTAAAGACGGGATCTTCTACTTTCATAGTCAGGCTTTGCTTTTGGAAAGTTTCCAACCAAAGCTGTGATATTCGTCAATATAATTAAAATAGCATAAATGAAAATTGGGGTTTTATTTGCTACTATTGTGATATCTTCGTTGTTTGATCACCTACGAGCACCAGTTTTACATCATTAGAAAGGTTATATTTTCTACTTTCATTTTCAGGTTTTGCTTTTGGTATACCCCATATAGAAGCTGAGCTATTTGCTTTGGAAAAAAACGTTGTCTTTTTATCCACCTAAGTTTTTTGCCCTTTCCGACCCCTAAATATTATCCGACCATCACCAAAATCAATAGGCTTCTTCCCCTCCGGGACCCTCATCAATATCCAAAATTTCGTGACGATCCGATCAAAATTGCGACCTGTAGCGTGATTACAAGGTTTAGATGGACAGACGGACAGACGGACGGACGGACGGACGGACGGACACACATAGCCAGATCGACTCAGCTCGTCGAGACATTCATTTTGGTATATATAAGTATGGGTCTACGACCATTATTTCGATGCGTTACAAACTTTTTGGCCAAAACCAACTTATAATACCCTCCCCACATAGTGGTGTAGGGTATAAAAAGTTGCTTTGTTGTAGCAATTCGCCGATGCATCAAGAAGTATGGACTGGACACTGAAAAAACTTCTACCGTCATAATTGAGACAGCGATTGCACGTTGCTTCAAATCAAACTTAGCCATGAGCAGGACTTAAAGTGAACTTATCCGAAACTTTGTGCGGGAGGTGCCTGAAATAATGGACAAATATAGTCCATATTGAAACCTGATCTATATCTTGGAGATGTTGTGAACTTTTGTGGGGGATATGGCTTATCTTCGAACTTGAACTTAGTTTGGACAAAATATTATAAAGGCCAAATTTTGGATCGAATCGACAGATCCGTTCTGAGTTATCTTCCGCTCCAACCCCTACACACGCTGTCATAGGGATTTTTTGAACCTTTAAGGCAGTTTTCTCAGGAAGTATGGTTTTGCCCCTGATGAAACTTGTACCGCTGTATGGGGGGCCGTGAATAAAAGTTGTTACAACAAAAATTAAAACGATTCGAGAGCAGGTCCTAAACTGTAATTTTCCGAAATTTTGTGTGGGAGGTACCCGAAGGCGTGGACCGATTGAGTCCATATTGGAACCTCATCTAAGTTTGGTAGAAATTTCGCGATGTGCAAAGTATGGACCTAATCGGTTACTCCCTTCAAGAGTTATAGTGCGAACAAATTGTCCGAACTTTTGTGGGGGAGGTACCGGAAGGAGTGGACCGATATAACCCATCTTCGAACTTAAACTAAGTTTGGTCAAAATATTACGAAAGCCAATTTTGGACCAAATCGGTTCATCCGTTCGAGAGTTATCGTGCGCACCTGCCAGCCAGCCAGGCAGACGGACGGACATTGCTCAATCGACTCCAAATTGTCTGAAACACATTTCGTCCAAACATACTTGGGGTCTAAAACCATTATTTCGATGAGGCACATTTTGCCCGTATGAAAGTGTATATCACCAATATTTTTGAAAATTTAACATAGCTGAAGCCAAGGATTACCCTTTTAGAACACGCGAATTGTGATTGTATATTATACAAATTAAATATTTTTGGATAAAATTCAATGTTTTCGGACGTGCCAAAAAATATTGGCCTTAAAAGATAATTTGCGTGGAAGCTGTGGGTATATTTATTTTAAAAAATGGGTACAAATGGGTTGAAGCCAACATGTCTTTTTTTGTTTTCTCCCGATTTGTGAGTAAACCACACTTCTCTCGATTTTCCTGTCAAAGTAAAAGCAGAAGCAAACTAAATACGAATCATCTCGCTAATGTATTACTTTTCAAAATTTGAACTGCTTCTACCATTAAATGATGCTGACATTTTGAAGCCAGATTTACAGTGTTTTTTGAAATTTTCTTTTAATTTCATTCCGCAAACAAGTTTTCAAAAAATCATATATAGGATTGTAGTACTTGCGATTCTGAGTTATTTGATACGTATATTGTGAATGTAGTCTGCACAGCTTCGTAGAAATCTGCATCCAAATGCGGATATTTTGTGCGAACATTTTTCTAAAAATCATATTTTTCGGGTCTAATATTTGTCTCTAGAATACCTCGTACTCCATTGTTTTTTAAGTTCCGGATCCAATAAATCATTCCTCGTGAAAATCCATCTACTAAAACGCGAGTTACGAGAAATTTCAAAGTAGAAAAATAACCTAATTTTTTTTTTTTAAAAATGTCGCGTTTTCTGCGGATCGTTTCCACTGCAATGAAAAAAACTAGCGCAGCATCTTCGTTTTAGCGGAAACAGAGATAAGGAAGCTACATTCATTTTATCCCAAAAAATAGTGTGTGATGCTACATCCACGGTTCTTGATTTATCGCCTTCAAATAGCTATATATCGATGTAGATTTTCATGGTGGACACTGAAATCGGATGCGGACAAAAATTGTATGCACTTTTTGCAAATTAGCGATATTTTATAGGTTTTTTAATGCTAAGATGCTGCCGACGCTACATCTTAGAGTCCAAATTATATTTCGAAAAATATACACAACTTAATATATATGGTCTTGATGTACATGAAAACCACATGCGGACAAAATGATTTTGATAATTACGCGATTTACACGTATTTAAAAATGCATATAAATTAAAATGGGTTATTTGACCTCTATTTCCATTTCAGAAGCTATGAGATATATCCTCAACAACCCAATTACCTTCCCTAAGAGGAAAGCTTTAATATGAATGTCAATAAAGCAAAATCCGTCTATTTTATTGGGAGATTTAAGCAAAATGAAGGAAGTATTCCTATAGATCTTTCCAATATTTTCTACTACATAATGCATGTGAAAAAATATTTTTTCAAACAAAAAATTATTTTTTTGACCAAAATATGTGCTTATTTTGGCTGTAACATCGAAACTATAACACCAATCTGTATGATTGTAGTCTCATTTGATTCGCCGTGAAGTTTTGATCCACAACAAATTTTTTATGCAATCTTCTCGCTGAAGTCACTTCGAGAGAACTTTTTTGTGCTCATTAAAATAATTAGCGTTTTTATAATATTTTCTTTCTTAAAAAGCGAAATAAAAGCGCCATAACTTTTGTCCGCAACAACCAAAAGTTGGCTCGCGACCAGATTCGTACTGGGAATTTTTTTCTTAACCTACATATCAAAAATCGTTGATGTATCGCGAAAAAATTTATCCTTTTTTTCTGAAATGGAATATGAAATAAATGACAATATTCGTGATATAGCCTCGTTAGCATAAATGCCCACAATCATTGTGGCAGAGCACATTGTGGACTGATAAAAATATAGTTGAACATAATTCATCTTAAAATATACTCTTCGGTAAGCTTGAGTCAAAAAACCGCTAAAAAATTGGCTATTTTTGTGAAATATATGGCCTTCTGATGCTACTTCCATACTCAAATGCTTCCAGGCATCAGAATAGTCTGATCCACCATTTAAAATACTGCGATATTTAATTTTTATCGTTAATGCTGTGGACTATAATGAATATTTGGGCACTTTTCATAGCAACATGGTAGTAAACTGATCGAAGTGTTATGTATTCAGTTGCAGAACGCTGTTACTTTGGTAAGACTGTATTTTGTGGAGCGTATTTTGGGTTCAAACTTAAGGGTATTTCCTTCAAATATCACATTTGTAAGAAAAAAGATGTTCTTACTCTTATAAAAAAAGTCGAATACGGTAAAAAACCAAACACATTATTTTTCAAACTTGTCAAAATAATTATGTCAGGCACTGTATATCGACTCAGTTCAGACGATGCTTTGCAATCACTAGGTCCAGTTGGTTTCTTAGGGAATGGTTCATATGATTCCGAAAGATGTTCTCCCAAACAAAAATTGAAATACTCAACAAAAAGACACTGAAAATACTGCATAACTCACCGACAATGTACAAAGTGGCGCAAAAGTAAAATTCCGATGTTTTTTGGCTGTAATTAAAAAAAAAGAATAACTTTGATTCTTCTTGTGGATTATTTTTATTTGGTCTTTAATTTTTTTTTACATCAAGTCGAGAATATAATGTCAGATAAATGGCCGCCGCCACAATTTATTGTCATTTGAGCCCTTTTTATGGCATTTTCCATCACTGTGGCCAAAACTTCCAGCGATAGGTCCTCATATTCATGACGGATATTGTGTATTGTATTGTCTTTAAGAGCTGAAAGAGTCTGAGGCTTGTTAGCACAAACCGGCGACTTCAAAAAGCCCCACAAAAAGAAGTCTGATGAAAAATCATCATAATGAAATAATGAATCGTCATGATGAAAAATCATAAATAGTCACTAATATTCCGCGTTCTGGAGCAGTGTAGCATAACATTGTTTATTAAAGTGTATTTCGCATGTGTTTACTACACAAATGTCAAAACAGAACTGACATTAGGGGACAATGGCAAAATTTATAGCATTTTCTGATAGTAGGATTACTTTTGCTCCACCTTGTACAACAACTATAATCAATGAGCCCATCATTAGCATCATGCATTCGTTCTCTCATCTCAAGCTTTAGCTTGATTATCTTCGGTTTGGAACCTGCTTTTTTAGTCGCTGTCTTAACGTTCAATCGAGAACATGTCTTCACATGCTGATCAACGCCATGCTTATCAACGAATTTTTATGGTCGTGCTCATCTTGTTGGCAGTGTTTGGGGAAAATGTAAATGCCGTGGAGGGCAACACAATCAAGAAATGTGCCGAAATCAATGAATATGTAAGTATGTAAAAGAAGGTGAAGTGGAACAAGTTTTTGTTTGATTGTTTATTTTGCCTTTACTTGTTGTGTTATCTTCAAAATATATTTTTATTTTTTGTTTATAATATGCAAAAATTACTTTCTTTGTTTTCGTCTTCACTTTTTGTTGATTATGGCTGTGCGAATTAGTGTCAAAATCATTGGGATTGCTGTTCCAATAGCTGTCTCAGTTATTTGTATCGTTGTGTACGCAGTTATAATGTCTATCCATATCCATTTTTGGGTGTAACTGTCATACCCACAGTGACATTGGAAGATATTATAGCACAGAATTTTGGACCACGAAATGTAAAACCACCTGCCCCAGCTGTGGCTCCTGTACCGGCTTATAGAGTGCCAACATTTGAGTCCAGATTTAATGGTGATGAGAATGCAATTCCCAATAATGATGAGGGTAATGATGTTAAGGTGGATATTGTTTTGCAAGGCGAACAACAACCTGTGTTGGAAACAACTACCACTTCTGCCGCTACAACACAGCGAGTTGAGGAGCCGTGCAAGGAAATTGGTTCCAAGGTAAGGGTATTCGATGCATTTTAATATATTTACTTAATAATTTAATTAATTTTCTCATTACATCTTCTGATAGTGTTACAGCGACAGTGAGTGTTGTTCCCAACGTTGTCATGGCTTCCTTCATCAATGTGTAACGTAAATATTGATTATTACACAGCATCACAGAGTTTCATCGTGATAAGAAATGACAATATATATTATCAAACTTTTATATAAATATTTACATTATTCAGGTCACGGTTATAAAGTCCAGCAGTTGTAATAATTGCATAATTTACACATAGGCTTTATTGGCCAAACGGTGTCTCTTTATAAATAAAGCACTGAAAAACAAAACACTTAAGAAAGAATTTGTTTGTCAATGTACCACCATAGCCGTGTCTGACGGCATGTAGCCTATCAACTAAATTATTATTTATTATAAATATTTTAAAATTTATTTTCAATATAATTATATGTACGTATGTATATGTTATTAATTATTAAAAAAATCCCCATACTCAAATTGATTTCTGTTTATTGGTGATTTAATACGCTTCGCTTATTTTCTGTCTATGAATGTTGTTGTTGCCCATTAATTAATGTTTCATTGAAGCAGTATTCTTAACAAATAACGGCTTCGAAGGAATAACATACTGTACTATGGAGTTCAGAGAGATTATAATGGCAAGGTTATGTCATGAGAATAAATAATGACGCCGCCGCTAGAAAAGCACATGAACGCCCGACTTATGGGATATTAGGGGAAGGCAAAGACTTCGATAAGGAAAAAAACCTTAAAATCTCAAAACATGAGATGAAAATAAAGATCGGGGTGATTACAAATCTGCTCTTAGTTATGATACACTGGATCTATTCATATAACTATATTTCAGAGCCTTGAAGCAGGGACGGCACAGGACTTTTCCAGTAGGATGTTAAGTAGCACTCACGATGGACTGTCACCTTGTCTGAAACCTCGTTTGGTATTGAAAGTCTGGGAGATGTTTTTTTATTAGACATGTGAAACGTGGTTTTCTCGTCGGCTGGTAAGTTCAATCGCGTCCAGGGTCTCCATAAGGACCCACTAAACCTTACGAAATGAAAAGACTAGTATTTTCCCTTTCCTGGGGACTAAATGGGGTATTTATTGATTAAGTACTAATTTACAATCTACTTGTGATTAGATGCGATAAGAATGAATTCATTGGGTACATATTTGTATTAGTAGTTAGCGTAAGGATTTTGCAAACTAAGGAAGGAAGGAAGATGATGTTTTCGGTGTTCGGTTGCAGATGATAAAAGAAGACGATGGATTCGGCGTTCGGCTGTTGATGTTCTGGAACACGATGGGTTCGGCTGTTGATGTTCACGACGGGTTCGGGTATTAGTCTATTGTTATGGTCTATTTTCTACCATGCGCTACTGGTTTTCAACTACGGAACAGCTGACCCGAAGGCCCAGTGGAACAGCTGACACGAATGCCCTGTGGAACTGCGGACCCGAAGGCGCAGTGGAACAGCTGACCCAAAGGCCCTGTGGATCAGCTGGCACGAATGCCCTGTGGAACTGCTGACCCGAACGACCAGTGGAACAGCGGACCCGGGTTTGGGTATAAGGATAGAGCTGGAATCCTTGAATTTGGAACTAAGATTGCTATTAGGGCATAGGATTGAGGTATTATTAGAAATTCGTACTTATGGGTACGAAGCGTACTAAATTTGGTACAATTTGTATTTGAGCTAACGGATAGAGCTGGAATCCTGAAATTTGGAATTAAATTACTGTTGGGCTATAGGATTGAGGTAGTTTTGGAAATTCGACTTGACTTGACTTTTTGACATTTTTCTTCAAAAATGATTTCCTGTAGTGAGAATAAATAAAAATTTTGCCTATAAATACCTAAAATAACATTAATTAAATTTTATTACTTAAAAAAAATTGGAAAAATTCTACGAAACGGAAAAGCAATTTTTTCTCACAAAAATATTTCCTGTTGCACGAATGAATGACCTTTGCCCATAAAAAACTACACCAACTTTTATTCATTTATATAATAATTGTTCCACAAACATCCCAGAAGGGACAAGGGAGACTTCTCTCATATCAATGAGTGCACCCCGATTCATATTAGCTCAATGATATGGGACCTACTGTTTATCGCCGAGTCCGAACGGCGTGTCTAAGACACCACTTGTAGAGAAGTTTTACAAGGCTGAAATACTCAGGAAATGTCGCCAACATTACTGAGGGGTATTTTGCCACCAATGAAAAGTGTTTGATGTTGACTGGCCGGGGAATCGAACCCACGACCTTTAGCGTGCAAGGCGGGTGTGCATACCATTGCACCACGGTGGCACCCATTCATTTGAGTACTGAAAAACGTCCCGCCCAAACCACTTTTAATTTTTATGATATATATAATAATATATATGTAATAATATAATGAGAAAATTAGTGAGAAACTGACTTTTGTGTTATTTCGTGTGCCTCTATACCTTGTTTTCAGTTAAATATCTGCTTACAATGACTTTAAAATTTTTCGAAACTTCTGAAAAAAAAACTTTAAAAGATTAACCATTAAAAGTACTAGCGACTACGGTTATCGGCTCAGATTTACCATATTTTTATACCCTCAGCATTTATGCTAACGAGGGTATATACACTTTCATACGGGCAAAATGTGCCTCAACGAAATAATGGTTTTAGACCCCAAGTATGTTTGGACGAAATCCGTTTCAGACAATTTGGAGTCAATTTAGCAATGTCCGTCTGTCGGGCTGGCTGGAGCGCACGATAACTCTCGAGTGGATCAACCGATTCGGTCCAAAATTTGGCTTTCGTAATATTTTGCCCAAACTTAGTTTAAGTTCGAAGATGGTCTATATCGGTCCACTCCTTCCGGTACCTCCTCCACAAAAGTTCGAAAATGTTCGGAAAATTTGTGCGCACGATAACTCTTGAAGGAAGTAACCGTAAAAAAAGTAAATGTATGGATAAAATACTTTACACATCGTGAAATTTCTACCAGGCTTAGATAAGGTTTCAATATGGACTCAATCGATCCACACCTTCGGGTACCTGCCACACAAAATTTCGGATAAGTTCAGATTAGAACCTGCTCTCAAATCGCTTAAATTTTTGTTGCAACAGCTTGTATTCACTGCCCCCTGAGAACATAGCCTGAAAGATGCAAAAAGCCTCTATGAAACCGTGTGTAGTGGTTGGAACGCAAGATAACTCTCGAACGGATTTGCCGATTCGGTCCAAAATTTGGACTTCGTAATATTTTGTCCAAACATAGTTTAAATTCGAAGATAAGCCATATCGGTCCACTCCTTCAGGTACCTCCTCCACAAAAGTTCAAAAATGTTCGGAAAAATTGTGCGCATGATAATTCTTGAAGGGAATGACCGATGTAATCCAGATATAGATCAGGTTCGAATATAGACTATATTTGTCTACTCCTTCTGGTACCTCTCACACAAAATGTCGGTTAAGTTCACTTTAAGACCTGCCCTCGAATCACTTTGATTTTTGTTGAAGCGATTTGCATTCGCTACCTCCATTACGACGGTAAGAGTTTCTTCAGGGGCAAGTGCATATTTCTTTGGAAAACAGCCCGAAAGGTGTAAAAAACCCCTATGCCACCATATGTGGCGGTCGGAGAGCACTATAACTCTGGAACTGTTCAAGCGATTTGGTCCAACATTTGGTCTTCGTCATATTATATCCAAACTTAGTTTCATGCGGCAATGCCGGTCCACAACTTCTGGTACTTCTCCCCAATATTTAAAAATTTCACTAAAATACTAGTACGATATCACCAATTTGGTCCAAGCTTTGGATCTCCTAATATTTTGTCAAAATTTAGTTTAACTTCTAAATTGGCCCATATCGGTCCTCCCTAAGGGTACCTCCCCACAAAAGTTCAACATTTGTGTCTTAGAGCAGTTAATTCCTAATCCACATTTTTGTCGGCAAGTTGAAATGTCCAAAAATGGCCACAAAATTCTGAAGATACCTTAAATACATTCGATCTGTCCGTAGGTGAAAGTTTCAAAGCCGACTGGCACTTTTTTACTTGTTCTTGATTATTCTGTGCAAAAAATTCAATTTTTTATTCAGAATGATGGAAAAAACCGAGTGATTTATGAAAGTACTAAAAATCTAAAACACTTGTATAGGCGTTTTTAATGTTTACATCGGGAAGTAACCAAAGTAGGCGGGGCAAGTTCCACCCATTTCTATTTTTTTCTCGAAATATTCGAATTAAGATTCCCAGCAATCCGTGCATTTTAGGTGTGTAGTGTTTTTAGCAACTTTATTGAGGAGGATGTGGGGAATACTTTTTGCTAAAAATATTTACCCTCATACGCTTCATCAAAGCTGTCTTTTTGGTCCTTTTTTAGAAAATCGTTCAAAGACTCTTCTAAAATGCGATCATATTAGATCAAAAAACTTTTACAAAATTGTTCGTCATAAAATTTTACTTTAGGTCTCAGAATACACCAAATGTATAAAAGTTGTTTAAACGCCACGGATCTCTAAAAATTTAAAACACGTTTTAGGGTTAAAGTCGTACTTCATCTGAGTATATTCAAAATTATACCACAACACATAATTTTATAGGGATGGCGTCAAAGACAAAAACATTCTCCTTCAAATTTCACTGTGGGTCACCAAAAAATTAGTCCATATTTGCATTTTATATCACAATACTATCCGAATCAATTTTGCCGAAAAATCACTAAATAATCTTCCAATTTTTGATGAAATTCGTTCCTCCTTTATTTTGGGTTGATGCATGAATGTAACATGAAACTTAGTTCTTAGTGAAAAAGGGTAAAAGAAAAAAAATTCTACACAAAATTTCACTATGAGTCTCAGAACAAACCTTATATATGAGGATAATCTTTGTTATGAAAATTATATTACAAATTTAGATAATATAGGATCCCAGCAAAATGTTCGATGCCAAAGATGACATTCAATCATGGGTGCAAGTGATCTAGCATGTCATCTTTTTAGCATCTTCATCGATGAATTTTATATGAGCGTGGACCCCAAAAGATGACGTTCTTTTCTGGATCCTAAGCATGTCATTTTAACCAATGCGTTGACATGTCATTTCCACCAATGCTTTGGCATGTCATTTCCACCAATGATTTGACATGTCATTTTCACCAATGCTTTGACACGTCATTTTCACCCATGCTTTGACATGTCATTTTAACCAATGCTTTGGCATGTCATTTTCACCAACCCCTTGGCATGAAATTTTCATGTCTTGTTTGGAAAATGGAAATGCTGTATTGAAATATGGTTTTCATGATAAACAAAACTCTTTATTAATTCAAACGAATTCATGAAATAGCTACAATTAATTTATCAGTTTAGGTTTTCAAAAGTTTACATCAAAAATTGCAATGTGATCACCACCGCTGCAACGCAAAAGATTACTTCCTCCGTTCTCCGCAACTGATATTCTTTCATCTTACAAAAGGTTTTTTCAATTATCTTCCCATCACCAGTTCAGATTTCAACATGGACTCCAAATGCACTCCTTTAAGTATTTTAATTTCGTAAATTGCTTTTATTTTATAATTTTGTTATTTTATAACAACATTTTGGTAATTTATACTTTTTGTTTAGTGACGGAAATATGTAGGGATCTACAACCCGGCTTGCTTTAGGGATCTCTAAGAACAAAATGTAACGAACGGGGAGGAGAGACTTTTTATGGAAAATACCATTCATGCTTAATTAATTTATTTTTAATTGTTTCTTTCCAAAAGTAGTTTCTTCTTTATTTTCAGATTCTTGTTACTCTTCGTTTCGGACTTTTTTTCAAATTCCAAGAAGCGAGATTTGATTGATTTCATTCTACATATGTCAGATTTAGAACAGACAAGGGAACTTTTAAAATAGCAATGTGTGCAGTCCGATTCTATTTTTAGCTCGATGGTTGGGACTTCATATAATACCAATTGTTTAGAAGTTTTAGTTGTTTGATATGCAGGAAATGTAAGACAACATCACGACGACAGTTCTAACAACTTTGGTCTGTTCCAGAAACTGCAAGAATCTACTTATTTATACTACGATAACAATTTTTCCTTTATGTTATCGGAAAAAATAGTAAAAATTCGTAGATTTTTGCAGTACTGGAACATACCAAAATAAAAATAAACAGGTGCGTAAATAAAAACACAAACATCATCTCTATTGGATCGATGGAATGGGTACAAATGCTGATGAAAAGATCGGATCTTTCACGACTTCCTTTGCATTGGTTCAAATCCTAATGAAAAGATCGGATCTTTCACGACTTCCTTTGAACCAATGCAAAAGATGACATGAAATCACGTCATCGCAAAGAACCCCTTCCGTCAAATTTTGCTGGGATGAAATTATTTGATTAAATTTTGGACTGCATATTATACATAATTCTATACTGAGTCAAAATCTCCGACAATCTTTCACTTTTGGGGGGATTTTGGTAAAAGGAGAAATGTTGCAAATCAAATTTCACTATGTGTCTTCGAACAGAAGATATCTGTAACCTAACATCAACTGGTCAACCGATTTGGTCCATACATTGCACCTCGTAATATTTTTCAAAACATACAGCTGATGGAGTCTGCTGACTATTTGGAGAAGGTCTATTTTTGCTGCTTAAAGGTTGGCAATAATAAAATCTAACAAAACTAAACCCTTTAGGCTAAAAAATATACAATAATTTGTTCCCTTTGAAATATAACCACCCTTATGTTCAGCAATTGTTCGAATAGTGGCTTGTTTATATTTTTTTACTATATTTAACATATTGAATCTTACAAATTACAGCAGAGGAAAGAAAAGAGGAGAGAGGCATTTGCCACAACGATCAAACAATGACCATTGCAATGGCACGAGAACAACAACAACATCAAGCGACACTGCTGGCCTGCTTGCATTGAAGCCACCGCTGTTTGTTTTTAAGTCGGCGTTGGTGGTTTGTTGTGAAATATGATATTGTTTTAGTTATGCATTTCCTTCATATTTTGTCTGACACTGTGTGACAATATGTTTATGCTACATTGTTACACTACACCTCCCCTTTTCGGAAAAATGTTCATATAATTTTTGAATTCTGTGGACATTCTTTGTAAACATAATTTGTTAGTATTCTTAACACATACTGGTATACCATGCAATATTTTTAGTACAATATTTTTTATACGTAGTACTTAAATTTTAAAATCTTAAGTGCATTTTAATGATTGTTTACATATATGATTCAAGTGTATTCTTAATTGCTATTATTTATACGTATGTTATAATAAATTATGGGTCATAAACTGTAAGTTTATTTGTATGAACTATTTGTTCTTTCTTTGTCACATCTATTGGATCCAATTTGTGGCTAACTTCATCCCGTAGAAAAATTTAATCGCCAATTTTTATATTATAATCTATAGTTTTCTTATCATAGATGTCTTTTTGTCTTAGTTTATCTTCATCTTTATTTGCTAATTCGATTTTCGAATGTAATCGACCATTCAATTACACTATGCAACACTGAAAATGCAAACAACTTCTAGTATGCATTTTTTGAAAGTGCATTTTTAGACTACAAAAACCATAGTAGGGTTTTGTCTTGTCAGAACCAGTTCGGATTTTATGGCCTCATCTAAACCGGGCTAAATCTATACTTTTTTGCATTTATCAGGCCTTTATCTCAGAAACGAATAGGAATTTGGCTTTGCTGTCTTTAGCAATATTGTAGCCCTAAACTAGTAGAATTTACCTTTTGAAAAAACCACATAAGAAAAACTCAATCTAGGGCATCCAAATCTATAAAATATAGAACATTTTACATAATTGCTGAAATTCTGGTCAGTATCGGCTAAACTATTGGGACTTGAACAAGTAAACTTTTGCAAAAATCTTCCAAATAAAGTTCTCAACAATTCTTTAGCACATTCCGAAACTCTAAACCGCTTACTTCATGTTGTTTCAGCGGTATTTTGCATCATATCTTTTACAACTCGTATTTCAAACACAGTTCACACCAACAGTTTATTCTCGCATTTCGGATTTCACTACATTATTGACATTTTTATTAAATCGTCGTTGAAAAATGTACTGAAAACAACGGCATAGAGGCATTTTACAACAGTGGCATGTTCTAAAGAGTTGTGTATTACATTCCAGGGAATATTTTTCCAAAAGAAAAAATTCAGAAAAAATTAACGGTTTTGGAGATACGGTGCGAAATGTATAAAAATTGTGGAATTTTTGCATATATTTTGAAATTTGAGGCAATAAATGTGGTTTTTCGAGTTCATTATTTCTCCAAATATTTTATTCTTGTCCTTATCTACAAATTTGCTTCAAAGTTCAGAAGAAGATTCGCATTGGTTTCAGAGATATAGCCCCGAATTTCTTTAAAAACTCAAAATTTAACCATGTTTAGATTGCGCCATAAAATCCGAGCTGGATCTGACACAAGAAAACCAAACTAGGGTTTCTAGTCGTTTGGGTCTGTACTTTCAAAAAATCCTCAGTTCGAATTGTTTGCACAAGATCACCTTAAAAATGTTGCACAGTGTAACTCTCCAACGGATCTGCCGATTCGGTCCGAAATTTGGCCTTCGTAATATTTTGTCTAAACTTAATCAAGTTCGATGATAAGCTATATTGGTCCACTCCTTCAGGTACCTCCCCAAAAAAGGTCAAAAATGTTCCGAAATATTTTACGCACGATAACTCTTGAATGGAGAGACCGATTTGGTCCATACATTACACATCCTTATATGTCTACCAGATATAGATCAGGTTTAAATATAAACTATATTTCACCAATCCTTTGGGTACATCACACACAAAATTTCAGATAAATTCACTTTAATGCCCGCTCTAGAATCACTGTGATTTCTGTTGAAAAAACTTGCATGCGCTGCCTCCTTTACGCCGGCAAGAGTTTTTTCGGAGGCAAGTCCATACTTCTTGAGAAAATAGCCTGAAAGGCTATTTTGGTTGGATCGCAAGACAACTCTCGAACGGATCAACCAATTTGGTCCAAAATTTGGTCTTCGTCATATTTTGTCCAAACTAAGTTTCAGTTCGAAGATGGGCAATATCGGTATTTCCCCCAATATTAAAAAAATGCCACAAAATGGTATGCACGATATATTTTGAACGGGGCAGCCAATTTGGTCCAAACTTTTGATTACCAAATATTTTGTCCACATTTAGTTTATTTTCTAAAATGGCCCATATCGGTCCTCTCCTTAGGGTACCTCCCCCACAGAAGTTCAACATTTATGTCTAAGTGCAGTTTAGGGTCTGTTCGAAGATCCTTGGGAAATGTATACCGATGCTGTTCGTTGTGGTCCCGTTTACAGCGAGATTATGTTTTCCGTGGACAATTCCATGCTTCCTGGTATACTGATCCAGAAGTTATACTGTGACCCACTAAAGTGTCCAGTGGGCGCAAGGTCCACATTTTTATCGGCAAGTCCAAATGTCCAACAAGAGCCACCAAATTCTGTACGTATATGAACGTTTCGATTCATATAGGCTTAGGATATATCTTTGTCGGCAAAGCCGACTGATACTTTTTTACTTGTTGTATTTTCCAATAATAAAGATACAAATAAATAAAAAAAAAAATACAAAACAATTTTACAACTTTTTTTTCTTAAAAAAATTATCATTTTAAAAAAATTTACTGAGGGGGGTGCTTTAGTTTTGGCCGACACTGTACATCTCATATCGCTGAGTGCACACCAAGACAAGTTTTTCATGGCTGAAATGCTGAGAAAATGTAAGTCAAAATTATTCTGAGGGGATTTGCCACCGCCGTAAATGAAGATATTCTGGTCAGGTATTAAACCGCAGACCTCCTGAGTGTAATGCGGGCATGATTACCTCTGCACCATGGTTACTCTATATTTGTATAAGTATAGTTTTTTTATATTTTGTTGGCAGAGGTGAACACTCCTTATCTTCTGGCCTTCAACTAAACTGCCTCACCGACATAGAAAACAATGTATCTAGAATATCAATGCTAATCCATGCTCATGAGCTTATTAATCTTGTCAAAAGGTTGATAGAATTAAAAACTGATTATGGATTACATATTTTTTCAAACTAAAACTAAAATGCATCTCTTCATAGAAAGTGCATTCATCTCCGAATAATGAAGCCGTTCTGACTATGGCGATGATGTTGATGTACCCAAGGTACACATGTGTATTGCATCCTGTACAACATCATGTTTTACCAGCAAACTTGAACGTACAACATATGTTCGATAATTTAATAATGACACGTTTTTGTTGTTGTTGGTGCTGCTCTTGTTTTTGTTAATTATAAATAGTCCTTTACCATAGAGACTGTAACATAATCTGAAACTGCAACTAATAAAATTTACTTGTAACTTTCTGTTGTTGATAAACATGCCAACCAACACTCACCCGCACACATACCGACACACACCAACACATAAACAATTTAAACTTTGCCATAGAGTCACAAAAATGCATCGTCGCATAAGACTTGATAATGAAATTAACACATAAATTGGAAAGCACTCAATATGTGTGTCACACACACACGGATACACACAACTCTATCCTTGCCCTGAAATCCCTTCGCTACCCCCATCAATCCCTTTGCCGAACATAAGTATACATATAACTCTTGTTACCACCAGTTCTGTAGAAATATTTTTGTAGCTTTTGTGGCCATATCTATGATCACATATTGGCTTCCATGCACTTACATTGCTTTGCATCTATGCACATTGACTTTGGTTTGGTAGGTAGTTAGTGGCAACATTAGCTTAAATTACACCTAGTCAAAGTTCTGCATTTGCCATTGAATGGCAAAGCAGTGTTGCACCAGGCAGCGGCAGAGACCGAAACAGAGACAGAGGCATGCATGCAACAACATCTTGTCAACGGTGAGAAAACAACATCCGTGCTGACTATTTCCTGTGGCACCATCTAAACACGTTGAACAGGATGTGTGCATTTTAGCACAGACATACACATTCTCTCAGGTACTCGTTACAGCATGTGAGTGTGTCGGTGTTAGTATGTGTGGTTAACAACATCAACATATGTACATCGAATATAACGCGAATTCTTCAAGGCACTGATAACCTAAAAAAAGAGAAATATTAAAGCATTCGAAATGATAGAAGAAGAAGAAGAACGTGAACGTATGCATTTTGCCAATAAATTTCGTTTGACTTTTTAGGGAATTTGGAAAAATTTAAATTGAAAGTGATATGGCTTAGGGAAATAATGATATGCCTTTGATCTCAAGTGGTAACTATAATAACGCCTTCATATGGGGTCTATATGAAGGCGTAGAACTATACCGAAACATTTCTGGGGAAAAGTTTTATACCAGCAACGAAGATTAAAGATAAAATTTCAGCCATTTCTGAGGAATATTGAGGCAACAACCTTCAAAACACCGAAAATCGGGAGGTACGTTCTATGGAGGCTATATGACGGAGTGGACCTATGCCGACAAACTTCATATGGAACGTTTAATACTCTAAACAAAGACCAACAATATCAGCCATTTCGGTGGATTATTGTGGCCACAACATTCAAAAAACCAAAAATCGGGAGGTACCGTTCTATGGGAGATATATGAAGGCGTGGACCTATACCGAAAAAATTCTGGGGAAAAGTTTAATTCCACCAATGAAGACTAAATACCAAATTTCAGCCATTTCGGTGGATTATTGTGGCCACAACCTTTAAAATACCGAATATCGTTCTTTGGGGGCTGTATGAAGGCGTGGACCTATGCCGACAAATTTCTGGGGGAAAGTTTCTTATCCCCCAACGAAGACTTACTTACTTACTTAGCTGACCCATTACAGAACATTTGTTCCATAGACCGAACTAAGAAAAGATCTCCAATTCTCTCTGTTTAGTGGAATACCGCTCCTTGTCATCTCTTCATCCACTTGTTTGCGCCAATTCTGCGTGCACCGGCATGTGGCTCGAATTTATACGCCTTTTTAGCGGGTTCATCATCGCTCATTCTTATTATATGGCCTAGCCAACGCAATCGCTGCATCTCGATACGTTTAACTATATTGATGTAGAAGCAGATACAGCTCGTGGTTCATACGACGTCGATATTCACCGTCAACGCAGATCGGTCCGTAGATCTTTCGAAGAATTTTTCTCTCAAACACGCCAAGCACTGCCTTATCTGCTTGCGCAAGTACCCAGGCTTCGGAACCACACATCAGCACAGGTAGTTATTTTTGTTTGACCAGTTGTGGCTTTGTTTTTAAAGTACTTACTTAAGCCAAAGTAGCATCTGCTGGCCAATACAATTTTTTTCTTTTTATTTCACAACTGATGTCGTTTGTTGTGTTTACGGCGGTGCCGAGGTATACGAAGTCTTTTACTACCTCAAAATTATAGGAACGAACTTCAACAGTTGGTCCGATCTCAATGGACGCATTGCGCTTCGACACCATCAGCTTGGTCTTCTCGCCGTTTACCGCCAGACCCACTTTAGCAGATTCTCCTTCGACCTTCATAAAGGTATCGGTTACTTCTTTTACTGATCGTCCCATGATGTCTATATCATCAGCATAAGCAAGTATGTAATATGTGGCTATTGGTGTAGATTGTGCCACTTCTTTTGACGTTTGCCTCTCGTATAACATTTCTAGCAGGATGTTGAAAAGGTCACACGAAAGGCTGTCTCCTTTCCTGAAACCTCTTTTGGTACAAACTCTTCGGAGAGGTTCTTTCCTATTTTAACTGAAGATCTTGTGTCAGTTAGAGTCATTTTACAAACCCGAATGAGCTTTGCGGGGATACCAAATTCAGACATTGCTTGGAATACCTTTGAACGTAGCGGGCTGTCAAAGGCTGCTTTATAATCGTCAAAAAGGTGGTAGGTGTCGATCTGCATCTCTTGGGTCTTCTCCAGGATTTGGCGCAGGGTAAATATCTGGTCAATGGTGGACTTGCCAGGTCTAAAGCCGAATTGGTATGGTCCAATTATTTCGTTGACTATGGGCACAATATCCCTGACACTATCTTGTATGCGATAGGGAGAAGACTTATGCCCCTATAGTTGGAGCATAAAGTCTTATCTCCTTTCTTATGGACGGGACACAGGATGCTCAGGTTCCAATCGTCGGGTACGCGTTCTTCCTGCCAGATGGAGCTAACTAGCTGATGCATACACCTTATCAGCGTGTCGCCTCCGGTTTTAAACAGCTCGGCTGGTAGGCCATCAGCTCCTGCTGCCTTATTATTCTTCAGCCGGTTTATTGCTGTCTTTACCTCATCTTGGCCGGGTGGTATACATTCAATACCATCTTCTAGGATTGGATCTGTGGTATCTTCGTCGACTTCGCTACAATTGGATACCAACAGTTTGGAAAAATGCTCTTTCCATATCCTTAGCACACTATCTGTATCAGTTACCAGATTACCTTGCTGGTCTCTACAGGAGGATGTGCCACTTCCAAAGCCATCAGTTTGATGTTTCACTCTTTGGTAGAATTTCCGGACTTCATTCTGTCTCATTTGTTCACACTCCCGCTTTTCCATCTCTCTCTTTTTCCTGCGGAAAAAACGTTCCTCCTCTCTCCTTTTCTCCTCTCTCCTTTTCTCCCGATGCATGAGAGAGGTCATGCACTACGCGTTGCTACTGATTTAAAGTAGCCCTATATGCCGCATTTTTCGCTTCGGTAGCAGCACGACACTCCTGGTCATAACATTGATTCCTTGGTGGAGGTCTCTGGTATCCAAGTACTGATTTTGCGGCTGTTTGCATGGAGGGGGCAATGTTTTGCCATTGTCCTGATATGTTATCGGGAGGAGGAGTGCTTTGATTAAGCAATTGGGCCAGTTGCGTGGAATATGCTGTGGCTATATGTATGTTGTGATTGCAGCTTACCGATGTCCAACTTCCGTGTTGTGTCTGTTCGCACTTTGTTTGCTACGTTCAATCTGGTACGAACCTTTGCTGCGACGAGGTAATGGTCCGAATCAATGTTTGCGCCTCGGAACGATCGTACATCCAACACGCTGGATGAATGTCTTCCATCTATCACAACATGATCAATTTGATTACTTGTTCTTTGATCTGGAGACAGCCAGGTGCCCTTATGAATATCGAGATGATTAAATCTGGTACTGCTTACTACCATGTTTTTTGCAGCTGCAAAGTCTATCAGCCTCATACCATTGTCAGATATTTCACTGTGGAGACTGAATTTCCCGACTGTTGGGCCAAAGATATTATCCTTTCTAATTTTGGCATTAAAATCGCCTAGAATGATTTTAATGTCATGGGCAGGGCAACGGTCATATGTTTCTTCTAGGCGCTCGTAAAATATATCTTTGGTCTGTTCGTCCTTTTCTTCAGTGGGAGCATGAGCACAAATAAAGCTGATGTTGAAGAATTTAGCTTTTATTCGAATTGCAGCCAGTCTTTCATTCACTGGGGTGAAGCTGGATACCAGATGTTTTAGTCTCCGACTAACTACGAATCCGCAACCAAACTCATGCTTTACGTCATGGCAGCTATAATACAGTGCGTCACCTTTAGGTGTTGTCGTGACGCCTTTCCCAATCCATCGTATTTGCTGTATGGCAGTAATATCGGCCTTGTACTTTTCAAGTACGTCTGCCAATGCGAAGACTGCACCTTCTCTGTAAAGAGTGCAAACATTCCAGGTGCAGATTCGCAGATCATGGTCCTTAAAACGTTTGCGGGGTTCGTCAACTTTAGAGGGCTTTGTTTTTCTTTTCTTTCGTTTTTTCATAGTAGGATGTTTTTTCTAGGAGAGGGTTACTAACCCGACGCCCAAACCCAAGTTTTTAACGTTCTTATGGGTGAACGCGCGGCACATGTTTGCTCACTACCTTCAACGGGTGTTAAAGGCAGTTCCCCAGGTGACACCACGGGGAGGTCAGTGTCCACTTGAGATGAAAGAGGGACCAAGATAAATCCTGGGCTTTGCCATGTTAAAGCCGGTCAAGACCGTTGCTTGGTATCATTCATCCCCTACGTCACCCGATGAGCGGCATCACCACAGCAAAAATATAGGAAATCAAAAACCACTACATATTTGAAAAATGTCCGATTTAACTCAGAAATCTCCAAATATTCGATGTGTAACAAATAGAAAAATAATATTAAGTTTGGTGGAAGGAACAAAAAAAAACAAAAAAAGGAAAAAGACCGAGTTTACGCATTGTCAGATGTACATGAAAAATGCAAGTAAGAACGGCGTTAAGTTTGGCCAGGCCGAACTTTTTATACCCTCCACCATGAGTTGTATTGAAGTAATATGGGACAATTACTTTCCTTTCGTTTATGGAGAATGTGACTAATGTGACTATCCTTCAAAATACCGAAGGGGATGTAGGACCGCGGACCTATACTGACAATTCTTTGCTGGAATATTTTATAACCATGGAATAAAAAAACGGTATGTAACAAATTTCAATCCTTCGGTGGGATATTGTCACAACCATCAGAATTACCAAAATCTGGGGGTACTGTTCTATGGGGGCTATATTGAAACGAGAACCTATACCGACGGCTTTCAGTCAGAAAAATGTTTACCTCCAACAAAGACTAAATACCAAATTTCAGCCATTTCGTTGGGTTGCTGTGGCCACAACCTTCAAAATACCTGTATGAAGGCGTGGACCTATGCCGACAAATTTCATAAATACTATGTACCAACTTCGGTGTGATAATGAGGCTAAAACCATTAAATTACCGAAAACAGGGTGGTACTATCATATGGGGGCTATATGAAGCAGTGAACCTAATACCAAATTTCAGCCATTTCGGTGGAATATTGAGGCCACAACCTTAAAAAAAACCGAAAATAGGGTGGTACCGTTATTGGGGGGGCTATACTAAGGCGTGGAGCTGTAGCGCCAAGTTTCTGGGGGGAATGTTTTTTACCACCATCGAAGACCAAATACAAAATTTCAGCCACTTCTGAGGAATATTGAGGCCACAACCTTCAAAACACCAAAAATCGGGACGTAGCGTTCTATGGGGGCTACATGAAGACGTGGACTTATACCGACAAATTTCAGGTGGAAAGTGTTATACCCACAAGGAAGACACAATACCAAATTTCAGCCAGTTCGGGAGTATTGAGGCCACAGTCTTCAAAATACCGAAAATCTGGAGGGTACCGACAAATTGGAAAGTTGTATACCTCCAACGAAGACTAAGGAGCAAATTTCAGCCATTTCGGTGAAATATTGAGGCCACAATGTTCGAAATACCGAAAATCATGGGGTACGGTTCTATTGGGGCTAAATGAACACGTGGACCTATACCGACAAGTTTCAGGTGGAAAGTTTTATACCTCCAACGAAGACTAAATAGCAAATTTGAGCCCGTTCGGTGGACTATTTGCGCCCAAACCTTCAATTTTCAACACAAAACATCCTAGGAGCAATATAAACGTCTATACCAAATTACAAAACTCTATCCTTAAAATTGATATCTGTATCTTAATTTCAAAGGACGGATGGACAGACGATCATGGGTATATGGACTTAGAATTACGAATATTTTGATGTTCTAATGAAAAATTTAATTATACCCTCCATATTATGGTGGAGGCTATAAGTCAATGGTGAGCAAAATAGGAAAAGAGAATATTTAAGGGAGAATTATTATTTAATTTTTCTTGTTGTTTCATTACATATTTCAACATTTTTAAGCATTAATGTTGTCTAAAATCGTTGTACAAATGAACTATTAAAGAATAATTACAAAAAATACTTAAACGCCCAAGATTTGTAGAATTAAATAAATTAAGAGTATTTTAGAGCATCCACCAGTGGATGGCCATGCACACGGCTGCTATAAGTTCGGTTTCGAATTTGTAGTTTGCCGGAAGTTAAAACATCTGGACTCCAGCTTTATCCCAATGAGTGAAGGAAAACCATTTTAGGTGATTTTAATGTCAAAATTGGAAAGAGAATATTTTTGGCCCAACAGTCGGGAAATTCTGTCTCTTCAGTGGAAGAATATCTGACAATAGAATGAAGCTGAAGGACTTCGCGGCGGCAAATACATGGTAGTTGCCAGTATAAGATTTAAACAACTCGACAGATCTGACTGTCACTAGACCAAACAACAAGAAATCAAATAATGGATATATCATTAAAATAAGTAATGGGCAAGAATTCGATGGTGTAAACCAGGGAATTAAGGGAAGACTTTACAACAAATTTTATGGAAAATATTGGAAAAAAACTTTGCGTGGCAATGATAATCTATAGTAGACACATACTTACTTAGCTGACTTTTTACAGAACGCTTATGCCATAAGCCGAACTAAGAAAAGATAACCAATCCGGTCTGTTTGCTGCTGTATTCTCCCAATCTGGGATATGTAGCTTTCTGATGTCTCGTTTCACTTGATCGATCCAACGGAGCTTTGGCCTTCCAGATCTGCGTGAACCTCCATGCGGCCCGTATTTATACGCCTTTTTAGCGGGTTCATCATTCTTATGACATGGCCTAGCCATCGCAATCGTTGTATATCGATTCGTTCAACTATATTGATGTCGTTGTATATTTGATACAGCTCGTTGTTCATACGACGTCGATATTCGCAGTCATCGCAGATTTACCCGTATATCTTTCGAATAATTTTTCTCTCCAGTACACCAAGCACTGCCTTATCTGATTGCGCAAGTACCCATGCTTCGGAACCATGCATTAGCACGGGCAGTATCAGTGTTTTGTAAAGTGTTATTTTTGTTTGAAAAGATGTGGCTTTATTCCTAAACTGCTTACTCAGCCTAAAGTAGCATCTGTTGGCCAACACCATTCTTCTTGGTATTTCACAACTGATGTTGTTTGTTGTGTTTATGGCGGTGCTGCGGTAGACGAAGTCCTTTACTACCTCAAAATTGTAGATACCAACATTTACATATGGTGCGAGATCTGTGGACGTATTACGCGTCGATACCATCAACATGGTTTTTTCGCCGTTTACTGCCAGACCGACTTTAGCAGATTCCCTTTCGACTTTTGCAAAGGTGTCAGTTACTTACTTTACCGATCGACCCATGATGTCAATGTCGTCGGCATTAGGAAGAACAATTGGCTCTTTGTGTATATTGTTCCACTTCATTTGACCTTCACGTCTCGCATGACCTTTTCCAGCAGGATGTCGAAGAGGTTCTTTCCTATTTTAGCTGAGGACCGAGTATCAGTTAATGTCATCTTACAAAGCCTAATGAGCTTTGCGGGAATACCAAAATCAGACATGGCTTGGAATACCTTTGAACGTATAGGGCTGTCGAAGGCTGCTTTATTATTGACAAAAGGATGGAAGGTGTAGATCTGCATTTCTTGGATTTTTCCAGGACTTGTCACAAGGTAAATATCGGGCCACTAATGGATTTACCCGGTATAAGCCGCACTGATAGGGTCCAATTATTTTTTTGACCATAGGGCTTAGTCGCTAGCACAATATGTCAGATACTATCTTATATGCGATAGGGAGCAGACTTATGCCCCTGTAATTGGAGCACACAGTCTTATCTGCCTTCTTATAGACTGAACATAGGATGTTCATGTTCCAATCGTCGGGTACGCGTTCTTCCTGCCAGATGATAAGGTGTATGCATCAGCTAGTTAGCACCTAGCTGATGCATACACCTTATCAGCGTGTCGCCTCCGGTTTTAAACAGCTCGGCTGGTAGGCCATCAGCTCCTGCTGTCTTATTATTCTTTAGCCGGTTTATTGCCCTCTTTATCTCATCTTGGCCGGGTGGTATACATTCAATACTATCTTCTGGGATTGGATCTGTGGTATATTCGTTGTCTTCGTTAGTATTGGATACCAGCAATTTGGAAAAATGTTCTTTCCATATCCCGAACACGCTATCTGTATCAGTTACCAAATTACCTTTCTGGTCTCTACAGGAGGATGTGCCTGTACCAAAGCTATCCGTTTGATGAGTCACTCTTTGGTAGAACTTTAGGACTTCATTTTGGCCCCTGTACATCTCGATTTTTCATACTCCCGCTTTTCCATTTCTCTCTTTTTCCTGCGGAAAAGACGTTTCTCCTCTCTCCTTTTCTCCCTATACCTATATCGTGCTATACGCGTTGCTACTGATTATAGAGCAGCCCTATGAATGCGGCATTTTCCTCTTCGGTAGCTGCACGACACTCCTGGTCATACCATGAATTCCTTGGTGGAGGTCTCTGGTATCCAAGTACTGATTTTGCGACTGTTTGCATGGAGTGGGCAATGTCTTGCCATTGTCCTGATATGTTTTCGGGGCGAGTAGTGCTTTGATTAAGCAATCGGGCCTCTTGAGTGGAATATGCTGTGGCTATCTGTGGCTAACTTTCGTGTTGTGTCTGTTCGTACTTTATTCTCTACGTTTAACCGGGTACGTACCTTTGCTGCAAAAAGGTAGTGATCCGAATCTATGTTTGCTCCTCGGAACGAACGTACATCCAACACGCTCGATAAATGTCTCCCATCTTTTACGGCGTGATCAATTTGATTTTTTGTTTTCTGATCTGGAGACAGCCAGGTGCCCTTATGAATGTTGAGATGCTTAAATCTGGTATTGCTACCTACCATGTTTTTTGCAGCAGCAAAGTCTATCAGCCTCATTCCGTTGTCAGATGATTCACTGTGGAGACTGAATGGCATTAAATTCGCCTAAAATAATGTAGAATGTTTCTTCTAAGCGCTCAGCGAATATATCATTGGTCTGTTCGACTTTGTCTTCGGTTGGAGCATGAGCGCAGATAAAGCTCATGTTGAAGAATTTTGTTTATATCCGTATTGTAGCAAGTCTTTCATTCACTGAGGGGGAAGCTGGAGACCAGATGTTTTAACCTCTGACCAACTACAAATCCGCAACCAAACTCATGCTTTGTGTCATGGCAGCTATATTACAGTGCGTCACATTTAGGTGTTGTTGTGACGTCTTTCCCAATCCATCGTATTTTCTGTATGGCAGTAATATCGGCCTTGTACTTTTCAAGTACGTCTGCCAATGCGAAGACTGCACCTTCTCTATAAAGAATGCGAATATTCCAGGTGCAGATTCGCAGATCATGGTCCTTAAAACGTTTGCGGGGTTCGTCAGCTTTAGAGGGGTTTGTTTTTCTTTTCTTTCGTTTTTTTCATAGTAGGCTGTTTTTTTAGGGGAGGGTTACTAGCCCGACGCCCAAACCCAAGTTTTTAACGTTCTTATGGGTGAACGCGCGGCACGTGTTAGCTCACTACCTTTAACGGGTGTTAAAAGCAGTTCCCCAGGTGACACCACGGGGAGGTCAGTGTCCACTTGAGATGAAAAAGGGACCAAGATAAATCCTGGACTTTGCCATGTTAAAACCAGTCAGGACCGTTCTGGTATCTTCCATCCCCTACGTCACCCTCCATATTATGGTGGATATTACTGCCACAGAGGAAATACGACGGATTGGGAAAGGCTTCCCAACATCACTTATAGGTGACGCACGTCTTATAGCTGCCATGAGTTTGGTTACGGAATTGTAGCTGGCCGGAGGATAAAACATCTGAACTCCATTTTTACCCCAGTGAGTGAAAGAAAATCATTTTAGGCGACTTGAATGCCGAAATTGGAAAGGAGATTATCTGTGGGCCAACAATCGAAAAATTCAGTCTGCTCAGTAGACAATATCATGAAGGTGATAGACTTCGCAGTCGCATGGTAGTTAGCAGTAGCAACTCTACAGATCTGATTGTCACCAGGCCAAACAACAAGAAATGAAACATATCAAACATTTACTCAAGGAGTGGCGTAACTCAAAAAATGGGAAGTTAGCAATTTCTATTTTTTTTCTACGTCTTCTACTTTATCTTGTGTCAAATTTTCAAGTTGATATCTCTAAAACTCAACGAGTTACAGCTTATTTTCTAGAAATTTGGTATAAATCATCAAAAAAGTTTTTTGAGTTTATGAAGCACTAAAACACATCAAATCATGCTTCATATTGCCTAGAAATTTAGCACTGATATCTGGCTGGCTCTTTATAAAAGGTGATCCAAGTAGTTACTTTATTTTTTGTGTAATAACACTTTTCATTGGGAAGTCAAATTTCAATTGGCAACTTAAAACTCGTTTTTCTCGAAACTTGAGTTTTTGAGATGTGTCACTCTTTGAGTAAATGAGCGATATGTACACTGAGGTGGCATCAGCCTAGCATGCGGAATGGGCCAGCATAACACACTGCACCTTTTCAACTGCCCTGCCAAACCTCATCATCTAACTCCAGTGGATCTGTGGCTACATCCCACATTCCTGGAACTGGAGTTAGACCCAGAGCCAGATTGAGCAGATGAACGATCACACAAACATAAACATTGTTACAGCAACAACTGCAACAAAAAGAAATCAAATCAAGGGCCGATCAGTACAGGAAGTAACGGCCAAGGCTTCGATGGAGAAAACCAGCGGAAGCCGATATGGAAAAACACGTTATTCCAAATTGGAGAAGTAAAGTAACAAATAGAGAGGAAGGAAAATCTTTTGTAAATAGGGCAATGGAAAACATCTTAGACCTAAATATACTCGGCAAGGTTTTTATTTACGTAAATTTAATGGCAAATTTTAGTTGTTTATCGTATCACTTATATGTATATATATATTTTTTACTTTTTATCTTTTATTCTCTTAAACCGGCTTTAAATTTCTGATGTTCGAGTCCTCATTCACGTTAATATTTCAAACGCCCAAAATCTTTAAATTCCTACTCACTGACCATCAACCCTTCAAATATCCTCGCTATATATATTTGCAAATATTTACTACAGAGTTGGTTAATGTGACGGCAAGAAATGTTTAGCCCAAAGCGGTTGGCATAAATTTCCCAACAACATGTCAATATGAATGTTGGCTGTGCTAATTCCGACAATTCAATTTCACCAGCAACAGTTGGCTGCCAAAGCATTGCTCGTAATTTGCGAGTTTGTGGAAAACATGATTTGCATTCCAACAAGAGGTGACAGTAAATCACATTTCACGAGAATCTAATTAACAGGATGTGTACAACTGTGTAACACCGAATGACATAAATACCAGAGGAAAAATAAAAACAACAACAGAACTGTAAACATGAAAACTTTAAGGTCTTTACTGACATTTGATTGTATGGCAATAAAAAATATGTAAATATTATTGGCTTTCCTTTTTAAATTGATTTAAGTCAAGAAGAGAACAAAATTCAAAAAAATAAAAAAAAAACAAAATATTTGTGTTAAAGTTGTATACAGAGCAAAGATATAATTTGCAGTAGTGATGCCTTTAATAGTTCAGCACACACACTCAGTTTTTACAAATGGAACCTTTGGGAAGATGACTATGCCCATCATAGTCATTGTCGTCTTTGAATGACTTTGAAAAATATGAACTTGAAGTGGCAAAAATAAAAACGACAAACAAAACCCAAATTGATCCTACCTAACATACCTTTATCCAATACACAGAGATTATCCCCAACACTCTTTTGGACACACAAAATATTTGACTCATTTAAAATCTTTCGACACTTTGAAGTGCAATAATAAAATGTCAGCATAGAAATTTGTCAACGTTAGCAATCTCACCTTTCTCCATCTAAGTTCAAGAGTCAAATTTTTAAATTGTATTGTATCATATTTTAGGTTGCCATGTACATATAACACTGTACAACACAAAAAATAATTACAAGATAATTCGACCAGATTATGAAAGAGGGCCGAAAAAAAGAAGACACGTGTATCGGCGTTTTGAAAATTTACGTCGGGAAGTAACCTAACTAGGTGTGGCAATTTCCGCCCATTTCTACGGGTTTTGAAATATTCGACATCAGATTCCTTGGATTCCTTGCATTTTAGATATAAAGTGTCTTTGGCAATATTGCTGACAACAATGCGGGGTATCTTTTTATGAAAAAATCAACCCTCATGCGGGTCACTTAAGGGGTCTTTTTGGTCATTTTTTTCAAAAAGTTTTAAAAACTCCTTTAATATGTGATGGTATCGGATCAAAATATTCTACAAAATTATTTGTCATAAAATTTTACTATAGGTCCCCGAATACACCAAAACTCTAAATCGTTCCTAAACGCCAGGAATCTGCCAAAAGTAAAATCACGTTTTAGGGTTAATGTTGTTGTTTATCTGAGTTTATTAAGTTTTGTCCCAAAAAACTTCATTCTAGATAGAAGACGTCAAAGACAAAAATAATCTCCATCAAATTTTAATAAATTTGTTCTGTTCTTTTTTCGAGTTGATGCATGAAAATAACATGAAATTTAGTTCTAGACGAAAGTTGTTAAAATAAGAAATATTCTACACAAAATTTCATTGTAAGTCTCGGAACAAGCTAGATATCTGAGTAAAATACTTTGTTATGAAAATGACGTTACAAAATTAGATATTATAGGTAGAAATTATTTGTTAAACTTTTAGACTCTTAATAAAAATTTATTCCATACTGAGTCAAAATCTCCTAAAATACCTCACTTTTTGGGGGTTGTGTAAAAAGATGAAATGTTCCAAATCAAATTTCAATATGAATCTCTGAACAAAAGAAATTTTTAGCTATTATAATTAACATATCCAGAAGCTTTCGCTTTTTATATATGATTTAGGACCATATCCTACCGTTTTTATTCACATTTTCGTTATCTGCGGTCACCAAATATTCTTTATTGAAGTTTTTTGATAATAAATTCTTTCAGAAGATTATGTGTGCTCGATCCAAACTGTTTCTGAAATATCTATCTATATCTGACATTCGAGTCCTAACATCCATGGTTTTGGCATGGTCCTTAATACTCTAATGATGGCAGCTACTCCTGCTCTGATGAAATTGACTGAATTAACCCTTGAAATCGAAGTAACTAGCCATATCCTAACTTTGTTATGATCATTCATGATACACACTTGTATGTCATTTCCTAGGGTTAATTCAGTCAATTTTATCAGAGCAGGAGTAGCTAGCTGCCATCATTAGAGTATTTAGGACCATGCCAAAACCATGGATGTTAGGACTCGTATGTCAGATATATATTCACTGGACAATAGCCGTAGACTATCCCCGCATTTTCACATACAATATCAGGAACCTATGACTTATCCTGATTACGTTATTTTAGTTTATGGTACTAAAATACGTAATTTTTCAAAATCCGATCTGGGTTATCAATATTTTCCCTATATATATTCACCATAGATATTTCAGAAACAGTTTGGATCGAGCACACATAATCTTCTGAAAGAATTTATTATCAAAAAACTTTAATAAAGTATATTTTGTGACCGCAGATAACGAAAATGTGAATAAAAACGGTAGAATATGGTCCTAAATCATATATAAAAACCGAAAGCTTCTGGAGATGCTAAATATTATAGCTACAAATTTCATTTGTTCAGAGATTCATATTGAAATTTGATTTGGAACATTTCATCTTTTGACATAACCCCCAAAAAGTGCGGTATTTTAGGAGATTTTGACTCAGTATGGAATAAATTTTAATTAAGAGTCTAAACGTTTAACAAATAATTTCTCCCTATAATATCTCATTTTGTAACGTCATTTTCTTAACAAAGTATTTTACTCAGATAACTAGTTTGTTCTGGGACTTACAATGGAATTTTGTGTAGAATATTTCTTCTTTTAACACCTTTCGCCTAAAACTAAATTTCATGTTACTTTCATGCATCAACTCGAAAAAAGAACAAATCAAATTTATTCAGGAAATATTTGGATGTTTTGTTGGCAAATTTGATGTATATATTTTCTTGATATATATTGCAAATACATATTTCATTTAATTGGCAACTTATATTAAAATTTGATGAAGATTATTTTTGTCTTTGACGTCTTCTATCTAGAATGAAGTTTTGGTGGGAAAACTTAATAAACTCAGATAAAGTACAACATTAACCCTAAAACGTGATTTTATTTTTGGCAGATTCCTGGCGTTTAGGTAAGATTTAGAGTTTTGGTGTATTCGGGGACCTATAGTAAAATTTTATGACAAATAATTTTGTAGAATATTTTGATCTGATACGATCACATTTTAAAGGAGTTTTTAAAAGTTTTTAAAAAATATATGACCAAAAAGACCCCTTTAGTGACTCGCATGAGGGTTATTTTTTTATAAAAAGATACCCCGCATTGTTGTCAGCAATATTGCCAAAGACACTTTATACCTAAAATGCAAGGATTCCAAGTAATCTGATGTCGAATATTTCAAAACCTGTAGAAATGGGCGGAACTTGCCACGCCTATTTAGGTTACTTCCCGTCGTAAACTTTCAAAACGCCGATACACGTGTCTTCTTTTTTTCGGCCCTCTTTCATAATCTGTGCTGGGTTTCTTGTAATTTTAAAAAAGTTCGATTTTGTTGTACAGTGTAATGAACGATGAATGAGTAACATTGAGAATTGTAATTGAAAATTGTTGGGTCGTCTAAGGCATGGCCGACAGAAGCAAATATGGTTTGTTTTGCTGTAAAAAGAACTGCGAGGATTTTCCGATATAAAGTTTAAACTTTATCCGCGAACAGATCTCAACCTATTTTTATGCCAATATTGGCAATATACTAGAAGAAGTCGATCGATGTAGTCCATCTTCAAATTTAATGTAAGTTTGAAAATCGAATATCATGTGAATGGCGGAGCCGATTAGAAGCATCCAACCAACGCCCCTTGCACCGTAGTGAGGTGCCAACTGTGTTCAAGAGTTTGGTCCTGTCAACAACCTTGGTTTGGTGCGGAAACCATCTAAAATTATCTTTTTATGGCTCAGACATCCGGTTGCAATGCAACGCCACATTCAAGCCGGAGACTCTACCCGCGATTTGGGTACAACCACAACCACCACGATATTAAAGCAAGAGGGCCGATAACAACTACCAGACCATGTCAAAAGACCCGGGGGCAAGTGGTACTCGTTATCGCAGAATTAAGTCTCTGAGACGATCTTGTACCCAAGAAGACTACTACCACGGCAGCGGTTTGTCTCGTACCGGATTGACCCGGAACCACACAATCTTGTTCCGGCCAGCGGATGCTCTACAGTGTATACAGTGTTGGGAGCAGCATTTCCCGGAATGCAAAATCCGGATTCTTTTGGTGCCGGTGGGGACGGAGGAAAACCCAGCACCAATATATTTGTGTTCGGCTTGTCACGTCCGCATCATCAATTCAATAGATGTCGGAAGTGAGTTGTTCTGGACATGTCCATGCGAGGGACTACAACAGGGACTATGTTGCTGCATGCTTCGTAAACACAGCCCCCAGTGCGTCATCATCAGACTACGGGACTCCCCCGCAGTCTACCCTGCAAATGCATCCTTTTTGCAATTTAATTGCAATGTACTCCGAGGAAATGGTGAATTTCATGAGTTGGAAGTATATCAGAGTCGCGGCGGTGCAGGAAACCAAGCTGAACAACAACTGTAGCGTACAGCGTTGTGATGGTTACAACGTACCGATGAAAGATCACACCAGAAGTAGATGTTGCCTACTAGCTTTCCTATTACACCAGTATGTTCAATATCGACCTATCTCGCTTGAGCGTGGCTCTAATGACCCGTACATGGAATGAATAGGGGTAGTAGTCAGGTGTGGAGCTGCCGAGGTAGAGTTGCCGACAAATAGCTGTACTCCAGGTTATATGCCGAACATTAGCCCGCTTTTGGAAGGTCGTAACCGTCTGGTCTTGGGGGACTTCAATACTCATCATGAGTTTTGGCATTCGGTCCTCAGAAACTCCCAGAGGAGTATAGTTGTTTCTGAGCAGATTGATGGTTCTACGTTTTGCACGGTCAATCAGGACGCCCCTACCAGAATTTAGGTAGTGTATCACAGTTCGCCAGTCATAACCATCGTGTCAACTGGTCTGACACATGACGTCATTTCTCTTGGATCAAATCATCTCCCCATAATTGTCTCCCACAGCAGACAGCCCGATTTCATCACCTCTGAACGCCACACTTTCATCAATCATGGGAAAGCGAATTGGTCGAGTTTCAGAGAGTTCATTAATCACCGTTTCAGAGATCTGTCCAAACCTACTTATCTTCCGGTAGCAGGAAGGATGTTCCGAGACATTATCACTGCTTCAACCGCTCGCCATACACCTGCTGGTCGAATACCCGAAGTGACACCGAAACTACCACCAGAGGCGACGGCATTAGCAAATGATCGTGATGAACTTCATCGTGCCAACCCCAATGACTCCAGAGTCAGGAGTTGACACTGGAAGTTAACAGGCTGGTCGGTGAGTATAAACGGACAAGTGTTTAAATCATGTGAAGAGCTGCAACATTAGAGCAGGAATATGTGATTTGTGGACAACGGGTAAGTCACTCTCGAACTCTGTAAAGAAGGAAGATAAGACCTCAATCACGTTTGGCGACGTTACGCTGAGTGATCCGAAGAGGTGCGCAAGTTATTTCAAACGACAATTTTTCGAGCTCCCCACAATTTACAATGGATGATGTTACGAATACTAAACCATCTCCATGGTAATGCTGAAGCAGCTGGATGGCGCCGGGAGGCGATTATCTCAACAAAGTTCTCAAACTGTCGCTACCCACCCGTATCGTTTCCGAAGTCTGGACAATGATCAGGGTGGTCCCGCTACTGAAGCCATGGAAGGATGATAGCAAAGGTGAATCGTACAGACAGATTTCGCTTTTGTCGCCCGTAGCAAAGACTATTGAGGCTTTACCACTTCCCAGCGTGAAAACTAGGCATCCATTTGCCGATCATTAATATGGGTTCCGTAAACAGCACAACAACAGCGCTGAACGCTAGCTCCACACATATTAATCGAGGACTCAACCAAGCCGTGTGGTAGAACAGTGATGGTGGCACTGGACTTATCAAAAACCTGTGATACTGTCAGGTACTCCACACTGCTGGAGGATATCGAACAGACAACCGTCCGACAACAGTCGTACATAGAACTCAGGAACAAGAAGTCCAAATCCTGTAGAGTGAACCAGGGAGTTCCCCAAGGGGGGTGGGGTATATCTCCGGAAATGTTTAACCTCTACATCTCCTGTATTCCGTCCTCACCAGACGGCATCGAGATCGTATCGTATGCGGATGATTTTACGACCCTGGCGTTAGGTAACTTCCCTGATGACATCTTTGAAATACTGAATTCCTAATTAACCGATCTTACCACCTTATTCCACGTGAGTAATATACAGATATCCGCCACTAAAGCTACAGCCACTCTGTTCACAACATATACGGCGCAGGTGAGAAGAGAGTTGAATGTAGTGGACGATGGTAGCAGAATTCCGATCACAAATTGCCCCAAAATTGTAAGGGGTCACATTCGACACTGCTTTCATGTCGTCCGCGCATGCCGCAGCTATTTGCGACAAACTGAAATGTAGGAATAAGGTCCTTAAGTCCCTAGCCGTCAACACTTGGGGAGCAGATAAATAAGCCTTGTTGAACTCATATAACGCGATAGGTCGGTCTGTGGTAAGCTATGCCGCGCCAGTTTGTTCCCCGAATTTATGTGATACGCAATGGTAAAAGATTAAAATTTGCCAGGATGCCGCCCTGAAAAAAGCAACAGGGTGCCTTCTCATGTCTTCAGTGGACCATGTACATGAGGAGGTAACGATTCTTCCAGTGAATCAACACAATAAGATGCTTTCGTTGCAGTACTTACTCGGATGTTATCGTGAGAGCCATCCTAATCACCATCTTGTGGGTACGCCCTACACACCCAGGCACATCAAGGAGGATATCCACGTTCCATCGATACAGGAGAGAATCTCTAGATCAACAGTCATATCAAGCAGGTTTAAATAGCATTCACACGGACACAGTTGCTAAGGTCAAGCAAATAAAGTGTGATTAAAGTCCTCGAAGTACATTCCCCATCTATCGCAGCTGAGGAGCTTTTCAACTGCCCTGCCAAACCTCTTCATCTATCTACAGTGGATCTGTGTTTACATACCATCGAAGCAGCCACTTTCCTGGAACTGGAGATAGATCCAGAGCCAGATTGAGCAGAAGAACAAACACACAGACTATAACGAGTGGCTGGGGTTAGCTCAGCCGCTGCCAGGGTCTACTTAAGGACCCACAAACCGTAAGTAAGGAAAACGATTAGTTGTACTTCAATGCTTTATTTCGGTGCTGTCGGCTCTGTGATAATCCGGTGTGGGGCTCGGCTTAGTGCTATTCGGGTGGCTGTCGGCTCGGCGGTATTCGGCTATTGGTGACTTGTTGGCAATCGTCGGGTGCGTAATCGGATGCCGTCGGCTCGTTGGCAGTCGTTGGGTGTGTCGCTGGGCTCTGTCGTAAACGGATGCTGTCGGCACGTTGGTAGTCGTCGGGTGTGTTGCTTGGCTCTGTGGCGAACGAATCGCAAGGAGCGAACGGATCGCAAGGAGCGAACGAATCGCAGGGTCGACGGCTGTTGTTAGATTAGGTTCAAGTGACTGCGGTCAATGCCACACGTCTTATGTTGAACTTCGTTTAACGCCAGCACTCGACAAATTCAGCGACGAAATTCCAACACCTTTTCTTTTGTAACGGTGGGCGTCACTTTTAAGATCATGAAGATCCCTCCTGGCATGTCTGGTACGGAGGGTCCTTTCCACCATATGGAGATTCGGATGGCTCCCACGGTAACACCCGAGCAAATACTGCAACGAAACAATGTCATTGTGTTACTGTACTAAAATAATAGTTGTCTCCTCACGTAGATGTTCCCCTTAAGACATGAGGACGCACCCTGTTGCTGTTCTCTGGGTGGCGATCTGACAAGTCTAAATATTTTTCCATTGCGTTGCACTTATATTCGGGGACAAAACTGGGGCCACATAGCATACCACAGATAGCGTTATATGTGGTCACCAAGGTTTTTTTATCTGCACCCCAAATGCTGCCGTCTAGAGGCTTGAGAACATTGTTCCTATATCTCAACTTGCCGCAGATAGCTGTGGAATGCGCGGACGGCATAAACATGCTGTTCTCAGCTCTGTCATCCGTGTAGTGAACAGAGTGGCCGTAGATTTAGTGGCGGATATTTGCATGTTCCTCGCGTGAAAAAACTTAGTAAGATTAGTCAAATAGGAGTTCAGACTTTCACAAATGACATCAGGAAGATACCCAACGCCAAGATCATAAAATCATACACATACGTCACGATCTCAATATCGGAGGAGGGTGGAATACAGGAAAGGTAGATGTTAAACAGTTCCGGAAATATCACCCCACCTTGGGGAACTCCCTATTTCACTTTACGGGGGTTTGACTTATTTTTCCAGAATTCCACTTACAACTGACGCCCAACGTTTTAAACTTGGCCGGAGTGTAGCCTGTCCTCAAACAATGTGGAGAGCTTGAAAGTATCAAAGGCTTTTAGTAAGTAGGGCGCCACCAACACTGTCGACGCATGACTTGCTCTGGTTGAGTCCTCGACTGATATGTGCAGCGCTGTGCTGCTTACGAAACACATGTTGAAGATCGGCAACTGGATACCTATTTCTGAAGAAGTAATATCTCAAGAATCTATGCTAGGGACAACAAAAGCGACTCGTTATGCAAGCTTCATCGTTGAGGGCATCCTTGCCTGGGTTCAGCTGCGAAACCATCCTGCCGATTTTCCAGAGATCGGGCATGATATGGTTTAGAACATTGGTGAGATACTTAAATCCCGCCTCATCTAGCTCTTTCAGCATTACACTGGGCCACCAGTCCGATCTCCGTTTGGGGACTAACTGATGGTAGTCTTCATGGTTACGAGGCTTACCAGTTGTCCCTGTGTCCTGTGTCCCTTTTGACCTGGTCTGGTAGCTGGTGTCGGTCCTCTTGTGGGAGTATAGTGGCGATTGTGGATGTACCCAAATCGCGAGTAGAGTCAAAAGTCCTTTCTGATACCGAGGTTTGTCTGAAGCTAGCCAATTAAGTACCCATAAATATGAAAGTGCGGCGAAGTCATACGGTGGTCTGGTAATGAAGACAATTAAAGGGAGATGGTCTGACCCAAGAGAAACGACAGCTTGTCTGGTAATATCATTTGTCAAACAAGATGACACGGTGGTTATGCTTGGCTAATTTTGACACTCCCCGCTAATTCTGGTTTGAGAATTATCATTGGCCACGCAAAATGTAGAGCAGAGCCCACCGGTATAACCTTGGACCGACTGACGCGATTCACTACGAGCATTAAAATAACCTAATCGACGGGATCTACAACTCTACCTCGACGGTTCCACACCTGATTGCTACCGTCATAAAAACGATGCACTGGTCATTAGAACCAGGCTAGAGCGATATAAGTCTGCATTAAACAAACAGGTGCAACAGGGAAAATAGCCTCACACCTTCACTTCTGGTGCGGCCCTTCCTCAATACCTTTGTTGTTATTGTTGAGCTTGGTTTCTGTACCACCGTGACCATGATATTCTTTTGACTCATAATGCATTTTCATGGTTTGGAACAACAACGACAAAGGTTAAGTTCTCCGTCCCGTCACGTGATATGCTGCCCCCAATACAGAATAACGTTACAATTTAAAAAGTCAATCTGGTATCGAAAAACGCTCTACCGGATTTGTGGATTTGTAGCGATGCAGTCATTCTGTTTAGAGCATGTACCTATCATCTATAATTGAACATGAGGACATGTGTAATAATTGGCATAAAACAAGATTTTTAAGCCGTCCAGTGATTGTGGAAATCGGGAGTGGTAACGTTGAACAAATCTAGAGATATTGAGCTTATCATATCGGGGGCCCGTGGTCTTTGGCCAGCTGCTGAGATTTTTTCGGTACAGATCTTGCGGTATTCAAGGGATGACGACCTTATGTGTAAACCTTGTGATTCTCTTCACATGGCCTTATAGTATGAAGGTATGTATCCTTATGTTGTAGTCTCCCTTATATTCTAATGAGGGACGAGGTTAATGATTTCTAATATGAAGATCTCAGAAACAGGAAATCTGTGGCATTGTTGTGAACTCTTTAAAGGAATACACTATAGATTCTACCATATTCCACAGGACCACCTGTATGTTAACTAGAAATGTCCTTTCATTTTTTGTCACATGAGAATGAAGGACATGACATGTTTGAATATTTGAAATATCTTTGAATAAATATTGACAAAATTGTGTGTTTCGGTTTTTTTCTTTGTCATGTATCTGTTAAAGCAAAAAAGGATGAACATTAATTTTGTTACAAAAAAATTGTTTCCTTTTTTCTGGTTTTCTTTTTTACTCATCCGTATTTGGCAAAGTGAAAAAAACTGAAAATGTGTTCATATCTCCGGGTTTTTACTGTTTCAAATGGTCTTCTCCGTCATCCGTTTAACATTTATTTTATGTTTTATCAAAATATGTTGTTGTTGCTGAAGAGCGGTGCTTAGTAGTCGTATGTTGTCGTTTCCTATGCATCGCTGTTGTACATCCATCCCTAAATAGAAAGTGGAGTAGAAAAAAAGAAACAAGATTTTAAGGGCTGTCATAGATGGGTATGGAGAAAATGGAAGACCATATAAAGATACATATTTCCATGTGGAATGAGGTGGGGGCTCTCGTTCAGCATATCCACTTATTTACAGAAGATTTCACTGATTGCATCAACCTACTACGGAAGAAGAAAAATACGAAGTTGTTATAGCCAGAAATCACTTAGAAAGGCAAAGGCAAACGGCAACTGTCATAACGTGCCTGATGATGAATAATGCCGCTCATAATGTGAGTAAATAAGACGCATTATAAAATTGCTAAATCCAGGCAGTGAAATATTGCCGTATGCATATTATTTATCATGTGGAATATATTGTCGGATATTTGTTTTATTTTATTAACAACGAAATATTTAAAAAAAAACTCCATGTATCAAACTGATTTTGATAGGTTTGAATGAACTTTTTGGGAAAAAATTTTCTTGTTTAATGTTTATCTTACAAATTTGTATGGTTTTAAAGACGTCATTGATTTTGTCCAGAATAAGTATTTAATTCACCTGGGTAATTTGGAGAAGAGGTGTTGTAGACATTTTTTTACAGATATTATATCATGAGTACATACATATCTTAAACAATCATCACCAAAGGGACAACGATTACATTTCTCATATCATATTAGCTCAATTATATTGGACCTACTTTTTATAGCTGAGTCCAAACGGTGAGTCCTTAGCCTCCACTTGTGGATAAGTTTTACATGGTTGAAATATTCAGGAAATTTTGCCTTAACTACGCTAATGCGTCTTTGTGATTATAATTACAACCCCGAAGAACAGTTCCGCAGTGAGTACAACTTTTGAGAAATGAAGTGATGATGTTTTTGCTGGAGACCTTCTAGTATCAGGAATTACCATTATATCTTTTTGCGCTGTTGTTGTTGCTTAGCTTTGAGTGGATATTCAGTCAAATCAAATGAGGATTCAGGGAAATTCAGTCTCCACAGTGAAACATCTGACAATGGTATGAGGCTGATAGACTTTGCAGCTGCAAGAAACATGGTAGTTAGCAGTACCAGTAAGCATCTCGATATTCATAAGGACACCTGGCTGTAGCTAGATCAAAGAACAATAAATCAAATTGATCACGTTGTGATAGATGCAAGACATGCATCAAGCGTGTTGGATGTACGATCGTTCCGAGGTGCAAACATGGACTCGGACCACTACCTTGTTGCAGCAAAGGTTCGTACCAGATTAAACGTAGCAAACAAAGTGCAAACAGACACAACACGGAAGTTGGACATCGGTAAGCTGAAATCACAACAGATAGCCACAGCATATTCCACTCAACTGGCCCAACTGCTTAATCAAAGCACTCTCGTCTCGATAACATATCAGGACAATGGCAAAACATTGCCCACTCCATGCAAACAGCCGCAAAATGCATACTTGGATACCAGAGACCTCCACCAAGGAATCCATGGTATGACCAGGTGTGTCGTGCTGCTACCGAAGAGAAAAATGCGGCATATAGGGATACTTAACAATCAGGAGCAACGCGTAGTGAACGAGAGAGGCATCGGGAGAAAAGGAGAGAGGAGAAACGTCGTTTCCGCAGGAAAAACAGAGCGATGGAAAATGGGAGTGAGAACAAATCGAGATGTACAGGAGACAGAATGAAGTGCGAAAATTCTACCAAAGAGTGAAACATCAAACTGATGGCTTTGGAACTGGCACATCCTCCTGTAGAGACCAGCAACGTAATCTGGTAACTGATACAGATAGTGTGCTAGGGATATGGAAAGAGCATTTTTCTAAACTGTTGGTAAGATACCACAGATCCAATCCCACAAAAATGGTATTGAATGTATTCCACCCGGCCAAGATGAGGTAAAAACAGCAATAAACCGGCTGAAAAATAATAAGGCAGCAGGAGCTGATGGCCTACCAGCCAAGCTGTTTAAAACCGGAGGCGACACGCTGATGAGGTGTATGCATCAGCTAGTTAGCTCCATCTGGCAGGAAGAACGCGTACCCGACGATTAGAACCTGAGCATCCTGTGTCCCGTCCATAAGAAAGGAGATAAGACTTTATGCTACAACTATAGGGGCATAAGTCTCCTCCCTATCGCTTATAAGATAGTGTCAGGGATATTGTGCGAACTACTAAAGCATATGGTCAGTGAAATTATTTGACCCTATCAGTGTGGCTTTAGACCGGGCTAATCCACCATTGACCAGATATTTACCTTGAGACAAATGCTGGAAAAGACCCAAGAAATACAGATCGATACATACCACCTTTTTGTCGATTATAAAGCAGCATTCGACAGCCCTATACGTTCAAAGGTGTTCCAAGCCATGTCTGATTTTGGTATTCCTGCAAAGCTCATTCGGCTTTGTTAGATGACTTTAACTGATACTAGGTCCTCAGTTAAAATTGGAAAGAACCTCTCCCAACAGTTCAGTACCAAAAGAGGTTTCAGACAAGGAGACAGCCTTTCGTGTGACCTATTCAACATTTTACTGGCAAAAGGTAATACGAGATGCAAATGTCAAAAGAAATGGCACAATTTATATCAATAGCCACATGTCACTTGCTTATGCTGATGACATAGACATCATGGGACGATCAGTAAAGGAAGTAACTGATACCTTTAGGAAGTTGGAAGCAGAATCTACGAAAGTGGGTCTGGCGGTAAAGGGCGAAAAGACCAAATCGATGGTGTCGGACCAAGTTGGTACCTATAGTTTTGAGGTAGTTAAAGACTTCGTCTACCTCGGGACTGCCATAAACACAACAAACAACATCAGTTGTGAAATAAGAAGAAGAATTGTATTGGCCAACAAATGGTTTAAGTAAGCAATTTAAAAACAAAGCCACATCTCGTCAAACAAAAATAACACTGTAAAAACGCTGATACTACCCGTGCTAATGTATGGCTCCGAAGCATGGGTACTTGCGCAAGCAGATAAGGCAGTGGTTGGTGTGTTTGAGAAGAAAATTCTTCGAAAGATCTACGGCCCGACAAAAGCATGAATGAGTTAAACGTATCGAGATGCAACGATTGCGTTGGCTAGGCCATATCATAAGAATGAGCGATGATAAACCCAATAAAAAGGCGTATGAATACATGCCACATGGCGGTGCACGCAGAATCGGCAGGCCTTAGCTTCGATGGAGCATACAAGTGGATGAAGAAATGAAAAGGCGCAGTATTGCAGAAAGCGAAGCGAAAACAGAGAGAATTGGAGATATTTTCTTAGTTCGGTCTATGGAACAAATGTTCTGTAATGGGCCAGCTAAGTAAGTAAGTAAGTAAATTTTGTCTACCGATTTCTACATAAGATTGCTTATTAAAGCTCAAAACATCGATTTTCATCAACTTCCAAGATCCTAATACACTTTTTTGGCCCAATACTTGTTGGCAATAGTCACTCTCGACCTTTATTTTGAATTATATTTGTTTTTTTATAAAAGGTTACAGAGTCAGCGGTTAAGAGAACTGATGAGGAAGTTTGGCTGCTTCCGAAACTATAGTCTTCTCTGCCTCCGCTCGTAGTAATCAATTTCATTACCCACTGTTAAACATTTTGTTTCTTCAAATTTTGAAGCAACAAAATATGGACTTTAGCTGAAATAAATACACAACAAGTATTATTTTGCAGTCCAACAATACAAAGCCAACAACAATAAAAGGTTACCGCTACTAACACTCGATTTACGTAAATTCTTAGCATGGTTCTATTCTGGTGAACCATGTGAAAGGCTAAAATATGCATACATTTCCCTGTGTATTTTTTTATTTTTTTTTTTATTATGACATGTTTATAAATGATTAACATATTACAAACTTAGTCTATTTACAAAGTTTCGCCATGTGTTTCTATCGTTCGCTAAATACTGTAATTGATCAAGAGTTTGATTAGTTTCTGACATGATTGTTCTTCTCCATGTAGTTCTTGGTCTGCCTCTATTGCGACGTCCTTGTGGATTCCATCTAAGCGCCGAGTGGGAAATTTCGTCCTCGCTTTTCCTTAAAGTATGACCAAGCCAACCGTATTTTCTTCTGGTTATATCGGATCCTATTCCATGCTGCCTTGTAACTATCCACAATCGCTCATTAGATATGGTTTGCGGCCACCATATTTTCAAAAGTCTACGGAAGTCTTATGAAAACCTGCAATTTGTTAGTGATGTTGCTAGTGACGAGCCAAGTTTCGGAGCCATATAATAGTGTAGATTTTACACACGCATTGAATATGTCTACTTTTGTTTTTAGGTCTATCGTTTCCGAAGACCAGATATTTGCAAGAGACGCAAAAGTACCTTGCGCTTTTCGTATGCGGCTTTCAACGTCTTCAATTGTTCCTCCCGATATAGATAAAGTGCTACCGAGGTATTCGAAGCGGTCTACATTTTCAATGTCTTTGTCATAGATTTTAAACGGGGTATTATTGTTTGCGTTGATTCTCATTGTCTTTGTTTTTCCGCAGTTTATCTTAAGCTCAATTTTGAGAGACTCCTCAGATAGTGCATTTAACTTGGTCTGCATATCCGAAAATGTGGTTGTCAGTAATACGGCGTCGTCTGCATATTCCAAATCACCAAGTTTGTCAAACATTCTCCAATTAATACCAGTTGGGGCGGAATCTAGGTTTTCGAATACTGTGTCAAGAACTGTTATAAAGAGTAAAGGTGATAGTGTACAGCAGACGTGACCAAAAAGAGAACAGCCCAAAATGTGAATGTATTCAAACTATTGGCATCTTATGACTGTGTGTTAGTGTGTTTTTATGCACGCACGCTACAAAACAAAAACAAATCAAAACATTATCTCTTTTTCGTACGCTCTTTCTATGCATTCGGGTCGTATGTGTGTAAATTGCCGAAAAACTTCGGCACGGCAGTGTCAAAGAAGAACACATTTCGTGAACAGCCTTGACGTACTCCACTGGTGGTAACGAAGGCTTCACTCACATTGCCCTCGTGTAAGACTCTAGACGTTGTTCCCCCGTAACTCTTTTCTATGATATTCACAACTTTCCTGGGTATCCCTTTTGATGAGAGTGCTTCCCAGATGTAGCTTCTATTAATGGCATCGAATGCTGTCTCGTAATCAACGAAGGCCAGATACATACTTGCATTGTATTCAATCGATTGCTCAATTATAATCCTGGTTGTGCATATATGATCTATGCATGAGTTACCAGCTCTGAATCCTGCTTGGTCTTTTCGTAGCATTTTTTCCAAGGGATCTGCTATTCTGTTCAATATTATTTTGTTAAATATCTGTAATATTGTTGGTAGCAACGATATGCCTCTCCAGTTACCACATTTAGTCTTAGGACCCTTTTTATGGAGTTTTACAATTATTGACTCTTTCCAGTCCATAGGAATACTTTCTTCCTCCCATATTTGTTTGAATAGAGGAAATAATGTATCCGCCATTATTGTGCTGCATGCCTTATAACATTCTGATGGTATACCGTCATTTCCAGGGGCTTTTCCATTTTTTAGGCTATCAATAGCTTCTTTAATTTCATTTCGCGTAGGATTTTCAATATTAATTTGCGGGTTTGATGGATGGAATCTATATATGTGAAATTGTTCCTGATGATGTTGACTAATATTCAAGGTTTTTTTGAAATGCCTTTTCCAATTTTTTATTTGGTCGTCTTTTGCTGTAACAAGACATCCCGTTTCGTCTTCTACCGGAGTACGATTAGTCTGAGAAGTAGCTTTTCCACTTAGCTTTCTAATGACATTGTAGAGCTCTTTTGTGTTTCCACTGTTTGCTGCATTTTGGGCTTCACTTCCCATTGTATTGTAGTAATATCGTTTGTCTCGTTTTATCTGTTTCTTTATTTCCTTACTCAATTGTTTATATGTTGCTTTGTATTCTTCTATGCTAGCTTCTTCCTGTTCATTGAGCATTTTAAGCTTTAAGTTCTTCCTTTTGTCGATTAGATCCCAGGAGAGATTGGTCATCCACTCCGCATCTTGTTGCCGTCTCTTAAATCCTAAGACTTCCTTGCATATATCTGCCGTCTTGTCTTTAAACCGCTTCCATTTTTCTTCCAGTGTTTCATTGGTGTTTATGTTTATTTCTCTCACTTTGTTTGAAAATATACTTTTGGTTTGGTTCATTTTTAGTTTTTCAATATCAAATTTTCTCAACTGAGGTGATTGATTATTATGTTTATAAAATAATTTTAGTTTTATCTCAGCTAAAAGTAGGTAGTGGTCGCTACCAATTTCTGCGCTTCTTTTGTTACGAACATCGCATATTATATTGCACCATCTCTTTGAGATACATATGTGGTATATTTGATTTTCGTAATTTCCACTAAGTGCTTTCCATGTTGTTTTATGTTTCTGCTTATGGGGGAATAGCGAACCCCCAATCTTAAGGTCAAAGTTCATACACAACTCTAACAGTAATTCCCCGTTTATGTTGCGATTTCCTAGCGCATGAGTCCCAATTACATGTTCAAAACCATCAATGTTTGAGCCTATTTGGGCGTTAAAATCCCCAAGTAGTAATATTATGTTTTTCTTAGGTATATTTGCCAGTACACTGCTCAGCTGACTGTAAAAACACTCTTTCTCAGTGAGATCACTCTCCTCCGTAGGGCCATAGCACTGAATTACTGTTATATTATTGCATTTTGTTCTTAAGGTGGCTGTAATAATTCTTTCGGAGATACCTTTCCAATTTATAAGTGCCTTGTACGCTGCTTTTTTCAAGAATATGCCTACACCTCTAATATGTGGATCATCCTGGTTCGACATCCCAGAATATAACAGTACATCACCCTTATTGTTCCGGACTTCTCCGCTGGTGTTCCATCTTACTTCGCTCAGACCGCAAACACTAATATTTAATCTGTCACATTCTTTTGACAATTCGGCGAATTTTCCAGTTTGATAAAGCGTTCTCACATTCCATTGTGCAAATCGTATCCGTTTAACGTAGCGTTTATTCGTCATCAAATAATTCCGATAATTTTTTCTCTTTGTAAATACTCGAATCAGTGAAATTTCAGTAATCGATGGTAGATTAGACCAACAATACCTAGTTCGGTGATAGGGCTGCTATCTTTGGTTTTACATTTGCTTGCAATTTCTGGCCTCCGAACATGCCATACTTTTGCTGTGGTTCCTAAACATTTCCTCTTAGAAACAGGTGTTATGGTTATACCGCCAATGATCGGTCGTCAGAGCCTACTCTGCTAAAGACAGGGTCCACCACTAGTCGGCGAGGTTGACAGTAATGCAGGAGAGGCTTTAATTTATACATATAAGATATGTATGTGCGCTTCACTACACCTTAGACCCCTGTGTTTATCCATATATAAAGGTGCCGCCCGATTGAAGTCATTTTTAAATGCATTTGTTACCTTAGTTAGGTACCTTGTTTAAGAAATACATTTTTCATAAAGGAATGAATTTTTATCCATACACATGGCTGGTGGTGATGGGTATAATATGGTCTGCCCCGTCCCGACTATAAACATTTGGTATGTTCCCGTACTTTATAAAGTGGTAAAAGTCGTAAAAGTTGTAAAAGTCGTACACGATTTTCATATAAATTTTGTGTACGGGAACGCAAAATGTGTAAAAGTGGTAAAAATTGTAAAAACTTTTTAGTTCTGGAACAAAGCTATTACTTACTTCTTTTTATATTCCTTTTAGAAATATATAACCAATATAAATCCCGGACTTCGACAAGTTAAATTAAAGGCAATCAAAACCGTTAAATAGTGATGTATTGAAAATACACAAATCTGTCATGAAATATGTTTATTTGTGTTTTCTATTTGTATAATAAAATCCTGTCGCATTTTCAATGAACTATTCTATTTGCAATTGTTTATACATAACTTGGGGTCCTTATCAAAAGTAATTGCAATTAGTTTTTGTAAATATTTTCAATAATTAGATATTCCTAGATTTGATCACAAAGCTTATGTAGCATCACATCTGATTACAATTTACTGCAAAGTCAATAGAAATGCGAATGTGGTATTATGCTGCAGACATAATAATGCAACACCAACAGCAGCAGCCGCAATATGCGATTAACAAACGTTTTACATTAATTCCCCGGTCTTGTGTGTGGCCTAAATTTATGAACCAAAAATCCACAGCATTGAATAGCCAAACGACAGGTAGATTGCATAAAATTACCAACTGATCTGCTGCAATTTCAAAACCACATGGCTTTCAGCGAAATGTTTTTGTTTATGTGCATGTTATTTACATAGATATAGAGTAGATATCGTCGACAAACACACAGGAAACAAGTAAAAAAGTATCAGTCGGCTTTGCCGACAGAGATATACCCTCAGCCTGTGTATATTGAAACAATTATTTCCCAAAAAATGTATGTATTTAGGGGGTTTTAAAAATTTTGGGCGTTTGAACCGACAAAAATGTTGATAGGATTAAAGAGCAAAAGTTTTGCGGAGGAGATACTAAAAAGAATTGATCGACATTGACCATTATGGAAGTGGATCTCCAGGCACTACATATGGTGCCTATGGGGTTTTTACACCCTTCAGGCAGTTTGCTCAAGAAGTATGGACTGGACCCTTAAAAAAACGTTTACCATCGAAATTGAGGCAGCGAATGCAAGTTGCTTCAACAAAAATCAAAGTGATTCGATATCAGGTCTTAAAGTGAACTTATCCGAAATTTTGTGTGGGAGGTACCGGATGTATGAAGTATGGACTTGCCCCTTAAAAAAACGTTTACCATCGTAATTGAGGCAGCGAATGCAAGTTGCTTCAACAAAAATCAAAGTGATTCGATATCAGGTCTTAAAGTGAACTTATCCGAAGTTTTGTGTGGGAGGTACCGGATGTATGAAGTATGGACTTGCCCCTTAAAAAAACGTTTACCATCGTAATTGAGGCAGCGAATGCAAGTTGCTTCAACAAAAATCAAAGTGATTCGATATCAGGTCTTAAAGTGAACTTATCCGAAATTTTGTGTGGGAGGTACCGGATGGAGTGGACAAATATAGTCCATATTTGAACCTGATATATATCTGGTAGATATATTAGGATGTGTAAAGTATGGACCAATTCGGCCACTCCCTTCAAGAGTTACCGTACGAACAATTTTTCCGAACATTATTGAACTTTTGTGGGGGAGGTACCTGAAGGAGTGGACCGATATGGCTTATCTTCGAACTTAAACTATGTTTGGACAAAATATTACTAAGGCCAAATTTTGGACCGAATCGGCAGATCCGTTCTAGAGTTATCTTGCGCTCCAACCAACACACGTGGTGTCATAGGGTTTTTTTGCAACTTTCATGCTATTTTCTCAGGAAGTATGGACTTGCCCCTAATAAAACTTGTACCGTCGTATGGGGGGCAGTGAATACAAGTTGATAAAACAAAAATTAAAGCGATTCGAGAGATGGCCCTAAACTGAACTTTTCCGAAATTTTGTGTGGGAGGTACCCGAAGGAGTGGACCGATTGAGTCCATATTGAAACCTTATCTAAGTCTGGTACACATTTCAGGATGTGCAAAGTATGGACCAAATCGGTTACTAACTTCAAGAGTTATCGTGCGCAGAAATTTTCCGAACATTTTCGAACTTTTGTGGGGGAGGTACCGCAAGGAGTGGACCGATATAACCCATCTTCGAACTTAAATCAAATCTGGACAAAATATTTCGATACCCAAAATTTGAACCGAATCAATTGATCCGCTCGAGAGTTATCGTGCGCACCAGCCAGCCAGACAGACAGACGGACAGACAGACAGACGGACGGACATTGCTAGATCTACTCAAAATTGTCTGAAACGGATATCGTACAAACATACTTGGGGTCTAAAACCATTATTTCGATGAGGCACATTTTTGGTCGTATCAAAGTGTAAATACCCTCTTTAGCCTAAAGGCTGAGGGTATAAAAAGTGTTGACAGAAAAACCATAAACAGAAAAATGCATTACAACTTTTTGCTAGAAAATAAAGCTGCATCAGAAAAACAACAACGACAAACGTTTTACCACACCACAAACACGCTAATAATGGAAATATTTTCTTTTTGAAATGTTGGTTTTTGCTGTCGTGTCGTTGAAAAAGTTTCGTTCATTAAACGTTCGCAAATTTTCAACTATAATAATAATATTTGGCAAAAAATAAGTTATGTAGATGTATGTATATAATATAAATTGTATCCACACACCAAAATATCACAAACATATGAAATTTCAATATTAAAACCAGTAAGGATCAAAGTCGGCAAGTGCCGGCTATATGATACCTTACACCTCCATGATTTCAATATAGTTTGGAGATTTTTTTTATACCCTCCACCATAGGATGGGGGTATATTAAGTTTGTCACTACGTTTGTAACTACTCGAAATAATCATTGTAGACCCCACAGACTATATATTCTTGATCAGCGTGCAATTCTACATCGATATAGCCATGTCCGTCCGTCTGTTTAAATCACTCTAGCGTCCGAACGGATTGACGTAGGTGGATGAAATTTTGGGGAAATTTATTATTTGTACGTAGGACTTTTGGTATTGAAAGCGGGCTATGTAGGTCCACGCTTTCGTATAGCTTCCATAAAAAATGACGCGTCGTCGTTTTAAGGAATGTTTAAGATATTTGTCCCATTTTACCATCGAATTGGTTGTTACTTTGTATTTTGTGTCTCCAAAGTTGGTTTATATAGGTCCACGTTTTGGTATAGCCCCCATATAACGCCCCATATAATGTACGCGCCGTTTTAATATATTTTGAATGTATTAGTCCCATTTGACAACAGAATCGGTTGTAACTTTGTATTTTGTGTTTCCAGAGGCTAAGAAATATTTCTACCATTAAATGTTTATATAGGTCCACGTTTTGAAATAGCCCCCATAGGACGATATCTCCGATTTTCGGTATTTTGAAGGGTTTGGCCTCATTATCACACCGAGATGGCTGAAATTTGGTATTTAGTCTTCGTTGGGGGTATAGAACTTTCCCCCAGAAATTTGTCCACGCCATCATATAGCCCCCATAGAACGGTACCTTCCGATTTTCGGTATTTTGAAGGTTGTGGCCACATTAATCCACCGAAATGGCTGAAATTTGTGGTGGAGGGTATAAAAAGTTCGGCCCGACCGAACTTAATGCTTTTCCTACTTGTTTTAGATAAGATTGCGTCATATTTTCCAAATTTCATCAAAATTTCTGTACAATTTTGTGTGTCAAATATGTACATGAAATCAGTCGAAAATAAATATTGGAGCTATAACCAAATCTGAACCGATTTTATTATAATTTAGCAAACTTATTTCTAGCCCAAAGTCGATGACATTTTCCAAAGTTCATCAAAATTGGACAGACTTTGCGAGTTTGGTGCACAAAATATCTCAAATCGGCCGAAAATACATATTGGAGCTTTATCCAAATCTGAAACGATTTCAAAGCAAACTTACTTCTAGTCTAAATTGCGTCACATTTTGCGAATTTCATCAAAGTATCTGTCAAATTTTGTGCTTGCAAAATATGAAATTAGCCAAGCGTATGCATGGGAGTTATATCCAAATCTGATATAATTTGGCAAATTTTTTCTAGTGGAAATTCCGTCACACATTCGAAATTTCTTCAAAATTGGACACACATTGCGTGATTGGTGCACTAAATAGCACAAATCGGGTGAATACATATATATAGGAGCCACATCCAAATCTAAACCGATTTTCACCAAAGGCAATAGCGTTCTTGCTATGGTTAAAAAAAATTATGTTCTCCAATTTTCAGTTGAATCGGATAATAAACGCGGCCTGTACATAGTCAGACGGACAGACAGACGGACGAACATGCATAAATCGAAAGTGATTCTATGTATATCCCCAAAATGAACTATGGATCTATCTCGTTTCCTTTTCCATGTTACATACAAATGTACACCACAATGTGGTGTAGGGTATGAATAGCCAATACATGGATGGAGGTACATATGACTATGTACCCATCTTCATGGACTTTAATACACGCATTTCGTAGATACTCTCGACAGGAAGTTTAAACGTGAAATATAATAACCGTATTGTATTAGTTGTGACTTCAAATCTCTCAGCGCTTTTACAAAAAAATTAAAATAAGTGCATCATTTCCCAGCAAAAAATCATTGCCAAATAATGGGTACTTATAGTACTTTGTGGTAGTCGTAACTACCTACTAACCCATTATTTTAACAATGGCATGTCTCACCACCCCTTCGGGTACTGGCCCACGAAAGTTCGTTCGTCCTTAAAAAACTGGATGAACTCGAAGTTGAGTATTTAACAATTGTCCTAAATCTATCGCTAGCCTCCCATACCCAGCAAAAAAAAATGAAGTAAGAACGGCGTTACGTTCGGCCAGGCCGAACTTTTTATACCCTCCACCACGAGTTCTATCGAAGTAAAATGGAACAAATGGTTTATGAAAAAGACTAAATACCGAATTTCAGCAAGTTCGGTAAAACAATGTGGATAACCTTCAAAATAGCGAAATTCGGGAGATACCGTTCCATGGGGGCTATATTAAAACGTCGATCTATACCTACAAATTTCTGGCTGAAAGTTTTTAGGCTCAAAGAAGACTAAAAACAAAATTTCCGATATTTCGCTAAAACCTTCAAAATAACGAAAATCAATAGGTACGCTTCTATGGGGGATATAGGAACCCGCAGATCTATTCTTCCCATTTAAGACTAAATAACAAATTTCAGTCTTTCGGTTGGATACTAACGTCACAACCTTAAAAATTACGAAAATCAGGAGTTGCCGTTCTAAGGGGGCTATATGAAGGCGTGAACCTATGCCGACAAATTTCTGGGAGAAAGCTTTACACCACTAACTAACGCTTATTCTTAGCCAACGCAATCGTTGCATCTCGATGCGTTTATCTATACGGATGTCGTTGTATAGCAGATACAGCTCGTGGTTCATACAACCTCGATATTCACCGGTAACGCAGATTGGTCCATAGATCTTTCGAAGAATTTTTCTCTCAAACACACCAAGCACTGCCTTGTCTGCTTGCGCAAGTACCCAGGCTTCGGAACCATACATCAGCACGGGTAGTATCAGTGTTTTGCGTTGTTTTTGTTTGACGAGATGTGACTGTATTCCTAACCTGCTTGCTCAGACCGAAGTAGCATCTTTTGGCCAACACTATTCTTCTTCGTATTTCACAACTGATGTTGCTATACTTTGCTTACGGCGCACAATGTCGCGAGTTCATATTAACTGTGGCCAAAAATAGAAGGAGTTGTCGTAGGTGCATCAATTTTGGTACACGTACCTATTATTGACTTACAATCTTCAGGACAAAAAATTGGGTTAGTCGGTCCACGTTTTGATATAGCCCCCATAGAACCGTACCTCCCGATTTTCGGTATTTTGAATGTTTTAGACACAATGACCAACCGAAAGTACTCAAATTTTGTAGTTAGTCTTCGGCAGAGGTATCAAACATTCCAACAGAGAATTGTGGGCTTAGGTCCAAGTTTTAATATAGCCCCCATACAACGGTACCTCCCGATTATTGGTATTTTGAAGATTTTAGCCTCATTATTACACCGAAATTGCTCAAATTTGGTATTTAGTCTTCGCAGGGGGCATTATACCTTCACCTTGAAATTTGTCTGCATAGGTCCACGCCTTCATATAGCCCCCATAGGACGGTACCTCCCGATTTTCGGTATTTTGGAGGTTTTAGCCTGATTATCACACCGCAATGGCTGAAAATTGGTATTAAGTCTCCGTTGGGGGACTTATAACCTTCCACCAGAAATATGTCGGGATAGGTCCTCGGTCTTCTATAGCCCCCATAGAACTGTGCCTCCTCATTTTTGAGTGTTGTGGCCTCAATATCCACCCGATATGACTGAGATTTGGTGTTTAGTCTTCATATTGTTTGTGAGTATATTGAATATATCAAACTCTTGTCCATATATATGAGAAATTTTCTTTAAAATTTTTTTTTGACCGATTAGTGGTCAAAAAACATTCAATTTTTTGTAACAAATCGAATTTTGATATCCGCTGTTCACAATTTTTTTAAAAATTTATATTTTTAAAATTCTCTCGTTTTAAAGCAAGATTATTAGGTACTTAATAAGCCCACAAAAATATATGATGATCGGTTCATTCGTTTTCGCGCTATAGCCAACACCACAAAACGATTTGTTAAAGAAGGGGGTATCCTCTCAGTGAAAAAAAGAGAAATGGCACATTCTGCAGCTGGTACCTTTATATATTTGAAGTACTCACTTTTTACTACTCATACAGCAAAAATATCGATATACCTTTTTATACAACTTTTTCCCCACTCCACTCAATTTAAAATTTGGTTCAGAAAATTAATAAACTTAGTAATATATGTTTGGGTAAATGTACACACCATATGATTAATATTTACATGCAAACAAAAATGTAGCCAAGTTTATTACATCCCAAGAGAACTTAGGAGCCATTTTTGCAGCGACCGTTACTTTTAAATTTTAAACAATAACGCATAATATAATTAACTAGCTGACCCGGTCCGCGTTGCTGGCCCGTTGTTTGGGTTCTCTGTGTAAACTTTAGTTATCTGTCCAGTATTGATGTCAATGTTGTGACATAAATTCCATGTAATGGTATCTCCCAAATTTAAGATATAAAATCTCTTTTATTATACCCTTCACATAAATGGACAGTTTAAAGCGCTTTGTGACCCACATATAATGGTCGGTGCAGGTCGATTAACATTGCTATATATTGGTTTGTTGGTCTCGGTTGGGATCATAAATATTACTGCAGAGAATTGTCAGTATAGGTCCAGGTTTTGATATACATAGCTCCCATAGAACGGTACCGGCTGATTTTCACTATTTTTTTATGATTTAACATCATTATCACACCAAAATGGCTGTAATCTGGTTTTAATATAATTTAAAAATGCGAGCATAAATATTCGGATCGACCGAAAGACACGCCTTTTTCTTTGCGCTCGGTATGTAACAGCTATAGGTTCACGTTTTGATATATCTCCCAAAAAACAGTACCTCCCGATTTTCGATAGTTCGGAGATATAGCCACTGTTGGGGGTCGTAAACAGTCTTGCAGAAAATTTTCAGTATACGTCCTCGTTTTGATATACATAGGTCCCATAGAACGGTGACGACTAATTTTCGCTATTTTTGGTGGATTTAACCTCATTCAGCCCGATCGAACGTAACGCCTTTTTTCTTCGCGCTCTATTTTACCACTATTGCATGGTAAAATACCCCTCAGCGAAATGTATGTTCCTTCGGTATATGTATGACACCATTTATATAATTCATAAAAAATTACTTCTATAAACTGAAATCAATGCTCATGAAGTTTCACTTCCCACATTTTGAGATTTTATCCGTAATTGTAATATTTTCAAAAATCGGACACAATCGCGGTATTCTGATTCTAATGATGATATTGTTTTGTATATCAATAACTTTGTCTGATGTCCAATCATTTTTCTGGAATTTCGGTCTAGTGACATCTCAAGTTATCGGGATTTCACTGTATTCCAAAATGTGGAGTTGATCGAGCTATCCCACTTATTGTTAAGTGATCAGGGTTTGTAGCGTTTTTTATGCACACTTACAAAATTATGTATATTATCTGAAATAATAAATGTTTGAACATTTTGTGATGACCATGATATTTCACTTCCGCGAAGACCATTCAGGGTCAAGACAGTATTACAATAGTATTGCAAACAATCTGTAAACAATACGTTCAAAAATATCATGGACTTCAGATTTTTTTTTTTAATTTTGAAGGAGAACCTCCGGTCACTACCTCCGGCCACTACCACTTGTTCAAGCTAGTGTTTATATCATTTTTGTGTCACGCTTACTAAAATTATGTATATTAATTGAAATAATACATTTTTGAAAACTTTGTGATGACCGCGATTTCAGATTTTATTAAAAACATTGTAGGGGAGGACCACCGGTCACTACTCTTAGTCGTATAAAAACAGCTTACGAACGTTCTAATTAATTGAAATAATACATTTTTGAAAATTTTGGGATGACCGCGATATTTCACTTCCGCGACGACCATTCAGGGTCAAGACAGTAATTACCATAGCATTGCAAACAATTTGTAAACAATATATTAAAAAGTATCTTGAATTTCGCGGTTTTCTTAAAAAATTGTGGGGAGGACCACCGGTCACTACACTTAGCGGTTTAAATAAATAGATTACGACCTATTCTCAGACCTAAAAACTTCACATACAAAATTTTATAAGGTTTCCCAATCGATTTTTCGGAATTGCTTTATCGTGACATCTTAAGTTATCGGGATTTTACTGTATTCCAAAATATGGCGTTGACCGCGTTATCCCACACATAGAAGCCAGTGTTTATAGTCACGCTTACTAAAATTTGCTATACTATCTGAAATAGTAAATTTTTGAATAATTTAGGATGACCGCGATATTTCACTTCCGCGACGACCATTTAAGAAAATATATAGCCTATTTTCACCACCGGTGTTCCCAGTACATTATCGGAAATTTTCCAAAAAATCTATTCAGCCGTTTTTGAGTCTTTTCGTTTTTGAATAATTTGGAATGACCGCGATATTTCACTTCCGCGACGACCATTCAAGAAAATATATAGCCTATTTTCACCACCGGTGTTCCCTGTACATTATCTGAAATTTTCAAGAAAATCTGTTCAGCCGTTTTTGAGTCTATTCGGAACATACAAACATACAAACATAGTAACATACACACATTGTCTTTTATATATTAGACTAGCTGACCCGGTCCGCGTTGCTGGCCCGTTGTTTGGGTTCTCCGTGTAAACTTTAGTTATCTATCCAGTATTAATACACCCATAATTAGGCATCCCTCTTGAAACTTCATAATATAAATCAATGTTTTGACATAAATTCCATGTAGTGGTATCCCCCAAATTTAAGATATAAAATCTCTTTTATTATACCCTTCACCATAAATCGACAGTTTAAAGCACTTTGTGACCCACATATAATGGTCGGTGCACGACAATTAGCATTGCTATATATTGGATTGTTGGTCTCGGTTGGGGTCGTAATTATTACTGCAGAGAATTGTCAGTATAGGTCCACGTTTTGATATAGCTCCCATAGAACGGTACCGGCTGATTTTCGCTATTTTTGAGGATTTAACATCATTATCACACCGAAATGGCTGAAATCTGGTTTTAATATATTTTAAAGAGGAGAGCATAAATATTTGGATCGACCGAAAGACACGCCTTTTTATTTGCGCTCGGTATGTAACAGTTATAGGTTCACGTTTTGATATAGCTCCCATAAAACAGTACCTCCCGATTTTCGATAGTTCAGAGATATAGCCACTGTTGGGGGTCGTAAACAGTCTTGCAGAGAATTTTCAGTATACGTCCTCGTTTTGATATAGCTCCATAGAAGGGTGGCGCCTGATTTTCGCTATTTTTGGTGGATTTAACCTCTGGATAGTGACATCTCAAGTTATCGGGATTTTACTGTATTCCAAAATGTGGAGTTTATAGCATTTTTTAGGCACGCAAAATTATGTATATTATTTGAAATAATAAATGTTTGAACATTTTGTGATGACCGCGATATTTCACTTCCGCGAAGACCATTCAGGGTCAAGACGGTAATTACAGTAGTATTGCAAACAATCTGTAAACAATACGTTCAAAAATATCATGGACTTTAAAAAAAAATTGAAGGAGAACCTCCGGTCACTACACTAAGCCATATTAAAATAGCTCACGACCGCGCTATCCCACTTGTTCAAGCTAGTGTTCACATCACTTTTGTGTCACGCTTACTAAAATTATGTATATTAATTGTGATGACCGCGATCATTCAGGGAAAACAATCTGTAAACAATACGTTCAAAAATATCAAAGATTTCTGATTTTCTTAAAAACATTGTAGGGAGGACCACCGGTCACTATTCTTAGCAGTAAAAAACAGCTTACGACCGTTCTAATTAACTGAAATAATACATTTTTGAAAATTTTGGGATTAACGCGATATTTCACTTCCGCAACGACCATTCAGGGTGAAGACAGTAATTACCATAGCAATGCAAACACTTTGTAAACAATATATTAAAAAGTATCTTGAATTTCGCGGTTTTCTTAAACAATTTGTGGGGAGGACCACCGGTCACTACACTTAGCGGGATAAAAAAATAGATTACGACCTATTCTCAGACCTAAAAACTCCACATACAAAATTTCATAAGATTTCCCAATCGATTTTTCGGAATTTCTATATAGTGACATCTCATGTTATCTGGATTTTACTGTATCCCAAACTATGGCGTTGACCACGTTATCCCACATATTGAAGCCAGTGTTATAGCGGTTTCGTAGTCACGCTTACTAAAATTAGGTATATTATCTGAAATAATAAATTTTTGAATAATTTGGGATGACCGCGATATTTCACTTCCGCGACGACCATTCAAAAAAATATATAGCCTATTTTCACCACCGGTGTTCCCAGTACATTATCTAAAATTTTCAAGAAAATCTATTCAGCCGTTTTTGAGTCTATTCGGAACATACAAACATACAAACAAACAAACATACTAACATACACACATTGCCTTTTATATATTAGATTAATTTTAGAAAAAAAAAAAAACACAAAAATACGCATTAACTAAAATTGTCGTATTTAAATCCTCATACAGCAAAAACTACTTCACGTATCAGTACCAAAATTCAGATTCTTCTTAATTAATATGTTTTCTAACATTCCCCATCAATAAATTTGTTCAACGAAGTATTTAGTTTTTACCATTTTTGGCCACGGTCGTGACACTGTTCGGCGGCGCCGAGGTAGAAGAAGCCCTTTACTACCTCAATTTTATAGGTACCAACGTCAACAGTTGGCCCGATCTCTTGGACGCATTGCGCGTCGGCACCATAAACTTGGTATTCTCGCCGTTTACCGCCAGACCCACTTTAGCAGATTCCCTTTTGACTTTTGCAAAGGTCACTTACTTCCTTTATCCATGATGTCAATGTCGTCGGCATAATCAAGTAACATAAGGCGGTTCGTGTATATTGTTCCACTTATTTTGACCTTCGCGTCTCGTACGACCTTCTCCAGTAAGATGTTGACAAGATCACGCGACAGGCCGTCTCCTTGTCTGAAACCTCTTTTGGTAACAAACTCTTCGGAAAGGTTCTTTCCTATTTTAACGGAGGACCTAGTATCAGTTAAAGTCATCTTACAAAGCCGAATGAGCTTTGCGCGGATACCAAATTCAGGCATGGCTTGGAATACCTTTGAACGTATAGGGCTGTCGAAGGCTGCTTTATAATCGACGAAAAGATGGAAGGTATCGATCTGTATTTCGTGGGTCTTTTCCAGGATTTGTCTCAAGGTAAATATCTGGTCGATGGTGGATTTGCCCGGTCTAAAGCAACACTGATAGGGCCCAATAATTTCATTGACCATAGGCTTTAGTCTTTCACACAATATGCCAGATACTATCTGATTTGCAATAGGGATCAGACTTATGCCCCTGTAATTGCTCAGGTTCCAATCGTCGGGTACGCGTTTTTCCTGCCAGATGGTGCAAACTAGCTGATGCATACACCTTATCAGCGTGTCGCTTCCGGTTATGAACAGTTCGTCTGGCAAGCCATCGGCTTCTGCTGCCTTATTATTCTTCAGTCGGTTTATTGCTGTCTTTACCTCATCCTGACTGCGCGGTATACATTCAATACCATCTTCTGGAATTGGATCTGTGGTATCTTCGCCGTCATTGCTACTATCGGATACCAACAGTTTGGAAATATGTTCTTTCCATAAACTGAGGACACTGTATGTATCAGTTACCAAATTATCTTGCTGGTCTCTACAGGAGGATGCGCCTGTACCAAAGCCATCACTTTTATGTATTATCCATATTATGGTGGAGGGTATAAAAAATAAATCATTACCAAATAATTGGTTTTTATAGTAATTTTTGGTAGTCGTAACTAGTTATTCTATGGTCACTATAAGTTGAAACAAGTAGGAAAAGCGTTAAGTTCGGTCGAGCCGAACTTTTTATATTCTCCACCACAAATTTCAGCCATTTCGGTGGATTAATATGGCCACAACCTTCAAAATACCGAAAATCGGAAGGTACCGTTCTATGGGGGCTATATGATGGCGTGGACCTATACCTACAAATTTCTTGGGGAAAGTTTTATACCAACAACGAAGACTAATTTAAAATTTCAGCCATCTAGGTGTGATAATGAGGCCAAAACCTTCAAAATACCGAAAATCGGGAGATATCGTCCTATATCAAAACGTGGACCTATATAAACATTTTATGGTAGAGATGTTTCTTAGCCTCTGGAAACACAAAATTCAAAGTTACAAACGATTCTGTTGTCAAATGCGACTAATACATTAAAAATATATTAAAACAAGTGAGAAAAGGCTATAGTCGGTACGGGGCCGACTATGTGATTAATATTTAATTTTATATTTGACTACTGTCGACATCACCAACATCAATAGGCTTCTATCTCTGTGAGAAAATTTCGTGATGATCCGATCAAAATTCCGACCTGTAGTGTGATTGCAGAAAAAGTGGAAAAAGGGATGCATTAACGACTATTGCGATATCTCTATTATTTGACCACCTACGCCAACCTACTTTGCATAATTTCAAAGATGGGATTTTCTACTTTCTTATTCAGGCTTTGCTTTTAAAAGGTCCCCAACCAAAGGTGTGATATGCGTCACTATTATTAAAATCGCAGAAAGGAGAAGTTGGGTTTTATTAGCGACTATTGCGATATCTTCGTTGTTAGACCACCTACGACAACCTACATTGTTGTAAAGGCGATATTTTATACTTTCATTGCCAGGTTTTGCTTTTTGTAGACCCCTTATAGACTCTGAGATATTTGCTTTGGAATACAATGTTGACTTTTTCTCCAAATAAATTTTTTGCTCATTCCGACACCTAAATATTATCCGACCATCATCAAAATCAATAGATTTCTTCCTCTGTGAGACCGTCATTAACCCTCGAAATTTCATGACGATCCGATCAAAATTTGTTCCCAGTAGCGTGATTTTCAAAAAAATGGAAAAATGGAAATTTGGTCACCTACGCCGACCTAGTTTGCATCATTGTAAAGATGGAATCTTCTAATTTCATAGTAAGGCTTTGCTTTTGGAAAGTCCCCAACCAAAGCTGTGATATTCGTCATTATAATTAAAATTGCAAAAATGATAATTTGGGTTTAATTTGCGACTATTGTAATATCTTCGTTGTTTGATCTCCCACGGGAACCTACTTTACATCGTTAGAAAGGTGATATTTTCTACTTTCATTGTCAGGTTTTGCTTTTAGTTTTTTTTAGTTTTTTTTGCTTATAGAACCTGATATATTAGCTTTGGAAAAAACGTTGTCTTTTTATCCAAATAAGTTTTTTGCCCATTCCGACCCCTAAATATTATTCGACCCTCACAAAAATCAATAGGCTTCTTCCTCTTTGAGATCCCCATTAACTCTCAAAATTTCGTGACGATCCGATCAAAATTGCGACCTGTAGCGTGATTTTCAAAAAATAGAAAAATTGGATGTATTACCGACTATTGCGATATCTCCGTTATTTGGTTACCTAAGCCGACCTAGTTTGCATCATTGTAAAGGTGGAATCTTCTACTTTCCTAGTCAGGCTTTGCTTTTGGAAAGTCCCCAGCCAAAGCTGTGATATTCGTCATTATAACTAAAATCGCAAACATGAAAATTTGGGGTTTATTTGCGACTATTGTAATATCTTCGTTGTTTGATCACGTACAAGAACCTACTTTACATCATTAGAAAGGTGATATCTTCTACTTTCATTGACAGGTTCTGCTTTTGGTATACCCCATATAGAAGCTGAGATATTCGCTTTGGAAAAAACGTTGTCTTTTTATCCACATAAGTTTTTTGCCCATTCCGACCCCTAAATATTATCCGACCATCACCAAAATCAATAGGCTTCTTCCCCTCCGGGACCCCCATCAACACCCAAAATTTCGTGACGATCCGATCAAAATTACGACCTGTAGCGTGATTACACGGACGGACACACAAAGTTACCAACTTTTTGGCCAAAACCAACTTATAATACCCTCCCCACATAGTGGTGTAGGGTATAATGACGCGTACTTTATATGGGACCTATATACGCCAACTATGGTAGGAATGTTTTTTGGCCTTTGGAGAAACAAAATACCAAATTGCAACAATTCTGTTGTAAAATGGGACAAATATCTCAAAAATTCCTTAAAACGACGACGCATCACGCGTCATTTTGTATGGGGACTATACGAAAGCGTGGACCTACATAGCCCACTTTCAATACCAAAAGTCCTACGTACAAATAATAGATTTTTTCATCCACCTACGTCAATCCGTTCGGACGCTAGAGTGATTTCCACAGACGGACGGACGGACGGACATGGCTATATCGATGTAGAATTGTACGCTGATTATTTCGAGTAGTTACAAACGGAATGACAAACTTAATATACCCCCATCCTATGTTGGAGGGTAAAATATAAGCTAAACAAGTAAGAACGGCGTTAAGTTCGGCCGGGCCGATTTTTTTTTTTGCCTCCACCATTAGCTGTATTGGAGTAAAATGGAACAATTAGTTTCCTTTCGTTTATGAAAGAAGTAAATTCTGCGCCGTGTCAAGGCTTGTTGCTAGGAGAAGTGGAATATGCTAACTGGAGTGTATCACATTCTTTTAAACAATAATTCAGAATCGGAAATACCCATTTTGATTATTTTCTTCGTGGAGGTTTTCTACCCATTTATACGAACCCGCAATATCTCTTCAATTGCAACAATACTAAAACTTGCCCTTTTACCCACAATTCTCTCTAGACATGTTTTATACCCATGTCGAATACTGTGTGCCAAATTTCAACCATTTCGATAATACAATGGGGATAAAAACATCAAAATAACTAAAACCGGGTTGTACGTTCTATGGGGCTATACCAAAACGTGAATCTTTACCGAACATTCTCAGAGGGAAAATTTTGTACCGCTAAATCAGCCATTTCGATTAGATAATGTGCCTAAAACCTGCAAAATCCAGAAAATCGTGAGGTACCGACTAATTTCAGGTGGGATGTTTACCCCCAATGACGACAATATACAAACTGTCAACCATTTTGGAGCGGTATTGAAGCCACAACCTTAAAAATACCGAAAATTGGGTCTAAAAATTGGAGATATATGGAGACGTAGACCAATACCGACAAATTTCAGGTGGAAAGATTTATATTCCCAACGAAGACTAAATTACAAATTTCGGTCGGAAACTGATGCTAAAACCTTCAAAATACCGAAAATCGAGAGGTACCATTATATGGGGGCTATAATGAAGACGTGGACCTTTACCCTTACAATTTTCTTGTTGGAAAGTTGTATACCCCCAATGAAGACTAAATACCAAATACCTTCAAAATACTGAAAATTGGTAGGTGCTGTTATATGTGGCTGTATCAAAACGTAGACCGATATTGCCCATTTGCAATACCAAACATCCTAGGAATAATACAAAATTTCATACAATATTACAAAACTCTATCTTCAAACTTACGAGCTGAATCTTGATTTCAACAGACAGACGGACACACGGTTATATCGACTTAAAATTTTATGCTGATAAAAAATATATAAACTTAATAGGGTCTCCGACGAATATTTCGTTGAGTTGCAAACGGAATGACAAATTTAATTATACCCTCCATATTATGGCGGAGGGTATAAAAATCCACTTCTATTGGTCTGTTGTTGATTGCAAAAATATTCTTTGAAAATCCACGTTTATTGGTTGGTTGAAAAAATATCCTTTAAAAATTCATTTTATTACGTTTATTGGTCTGATGAAATGAGGCCTAAACTTTCAAAATACCGAAAATTTTGATGTACTATTCTGTTCTATTCTTCTGGGGGTAATCAAAACGCAGACCCATAAAAACGTAGACCGAAAAATTTCTGGGAGAAAGACTAAATCCCAAATTCCAGTCATTTCGGTGTGATAATGAGGCTAAAACCTTCCAAATTTTCGAAAATCTTTCTATGGGGGCTATATCAAAACGTCGACATATACTGACAAATTTCTGGGAGAAATTTTTGTAGCCCCGAAAAAGACTAAATACCAAATTCTCATAACAACAAATAAGATATTTTTAAATATTTTTTCTTTATATTAGAATAAAAACCGCTATAACTTTTTCGCGCATCGTCCAATTTTTTGAAAGCGAACAGATTTGAAATCAGAATTTTTTTCTTAACCTCTATGCCAAAAATTGTAGATGTGCTCGCAAAAAAAATTTTTAATTTTTTTCAAATGGAATTGCAAAGGATTTTTGGTCTTTGCCATATATGTGGTAGAAGGTAATAGTGAGTACTATATATGCAGACAATTTCATCCCCGTATGGATCCGTAAACTTATAGAAAAATACTTACAGATATCGTGACACTTAAAAATTTGGATATTTTTTAAATAATGGGCTTTGCTGGCAGTGGGACTTGCCAATACAAGTCGCCAAATTTGATAGTTATCTTACAGGGTGTTTTTGTAAAAATGCTTGCCTGTCACACGAACCGTTCGTACTAAAACGTATACGTTCAAAATTTGGTTCTTGTAAAATTTTACGAACCGTTCGTTTTTATCTGAAAGCTTTCGTCTATTTCGTAAAAGCTTTTATATTTCAGGGCTTCCATGATACTTATTTTGTGAATTTTGCATAGGCATCTGCACGTAAAATGTGTTACTTGATGGCAACCCCGATAAACAGATGAAAAACAAAAAATAAGAAAAAAATGTAATCAAATTTGTCCAAAAATAATTGTGATAATATGAAGAAACGGATGTACATATACGCGTGTGCTTCTATGGAAATAAATAAAATTGCATTCCCTTCCAGTTTTCGTGTGTTTTGTGCCATTTATTACTCAAATTATTTCATTTTCATTCAAAACGATGGGTCTTTTCCATTCGTTTATTTTTGACGTATTCGTTCGTCTGATTTTGTTACGAAAACCAAAAAATTACGAAAATAAAAAGCTTTCATTTGTTTGTCACACGAATACAAACGTCAACCACTATGAAAACCAAATTGTGTCTTCGTTCATGAAATCGACGAACGAATGGGCAAAAACTTTTTACAAAAACACGCTGTTAATCGAGTTATACAAAGCATTGAAATCTTTTGTGTTCAAGATCTATTAATTTAGTAACTGGGACTACAAACACCTACTAAATTTAAACATCTTAACCTGTAGTTATAAAGTATTCAAAAATCGGACGCGATCGCGGTATTCTACTTCCATCTGAACCGATTCCTTGCAAATTTTGCAGATGTATTTTTATGCTCATTATAAACATCGGGGCTTGTTGCTTCAAAAACCTGTCATTGGGCCCATAGTGCACAGTTGTAATTGACCAATCGAACTAAAACTTTGCACACTTTTCAGACATGGATGACAATACATGAGTATGAAACCAAAACCAATATGGTCCATTTTTTCTTAGAGCCCCCTTATAGCGGTACCACCCGATTTAATGTATTTTAAGGATTCTGTTTTAATTTCTAGGTCAAATTGGCTATAACGTGTCATTTGGGGTTCCCAATGGTACAGAAACTTCCTCACCAAAAATGTTGTACTCAGGTCAAGGTTTTGGTATAGCCCCTATATAACGGTACAACAGTTTTTATCTACATTTTCGGCCTAAATTGGCTATAATTTTGTTATGAGGTTCTCAATGGTCAACAAAATTAAAAAATAGTTAAAAAATAAGTTACAGTGTTTTGTTTATAAATGTAATTAAAACTAGAAAATAATATTTAATGATGAAATCTCTCAAATAAAACGCTTGCATTTGAATTAAAAATTGTGGCAATATTAAACAGCAAGCGTTTTATTTGAGAAACCCTTCATTATTTTTTTTTTAATATTAAGTGAATTTATAATAGTCGGATTCATAATAATTTCTTCCATCTACCAACATTCAATTGTGATAAATTCGTAACCAATACGAGTACAATATTGCATAAACATTAGGGCGGTCAAAAAAAATTACAAAAAAAATTTAAATTTATTTGATCCAAAATTTTCTTTTATTTGATCCAAAAACCTTAATATGAAATGTTATGGCGATCGGATAATGTTAACCCGCGCCAACGGAGCGATCTTTGTTTCCATAGTAATTTGTATGGGACTTAAGGTGAATTTTCACGAAAGTTCTCTAAACAACGTATTTATGGTCCATTCGATGAAAAAACTTTACCAGTTCATTATTGTGGGTAAAAAACGATTTCTACAAAAATCTTCAATAGTACTTTGTATGGATACAAAGGCGAATTTTCAGGAAATCGCTCTACATGCCACAATTAAATTCTAATTGATGAAAAAACTTCATTGTTGTCATACATTTTGCTCATTTACAAAAATTGTAATAAAATTCACCATTTGAATATAGTAATAATTTAATTATTAATTAATTAAATACTGAATGAATTGCATGGCAGCATAATATACAATGTGTGACAGTCTACACCATCACACTTAAAAGAAAAACGCCTAAAAATGTATTTTGTTTACAAAAGAACAAATTCATGACTTGGTGGGTTTGAATTTTAACTACAAATCCAATGTTTCTTTGAAGTGTGTTCAATGTACGTTAAGTGTGTATAACGTATATTTACTGTTAAAAAAAAAAAAAACATTTTAACTTTTCATTTTATTTATTTAAAAAAAATTAGAGTTCAAGATATTTATTTTTGTTTACATATTCTATATTTTATTTAAAAGTAAGTTATTTTTTACAAACAATTATTAATAGTTTCTTAAAAATATGTATAATATTTCTTTAATAATTGTTATTTAATATTTTATTTTCTCTTTTCCTAATTTATCATTTAAATTTTCAATATCTATCCATGGTAAGTAGTATACTAATACTTTTTCCTATAATGCTCTCTGTTGACTAACACTAAATCTGTTAATTGTTGGTCTATTCTCTTAGTATTATTTATTCAATATAATTTCGGTATTCACGTGTGTTGATATCTTGGAAAATTAGGAACTTAAAATCGGCGATTAATAACGCCACTTGGCACAAACTCCGTTGCAGGCAGAATAAGTTGCCAAAGCAGTCAGTGGAATTAAGCTTTAACAGTTGCTCTATATTAACTTTTGTTTCTTTTGTTTTTGGCTCTTTAATTCAGCTTCTATGGCATCAACTTCGAGCCACAACATAGATGCATAATCCCACGGAGGCGGTGGATCCCTGTTGATTTCTTCTTTAATCGCTTTCAAACGGCGTCGTAGATGTATTACTCTACCTTCCTCCATCTTTAAAAAAGCAAAACTTTTTCTCCACAAACCTCGGCTTTGGGTTGGACTGCCTGGTGAGGCTGGCAGTACCTTCAAGACCAAACCTTATCTTCAAGATAAACCTTGGGTTCGTTTAAGAAACACGACTTGCCGATTACTAAGGCAAATGTGCCTTTCCAAATAGGCTGGTTAGGCTAGTTTTGTTTTGCTGATTTAAAGCAAAATTTGTGCGCCGCATAAAAGGCGCAGAAAGACGAGAGAGATTTTCTGATTTAAAAAAGCAAATCTAGTTCGCTGTTCAGATCACGTCTGTGTTCTTTATTTGTTTCTTATCCGTATTTATAGTACTAATTTCTTAAATCCAGTATTGAGTGAAGTTTATTCAAACACTCAATTATAATATGATTTTTAATAAAAATGAGACGTTACAATATTTCATACACACATTCACTCGAGTTCATTTACTCAAAATGTTATAAAATTAATTTTTTACTCCAAAAATTTACTATTGGAATATTCTTCATTCCCATTTGGTTCTAATGCTGACTCAGTTCAATGAGAACTCAAAACTAAAACGGAATCATATGTCATAGCAAAGAAGAAACAAAAAATTAATGAAAGCATTGAACTAACTTGCTCGCTGTACTGTGCAGTTGATCAGCGGCAACAAAACAAAACACAAATGTTGAATGAAATCTATGGCAACATTGAGTGATGGTGACAAAATACAAAATGTTCACGTTCTGTATGGTACAATTATACCACTCATTTTTACAATTCTTTTTTCAATTCAGCGTTATTTATGTTTGGCTGTTATGTCTATGATGATCATATTATTTAATTTTCATTGTTGTTCTCTTTCAAGAGAAGCTGAATGAATGTTCAGAAGATTTTTGTAACTATAAAAGAGTTTCTTAAGCACTTTCTCATCACTTTACCACTCATAACATGTTTCGTTTACTCAACTATTGGTACAAATTTGTACAAGTTCAGTAACTTCTTGTAATCGGCTAAGGTCTTTTGCATTTTACTGTAGGGTAAACGAACAACATCCAGTAACAATTTGTAAAAATGTTGAGTAAACGAATACGCATATAATCTATATATATAAAAGAGCTCAGTGAGTGAGTGAGTGAGTGACTGAGTGAGTGACTGACATATCATCGCCCAGACGAAACCGCTGAAGCTAGAAAGCTGAAATTTTGACTGTGGGTTGCTGTCGTTGTGTAGGGGTGAGATAAGGCTGGGTTTTTGGAAATTCGACCTAGAAGGGTACGAAAAGTACTAAAAGGTACTAAATATGGTACCCTTTGTATTAGGCAAACGGGAAGAGCTAGAATTCTGAATGAGAATTTGGAATGAGGGTAACTGATGGAGAGTTAGAAAGATGTACCAAAGGGTTTTTGGAAATTCGACCTATAAGTGTACGAAAAGTTACTAAATTTGGTACCAATTGTATATTTTGAGCGGATATAGCTACAATCTTCATATTTGGTATGGGAATCAAGGTTGGGAAGTGGTGTTGATATAAGGAAATGATTTTGGAAGTTCGTACTTACGTGTACGAGAAGTACTAAATGGTACTAAATTTGGTCAATTTGGATTTGGGTGAACGGATAGAGCTGAAATCCTGAATATTGGGATTTAGATTACCGTTGAAGTGTACGCTTGAGATATGGGGGGTAGTTTTGGATGTTCGTACTTATGCGTACGAAAAGTACTAAATGGTACCAAATTTGGTACAATTTGGGTTTAGATAGACATGAAAACCTGAAATTTAGAATTAAGATTACTGGTGGAGTAAAGGATTGAGGTAGTTTTGGAAATTCTTACTTATGGGTACGAAAGTAGTAAACGGTACTAAATTTGGTACAAATTGGATTTGGGTGAACGGATAGATCTGAAATCCTGAAATTTGGAATTTAATTACTTTTGGAGTGTAGGATTGAGTTAATCTTGGAAATTCGTACTTATGGGTACGGAAAGTACTTAATGGTACTAAATTTGGTACAATTCTAATTTTGTTGAACGGATCCTAAAATTTTAATTTAAGATCACTATTGGGGTGTAGGATTGACCAAGTTTTGGAAATTCGTACTTAGGGGGTACGAAAAGTACTAAATGGTAAGCAATTTGGATTTGGGTGAACGGATAGAGCTGGAGTGCTGAAATTTGGAATTAAGATTACAGATGGAGTGTATGATTGATGAAGTTTTGGAAGTTCGTACTTATGTGTACGAAAAGTACTAAATTTGGTACAATTTGGATTTGGGGGAACCAATAGAGCTGGGATCCCGAAATTTGGAATTAAGATTACTGTTGGACTGTAGAATTGACTTAGTCTTAGAAATTCGTACTTATTCGCACTAAATGGTACTAAATTTGGTACAATTTAAATTTAGGTGGACGGATAGAGCTGTAATCCTGAAATTTGGAATTAAAATTACTTATTGAGTGTAGGATTGAGGTAGCTTCGGAAATTCGTACTTATGGGTACGGAAAGTACTAAATGGTACTAAGTTTGGTACATTTTGGATTTGGGTGAACAGATAGAGCTGGACTTCTGAAATTTATAATTAAGATTACTTGTGGAGTGTAGGATTGAGGTAGTTTTGGAAATTCGTACTTATGGATACGGGAAGTACTAAATGGTACTAAATTTGGTAAAATTTATATTTGGGTGAACGGATACAGCTGGAATCCTGAAATTTCGAGTTACGGTTACTGTTGGAGTGTAGAATTGAGGAAGTTTTGGTGGTATGTGGTACAATTTGGATTTTGGGGAACGAATAGAGCTGGAATCCTGAAATTTGGAATTAAGATTACTGTTGGACTGTAGGATTGACTTAGTCTTGGAAATTCGTACTTATGGGTACGGAAAGTACTAAATGGTACAATTTTAATTTAGGTGGACGGATAGAGCTGGAATCCTGTAATTTGGAATTAAGATTACTTATGGAGTGTAGGATTGAGGTAGTTTCGGAATTTCGTACTTATAGGTACGGAAAGTACTAAATCGTACTAATTTTGGTACATTTTGGATTTGGGTGAACATATAGAGCTGGAATCCTGAAATTTATCATTAAGATTACTTATGGAGTGTAGCATTGAGGTAGTTTTGGAAATTCCTATTTACGGGTATGGAAAGTACTAAATGGTAGTAAATTTGGTACAATTTATATTTGGGTGAACGAATAGAGCTGGAATCCTTAAATTTCGAGTTAAGGTTTCTGTTGAAGTGTGGGATTGAGGAAGTTTTGGAAATTTGTACTTATGGGTACGAAAAGTACTAAATGCTACTAAATTTGGTACAATTTAGATTTGGGTGGACGGATAGAGGTGGAATCCTGAAATTTGCAATTACTGTTGGAGATAGTTATTGAAATTCGTACTTTCATACGAAAAGTATTAATGGTATTATGAATAGAGGTGGAATTCGGAAATTTGGTATTATAGCCGCTGTTGGTGTGTAGGGTTGAGATATGGATGTGGTTGTGGATATACGTACAATAAGTGTACGAAAATTACTAAGTGGTACAGAATTTGGTCCAAATTGTTATTGTGTAAAGGCGTAGAGCTGAAATTGTGAAATCCGGTATTAGCATAGCAGTTGACGTTTAGAGTGGAGATAGAAAGGAAGTTTTGGAAATTCGTACTAATGTATGCGAAAAATACTAAATCGCGGTTGGGATATACTTTTGGATAAAAGGAAGTAATTTTTGAAACTTATACATACTATAAGTATTAAATTTGGTACCAGTTTGGTGTTGCATGAAGGGATATACATAGGTGGAATTGTTGTATGAGGGATTGTGCTGGTGTTTAAACAAAAAAAAAAACATTGTTCCACAACATCCCATACGGGACAAGGGAGACTTCTCTCTGGTGTTTAGATACGGATTTTTTGAAATGCATACAAATTCTAAAATTAGGCTAAGGGCTGGATGATTTATTGAGAAATACGAAATATACTAAATGCTATTAAATTTGACGATGGGTTGGAAGATGGAATTATATCATTAGTGAGGGAAAAGTACAAAATTGCAATAAATTTGGTATTGGGCTAAGGAATAGAAGTGAAAATCTGATATATTATTGATTCGTCAGGTTCATTGGTAGAGGTGGTCGTACAATAAGTGTACTAGATGTATTAAATAATACTAAATATTGAAGCACTGGTATTGGGTGAATCGATAAATGAAATTTGTAATGAGGATCACTGTTGAGATTGGATCAGAATATTTATTTAAATCACCCTTTAAATGTATGAAAGGTTTCTACATGTAATACCACTGACATTGGGTGAACAAGTAGAGCTAAAACTGTAACGTTTGAGCTAGGGTCCTGGATTTTAAAAATTGTACTGAATAATGTACTATTGTTTCTAGGCTAACACGAATTCGGTTTCTAAATAATGTACTGAAGGTTTTTACATCCAGAGAAAAAAAGGCCCAAAATAAAATGTCTCAAGAATTAACTGTTATATAGGGTAATATCCTCTGAATAATGGTATTCTACATTTTTATATCATAAATTCCAAAATTGGGTTGGAAAATGTGGATAAAATTTTCAAAATACCCATACCGTTCTAATAAAACATGGACTGAAATTTAAAATGTAGGCCGCTGTTGAAGTGTAGATGTCGAACAAAACGTGTACGAAGGAAATTAAATATCAATTCAAATAGGTATTAGTACATCAAATTTTCAGTGTTCTCCATATTAAATATTGTTTATTTGTATATTATTCCTTTTCCGCATACGAAGTAGCGGGTATTTTGCTAGTATGTTATAAATGTGGGAATGAGTGTAACAGTTATGATATCATAGACTAATAAATAGGCAACGGATTTTAGCATGTTTTTTATTTCTTATCCGATTGGACTCAAAGTTTGGATCTAGGCGTTTTAAGGGTCAATTTTTCGATATTTGGGGTCATATCAAATATATGCAAAACAGATGCAACATACAAATATGCAAAAAATATGCCAAAAAATGCAAAAAATATGCAAAATATGCAAAAAAAAATATGCAGAATATGCATATATATGGTATTGTAATACTATTTTTTATTGTTAAACTATGCAAAAATATAAAATTTGGTAAAATATCAATCATTGTATGTAAATTCAATATTTTCTTCGTCTTAATTTGTAGCTTTAGGCTGGTTTTAACTCAAAGAGAAGAAATCGATGTCGGATTTTTTTAGGCGGTGGGTGCCTCCTAAACTGTTTACTAAGATACGATTTTAGATAGATTTAAGATTAAGATTGCCAATTGAGCACAATTGCTACTTTGGCCTGGAAGTTATGAAAATCTCGTCTCTCTATATCTGTGGAACAGTAAAAGCCATTTGCCCGTGTTATGCATTAAATAAAAGGCCATACTGTTCATTTTACGTTCAAAATAAAATGCGTAATTATTACTGAATTCGAGATAGAAAGCCAGTGTCCCGATTAACGTGACTACGTACGTCTTAGGGCGAAAATGGAGCCTATCTGGGTACAGCCGACTACTTGGAGAACGCATTGTTTTGGTTGTTCGTCCTTTGTAATTAATTGGTTGTAATCTGTGGTGAGTTCGACTCGGAGTTATTGTGACCCTTTTTAGGAATTTCGAACAGTTGTTCTTTTGTATGTTTGTGTCGAATATTTCCGGAGAAGTTTCCATCTTCGCTTTGTTAAGATTTTTGTCGTCATTTGACTCTTTACGGTGTTTTGCACTGTCGGATCAAACAATGCCAAGCCAACAAGTTCAGGACTAAGATACCACAGGTGATTTATCATTTTGTTATTTCCTTTTTCTGATACTTGTTTTTCGCATTTCAATAGATTTTCAATGAGGTCTAGGTATTGTGTTGATGCTAAACGCTTCGTAGAATCTGAGGAACCATCTGTCCCGAAAATAATCAAGCGCGGCTTCAACAAGAACTTCTAACCATGAAATTGTCATTGCTGCTGGGCACCTGTAAAGTGTCCTATAGGAACGTTAGTCGTATCATTTTATATACAGTAGAAGCTCTCGGAGAGGGCCCCAACAAATATAAGATCTTTAGAAGCTTTATCCGTTTATTCCAGAGAATAAACAGTGAAAAATACTCGCAACAACTTCAAGAAAGGGTTAAAATACCCCAAAACAAGGCTATTTGCGTGCACTGGCATGGAAAACTGTTACCAGGTATTCCCAAAACAGAGCAGAAAGATCGGGTTGCTGTTCTGGTATCATCTGGTATGGGGGTAAAAAACAACTCTTGGGCGTTCCTGAAACTGACATTAGCTCAGGGGAGATACAAGACCTAGCAGTGTACGAATGCCTAGAATAATGGGATCTTAGCAGCTTGAGAAGATGTTAGGTCGAGAGCTTGTATACCTGCGTACATATTTATTAGAAGTATTGTTGAGAGGGATTTTTGACAGTAAGTTTGGCAGCACATCCGGACATCAACCAAACATATTCACGCGATTTCTATAAGAATAGTCTGCGATTGACAAATCCAAGTTCGATGTAGGCGAGAATGTGTTAAAACTACTTCCCAGCTGACTTCCCAAGAACAAGAGGTAGTAGAAGCATTTTGTGTTTTCATCTTTCGAGTCTGGTTTAACACGCCCAGAACGTTTTTTATTTTGTTTATTTATTTTGTATCAAACGACAAGAACGGAGTGTTATAAATGCGAGTGTGGGTTAATGATTTTACAAAACGTATAATGAACAAGATAATGTTTTTATAGATATAATATAGGATGGATTGGGTAAACATAACCAATAGGTTGAAAAGGATTAGAGACAATAGATTGAGTTTAATACAAAACAAGTAAAAAAGTATCAGTCGGCTTTGCCGACTGAGATATACCCTCAGCCTGTGCAAATTGAAACACTTTTTTCACAAAAAACTTATGTATTTAGAGGGTTTCAAAATGTTGGTCGTATGAACCGACACAAATGTTAAAAAATTTTTGCGGAAGTTAAAAAATTTTGGGGAAAAGTTACTTGAAGGAATGGACCGACATAGACCATGGGGGTGCCATAGGTGGTTTTTACACCCTTCGGGCTGTTTTCTCAAGAGGTATGGACTTGCCCCTGAAACAACTTTTACCATCGTAATTGAGGCAGCGAATATAAGTTGCTTCAACAAAAAATCAAAGTAATTCAATAGCAGGTCTTTTACATGGTGTCGTAGGGTTTGTTTTTCAACTTTCAGGCTATTTTCTCTGGAAGTATGGACTTGCCCCTGAGGAAACTTGTACCTTCGTATAGGGGACAGTGAATACAAGATGTTACAACAAAAACCAAAGCGATTCGAGAGCAGGTCCTAAACTGAACTTTTCCTAAATTTTGTGTGGGAGGTACTCGAAGGAGTTTACCGATTGAGTCCATATTGGAACCTCATCTATGTCTGGTAGAAATTTCATAACGTGCAAAGTATGGGCCAAATCGGTTGCTTCCTTCAAGAATTATCGTACGCAAAAATTTTCCCAACATTTTCGAACTTTGGTGGGGGAGGTACCGGAAGGAGTGGACCGATATAATCCATCTTTGAACTTAAACTAAGTTTGGACAAAATATTACAAAAGCCAAATTTTGGACCGAATCGGCAGATCCGTTCGAAAGTTATCTTGCGCTCCAACACTACACACGGTGTCATAGGGTTTTTTGTAACTTTCAGGCTATGGACTTGCCCCTAATGAAACTTACAGCGTCGTATAGAGGACAGTGAATACAACTTGCGTAAACAAAAATCAAAGCGATTCGAGACCAGGTTCTAAACTGAACTTTTCCGAAATTTTGTGTGGGAGGTACCCGAAGGAGTGAAGCGATTGAGTCCATATTGGAACCTGATCTAAGTTTAGTAGAAATTACACGATGTGTAAAGTATGGACCAAATCGGTTATTCCCTTCAAGAGTTATCGTGCGCACAAGTTTTGCGACAATTTTTGAACATTTGTGGGGGAGGTACCGGAAGGAGTGGACCGATATAACCTATCTTCGAACTTAAATCAAATCTGAACAAAATATTTCGATACCCAAAATTTGAACCGAATCGATTGATCCGTTCGAGAGTTATCGTGCGCACCAGCCAGCCAGACAGACGGACAGACAGACAGACGGACGGACATTGCTACATCTACTCAAAATTGTCTGAAACGGATATCGTACAAACATACTTGGGGTCTAAAACCATTATTTCGATGAGGCACATTTTTGGTCGTATCAAAGTGTAAATACCCTCTTTAGCCTAAAGGCTGAGGGTATAAAAATAGTGAAAACGAAATTAAGAAATATTTTTTAGGTCCAAAATAAGACCAAAACCGCATTGAAGATTTTTTGAAACACGAAACAAATTCAGGTAAAGGAAATAACAAAATTATAAATCATCTGTGGTATATTAGTCCTGAACTTGTTGGCCTGACATTGTTTGATCTGATAGTTCAAACCACCGTAAAGAGACAAATGCGACAAAAATCTTAACAAAGCAAGCTGAAGAAGATGGAAAAAAACATACTAACAAAAGAACTATCGAAATTCCCAGAAAATCTACCAGACGTAATTACAGGGGATACTTACTTGTTGTTCAAGAGAGTACCAAGTAGCCCTCTTTACCCAAATGGCTCCAAATTCACATTATGTCAGTCTCTTAAATAAATTTAAATATGAACAAAATGTAAAATACATTTATTTCATTCCATAAAATTGATAATAACCCAGTCAGCATTTTTTGAAAATTTTAATCAAATTCGAGTCTTTTTTGATCCGACTGCACGATTAAAAAGCTAGAATATGAGCTCATTTTCTGATCATAAATGACTCCTTTGTCGGTAGGAAAACATAACCTCAGGCGACTCTTCTAAACAAATCACAAATGAGTCTTTTTCGAGTCGTATTTCAATCATTTATTGGTGTTTTGTTGATTAATTTCGGACCCTTTTTCGAGTCTTTTTAGAGTCATGTTTATAATCATTTATGAGTCTTTAGGGAGTCATTTATGAGTCTTTTTGTTAGACGAAATAAATTAAAAAAATTTTCTTTTTATTCTTCTTTGTTTCTTTCCTTTGTTTTATAGTCTTTTCTGCTTTGTTATGTCTTTTAATTATCCTTTATGTTGCTTGGTGGTTAGTATACTGCTTCTTCATTTCACTTGGCAAAACCTGTTGTGTTGTGTTTGTCTGTACCTTTAATATTATACGTTACATTTATATCAAAATTTTGTAGAAAGTGTATATGAGAATTTTATTTTTTTATTTACAACCAAATAAAAATAAAACAAAGCAATCAGTTTTTAATCACCTAACTGTTCAAAATATGATCAGAGTATACATAATTATAATCACTTTTCAAACACCTGTATGACCCTTTTTTGATTAAGCATTTTTCAATCTTCCAGATGATCAAAATGTGACAATAAATAACAAAAAATTGTCACATTTTAAACACCTCAATGATTTATTTGTGATTGCTACACATTTGTTGTTGTATTTTAAATTGAACTCTTTTTAATCACTACAGGGAGTCACTTTCGAGTCCCTTTCTGATCACACAAGCGACTTAATCAATTTTTGATCACCAAAAGGACTCTAAAAAGACTCCTCAATGTGATTTTTGAAAAAACAGTCTTCTAAATGCTATCTGGGAAGGGAAGAAATAAAAGATAATTAAAAGCAAATTAAGTTACAATGTTTTATTTATAAATGCACTTAAAACTAGAAAATAATTTTTAATGGTAAAATCTCTCAAATAAAACGCTTGCATTTGAATTAAAAATTGTGGCAATATTAAACGGCAAGCATTTTATTTGAGAAACCCATCATTAAAAATTATTTTCTAGTTTTAAGTGCATTTATAAATAAAACATTGTAACGAGTCAAATGGCGACAAAAATCTTAACAAAGCGAAGATGGAAACTTCTCCAGAAATATACGACACAAACATACAAAAGACCAACTGTTCGAAATTCCTAAAAAGGGTCACATTAACTCCGAGTCGAACTCACCACAGATTACAACCAATTAATTACAAAGGACGAACAACTAAAATAATGCGTTCTCCAAGTAGTCGGCTGTACCCAGATAGGCTCCATTTTCGCCCTAAGACGTACGTAGTCACGTTAATCGGGACACTGGCTTTCTATCGAATTCAGTAATACTTACGACTAAAAAAATCCGCAGGGAAGAAATTCCCTTTGAGTTAAAACCAGCCTAAAGCTGCAAATTAAGACGAAGATAATACTGAATTTACATAAAATGATTGATATTTTATCAAATTTTATGTTTTTGCATAGTTTAACAATAAAAAATAGTATTACAATACCATATATGTATATGCATATTCTGCATATTTTTTGCATATATGTATGTTGCATATTTTTTGCATATTTTTGATATGACCCCAAATATCGAAAAATTGACCCTTAAATCGGATAAGAAATAAAAAACATGATAAAATCCGATGTCTATTTATTAGTCTATGATATCATAACTGTTGCGCTCATTCCCACATTTATAACATATTATATGCGTGTTCGTTTACTCAAAATTTTTACAAATTGTTACTGGATGTTGTTCGTTTACTCTACAGTACAATGCAAAAGACAGCCAATTACAAGAAGTTACTGAACTTGTACAAATTTGTACCAATAGTTGAGTAAACGAAACATGTTATGAGTGGTAAAGTGATGAGAAAGTGCTTGAGAAACTCGTTTATATTTACAAAAATCTTCCGAACATTCAGCTCATCTCGAAAGAGAACAACAATGAAAATTAAATAATATGATCATCATAGACATAACAGGCAAACAAAAATAACGCTGTATTGAAAAAAGAATTGTAAAAATGAGTGGTATAATTGTACTATACAAAACGTGAACATTTTGTATTTTGTCACCATCACTCATTGTTGCCATAGATTTCATTCAACATTTGTGTTTTGTTTTGTTGCCGCTGATCAACTAAAGCGAGCAAGTTAGTTCAATGCTATCATTCATAATTTTCTTCTTTGCTATGACATATGATTCCGTTTTAGTTTTGAGTTCTCATAGAACTGAGTCAGCATTAGAACCAAATGGGAATGAAGAATGTTCCAAAAGTAAATTTTTGGAGTAAAATAATGAATTGTATAACATTTTGATTAAACGAACACGAGTGAATGCGTGTATGAAATATTGTAACGTCTCCTATTTGTTAAAAATCATATTAAAATTGAGTGTTTGAATAAACTTCACTCAATATTGGATTTAAGAAATTACCATAAATACGGATAAGAAACAAATAAAGAACACAGACGTGATCTGAACAGCGAACTAGATTTGCTTTTTAATTCAGAAAATCTCTCTCGTCTTTCTGCGCCTTTTATGCGGCGCACAAATTTTGCTTTAAATCAGCAAAACAAAACTAGCCTGACCAGCCTATTTTGAAAGTCACATTTGCCTTAGTAACCGGCAAGTCGTGATTCTTGAGCGAACCCAAGGTTTATCTTGAAGATAAGGTTTGGTCTAGAATATACTGCCAGCTTCACCAGGCAGTCCAACCCAAAGCAAAGGTTTGTGGAGAAAAAGTTTTGTTTGTGTTTTGAAAGATGGAGGAAAGTAGAGTAATACATCTACGACGTCGGTTGAAAGCGATTAAAGAAGAAATCAACAGGGATCCACCGCCTCCGTGGGATTATGCATCTAAGTTGTGGCTCGAAGTTGATGCCATAGAAGCTGAATTAAAGATCCAAAAACAAAAGAAACAAAAGTTAATATAGAGCAACTGTTAAAGCTTAATTCCACTGACTGCTTTGGCAACTTATTCTGCCTGCAACGGAGTTTGTGCCAAGTGGCGTTTTTAATCGCCGATTTTAAGTTCCTATTTTTCCAAGATATCAACACACGTGAATACCGAAATTATATTGAATAAATAATACTGAGAGAATAGACCAAAAATTAACAGATTTAGTGTTAGTCAACAGAGAGCATTATAGGAAAAAGTATTCTCCTTACCAAGGTCCATATAAACTAATAGATATTGAAGATTTAAATGTTAAATTAAGAAAAGAGAAAATAATATATTAAATAAAAATTATTAAAGAAATATTATACATATTTTTAAGGAACTAATAATAATTGTTTGTAATAACTAACTTACCTTTAAATAAAATATAGAAGTAAACAGAAATAAGTATCTTGAACTCTAAACCCTCATGTATTGTAACCAAAGACTAGTAATATTTTTTTAAATAAATAAAATGAACAGTAAAAAAATGATTTTTTTTCTTTTTTTCAAAACAGAAAATATACTTATACACACTTAACGTACAAGAACACACTTCAAAGAAAAATTGGATTTGTAGTTAAAATTGTTTTAAAACCACCAAGTCATACATTCTTTCTTTCGTAAACAAATTATATTTTATGCGTTTTTCTTTTAAGTGTGAGGGTGTAGAGTGTCACACATTACATATTATGTTGCCATGCATTTCATTCAATATTTAATTTTTGTCTTATTGCCCCTGGTCAGTCAGTTACTAGGCGTTTACATACTTTTCTCTATACATATTTAAAAATTAATAAATGTATTTGTGAAAAAGGTTTGTATTTTTGCTATTGTCTTGCCAATAATGGCATTTGTAAACGCAGGGTTAGAGAGTACAGCGAGCATGTGGGTTCAATGCATTCAGCCTTTGTTTCGTCTCATTGTTGACATATGATTCCGTTTTAGTTTTGTGTTCCAATTGGAACCTAACAAGACATTAGAACTAAGTCAAAACTAGAACCGAGTTGGAATGAAGAATATACTTTCATACTTAGCTGGCCCATTACAGAACATTTGTTCCATAGACCGAACTAAGAAAAGATCTCCATTTCTCTCTGTCTATTGCTTCGCTTTCTGGAATACCGCGCCTTGTTATCTCTACATTCACTTGTTTGCGCCATATATTCTTTGGCCTGCCAATTCTGCGTGCACCGCCATGTCGCATGTATTTATACGTCTTTTTAGCGGGATCATCATCGCTCATTCTCATGATATGGCCTAGCCAGCGCAATCGCTGCATCTCGATACGTTTATCTATACTAATGTCACCGTTAACGCAGATTGGTCCGTAGATCTTTCGAAGCATTTTTCTCTCAAACACGCCAAGCACTGCCTTATCTGCTTGCGCAAGTACCCAGGCTTCGGAACCATACATCAGCATGGGTAGCATCAGTGTTTTGTAAAGCGTTATTTTTGTTTGACGAGTTGTGGCTTTTTTAAAGTGCTTACTTAAGCCAAAGTAGTATCTGTTGGCCAAAACAATTCTTCTTTTTACTTCACAACTGATGTCGTTTGTTGTGTTTACGGCGGTGCCGAGTTATACGAAGTCTTTTACTACCTCAAAATTACAGGAACCAACTTCAACAGCTGGTCCGAGCTCAATGGACGCATTTCGCGTCGATGCCATCAGCTTTGTATTCTCGCCGTTTACCGCCAGACCCACTTTAGCAGATTCTCCTTCGACTTTCATAAATGTTTCGGTTACTTATTTTACTGATCGTCCCATGATGTCTATATCATCAGCATAAGCAAGTAACATGTGGCTATTAGTTTAGATGGTGCCACTTCTTTTGACGTTTGCCTCTCGCAGGATGTTAAAAAGATCACACGAAAGGCTGTCTCCTTGCCTGAAACATCTTTTGGTATAAAACTGTTCGGAGAGGTTATTTCCTATTTTAACTGAGGATCGAGTGTCAGTTAGAGTAATTTTACAAAGCCGAATGAGCTTTGCGAGGATACCAAAATCGGACATGGCTTGGAATACCTTTGAACGTAGCGGACTGTCGAAAGTTGCTTTAAAATCGACAAAAAGGTGATAGGTGTCGATCTGCATCTCTTGGGTCTTCTCCAGGATTTGCCGCAGGGTAAATATCTGGTCGATGGTGGACTTGCCACGTCTAAAGCATAGCCGACTAAGAAGAGGGCACACACAATTCTCAATATTTGCAACTTTTGACAGTGTGTTAGTAACCTTGTATGCACGCATGCTACAAAACAAAAACAAATCAAAACATTTGTGTGCTCTTTCGTTGCGTTCGGGTCGTGTGTGTGTGTGTGAATTGCCGAAAAACTTCGTAACTTTAACAATACCAAAGCACGGCCTTGGTCTAAAGCCGCATTGGTCCAATTATTTCGTTGACCATAGGCTTTAGTCGTTCGCACAATATACCTGGCACTATCTTGTAGGCGAAGACTTATGCCCCTACAGTTGGAGCATAAAGTCTTATCTCTCTCTTTTCTTATGGACGGGACACAGGATGCTCAGGTTCCAATCGTCGGGTACGCGTTCTTCCTGCCCGATGGAGCTAACTAGCTGATGCATACACCGTAGCAGCGTGTTGCCTACGGTTTTAAACAGCTCGGCTGGTAGGCCATCAGCTTCTGCTGCCTTATTATTCTTCAGCCGGTTTATTGCTGTCTTTACCTCATCTTGGCCGGGTGGTATACATTCGTCGACTTCGCTACTTTTGGAAACCAACAGTGTGGAAGAATGCTCTTTCCATATCTTTAACACACGATCTGTATCAGTTATCAAATTACTACAGGAGGATGTGCCAGTGCCAAAGCCATTAGTTTGATGTTTCACTCTTTGGTAGAATTTTCGGACTTCATTCTGTCTCCTGTACATCTCGATTTGTTCACACTCCCGCTTTTCCATCTCTCTTTTTCCTGCGGAAAAGACGTTTCTCCTCTCCCCTTTTCTCCCGATACCTCTCACGTGCGCTACGCGTTTCTACTGATTGTAAAGTAGCCTTTTTCTCTTCGGTAGCAGCACGACACTTCTGGTCATACCATGGGTTCCTTGGTGGAGGTCTCTGGTATACATTTACAGATTTTGCGGCTGTTTGCATGGAGTGGGCAATGGTTTGCCATTGTACTGATATGTTATCGGGACGAGGAGTGCTTTGATTAAGCAATTGGGCCAGTTGAGTGGAATATGCTGTGGCTATCTGTTGTGATTGCAGCGTATCGATGTCCAACTTCCGTGTAGTGTCCGTTCGCAATTTATTTGTTACGGGTAACCTGGTACGTACGTACCTTTGCTGCAACAAGGTAGTGGTCCAAGTCTATGTTTGCACCTCGGAACGATCTGAAATCCAACACGCTCGATGCATGTCTTCCATCTATCACAACGTGATCACTTTTATTTCTTGTTCTTTGATCTGGCGACAGCCAGGTGCCCTTATGAATATCGAGATGCTTAAATCTGGTATTCCTAACTACCATGTTTCTTGCTGCTGCAAAGTCTATCAGTCTCATACCATTGTCAGATGTTTCACTGTGGAGACTGAATTTCCCGACTGTTGGGCCAAAGATATTCTCCTTTCCAATTTTGGCATTAAAATCGCCTAGTATAATTTTAATGTCATGGACAGGGCAACGGTCATAAGTTTCTTCTAAGCGCTCGTAAAATATATCTTTAGTCTGTTCGTCTTTGTCTTTAGTGGGAGCATGAGCGCAAATAAAACTGATGTTGAAGAATTTAGCTTTTAATCAAATTGCAGCGAGTGTCCACTTGAGATGAAAGAGGGACCAAGATAAATCCTGGGCTTTGACATGTTAAAACCGGTCAGAACAATTCTTTGGTATCTTCCATTCCCTAAAAAAAATAAATAAAAAACTAAATTACAATTTACTGTTCCAATTAATAAAGATAATTTTTCTAAATTTAAAAGTTGCGTGTGGGAAACATTTGTCCTTGGTGGTAATAAAGTGGTTACTTTAGTGGAAGAGGAAATTGCTGGGTAGTGGCATGTAATGAAGTACAAAGGGTCGTTGGGACATTCGAGACTGTGAAAAATGTTGCATTCATATTATTATTCGAAGATTGGACTTGAATTTAGAGGCGATTACAAAATAAAAATTATTTTTCAAAAGCTTTTACTCTCTAAAAATTAAATTAATCTTTATATATAAAACTCAATTGTCGTTTGTTGGTAATTGCATCAGTTGAAAACGGCTAGAGCGATTTGGATAATTTTTTGTGGAAATGTTAGTCATAGTCCAGTTTAAGTTTTTATGCAAAGAGAAATTGGCCACGCCCACTTTTCCGCCCACTTTTATAAATATGTTATATCTACGGAACTACTCAATAGATTTTCCTGAAATTTGCAGGGAACGTAGAGTGATGGCCCCCGGTTGAAATAGGCTACATATTTGGTTGAATTTCGGATCGGGCGGGGTACCTCCCCTATGCCCTATTTTTGTAAAAATGCAATATTTGCAACAATTACAAATGTATCGCCTTGAAAAATAATTTCCGAGTCAATGGCGAATGTGTCTCCGACCTTACGTGCTTATTTGGGGCATTAAGACTGGACAACGCCCACTTTTTTAAATATGTTATATCTACGAAACTACTAAATCGATTTTCCTTAAACTTTCAGCGAATGTACAGGGTTGGTCCCCGATAAAAATAGGCTACATATTTTTTGACTTTCGGATCGGGCAGGTACCTCCCCTATGCCCTATTTTTGTAAAAATGCAATATTTGCAACAAATACGAATGTATCGGTTTGGGAATTTATTTGCGAGTCAATGGCGATTGTGTCTCCAACCTTACGTACTTATTTCGTGACTTAAGATCCAACCACGCTCACTTTCTAATTAGGTTATATCTACAGGGGATTTTCAAGAAAATCTCGATTTGTCTAAACTTTTAAATCTTTATAAATAAAAATCAAATATCGTTCGTTGGTAATGGCATCACTTGAGAACGGCTGGACCGATTTTCGACTTGGGTTTTTATGCAAAGAAAATTTGACCATTCCCACTTTTACGCCCACTTTTTTCAATTTTCTATTTTTATAATTTCTACAAAAACTACTGAACCTGAAATTGCCAGGGAATGTACAGAGATGATCCCCGCTTAAAATAGACTACAAATTCAGTTGAATTTCGGAAAGGGCGGGGAACTTCCCCTATACCCTTCTTTTTTAAAAATGTTACATTTACAATAATTACGAATGTATCTACTTGGAAGTTACCCACTTTTTTAGGAACCACAGACTTGACCATACCCACTTTTTAAAATATGTTACATCTACAAAACTACTGAACCGATATTCGTGAAAATGTCAGGGAATGTACAGGCATATTTTCTTGAATTTTGAAGAGGGCATATTTAAAAAAACGCCTTACCTTTATCAATAAAAATCAAATGCTGTCATAACTCAACTTAGGTTTTTTGGAAAGAATAGTTTACCACTCCTCCGAAAACAGGTTAAATATTTTATTGAATTCCAGAGGGGCGGGGTACCTCCCCTATGCGATATTTAAAAAAAAACGTTATATTTGCAAAAATTATGTATGTATCGGAATAAAAATTTACGGATTAATCTACAATCTAGGTACTTCTTTGGGGCCTATAGGCCCGACCAAGCCTGTTTTTTTTTAGTATGTCATAACTCCAATACTACTGAAGAGATTTCTATAAAATTTGCAGCAAAAGCTCAATGTTTGCCGTTGTTATGTGGGGTACCTTCCCCATGCCTTTCTGTTAAACGCTATATGTATAAGCCAAACTTATGATTATATCGGTTTCAGCATACATTTTGGTAGGCAATGAAGTTGTGTGCACCCTAGGACCGGACCAGGCCCACTTTTTTTAATATGTTATATCTCGAAAACTGATGACCACGCCCACTCTTTTCAAAACATTATTTTTCCAAAACTACTGAACCTAATTTTCAGAAAATATTCAGGAATGTCCCGTGGTCCAAAATGCTATATATTTGTAGACGAATTCCGGGGCCTATTATTTTATAATCGGTGTATTTGTTAAACTTATGAGTGCATCAGGTTGCAAATTAGTTTTCGAGACAACGGTGGTTGTCCTCCGATCAAGAAAAACTATATATTTACAAATGTACCTAAATGGTGAGGTTCAACGGTCCATCAGCCATGAAAATCTAAAACATATAGGCCTAAATAAGCGGAAGAATTCGATTAAATCATTTTTTTAACTTTTATTATTAGATCGCTTTAGGATAAAGACAGTGACATGGGCGATAATAAATCCTAAAAGGCACAAATTGGCGAAAAATCCGACAAAGTCAGTAAGAGAAAAGAAAGGTTACAAACAAAATCTGTTGATAAATTTAAAATCCTTCTCGGTTTGACAATGGACCGAAGAAGTGAGGTAGAAAATACCTACTTTTGAATTAAAACTCATTACGACGGGGCAGCAACGCGGACCGGGGTCTGCTAGTTGTGAATAAAAATTAATTAATTTTGGGTAAAAATTAACTAATTTGTGAACTCTATATGATAATTATAGATTAATTTTCTATTCCATTTCTATCAATTGTTGCTCTAGAATTAAACAAAAATAAATATAATGATAATGCGAAGGCTTATGATGCAACATTTTTTCATTTTTATAAACGCAATGGGCCCATGTTGCCCACAAGCAACATTTGGTAACTCCCTAACCAGGAGAAATTGATGTGAATTTTTTGTAGAGGACTTATTTTTGCAACTACTAATCATAATAAATGTAAAAAATATTTTTATCTCTGTGGAAAAAATCGGGGCTCAAGGGATTAAACGCAACAATCCTATCAACTATCCCAACTACCAAAAAAAAAAAATGAACACAATATCTGTTATGGTTTCCGAGAATTAGCTATTTTTTCTCCAGAAATATTCAAAAATTACGTATTTCCACACCTTCTAATAGTTTAACCAAATGTTTTGGTTTCCTTAGTTTCTACAACGAAACATCGATGTTTTTTTTTCTTCACGGTCAGAATCCGATATACTATGTTACAGTCCATTCCAATCGGATTATGTCTGTACAAACTTCAAAATACGTAAATTCTGTAGGTACGTTCATAATGGATATAAATATATCAACGTGAAGGTTTCATACCCATTGAGAATCCGAGTATATATCCCACAAAGTATCTAAAATGATTATTTCGAGGAGTTACAAACGGAATGACAAACTAAATATACCCTACATTTTATGTTGGAGGGTATGTATAAAAATAAACAAAGAAAATTCAATCATATGATCATCATCGCCTTAACAGGCAAACATAAAAATGCCGTATTGAAAAAAAAGTTGTAAAATTGAGTGGTATAATTGGAATTTACAAGAAGTGGACATTTTGTAGTGTGACACCAGCGAACAAGTGAGTTCAATGCATTCATTCTTTGTTTCGTACTGTGTTATGACATATGATTCCATGTTCGATTTAAGTTCCAATTGAGTTTTGAGTTCTCATTAAACTGAGTCAGAATTATAACCGAATAAGAATGAAGTATATTCCAATAGTAAATTGTTGGAGAAAAATTATTAATTCTATTTCAATTTGAGTAAGTAAATATGAGTGCTTGCGAACATACATATGTGTATATCTAAAATTGTAACGTCTCCTATGGTTAAAAATTAATCATAATTGAGTGTTTGAGTAAACTTCACTCAATATCAGATTTAAGAAATTATTATTAATACGAATAAGAACAATATAAAAAACACAGACGTGATCTGAACAGCGCATTCGATTTGCGTTTTAATTCAGAAAATCTCTCTCGTTTGTTTGCGCCTTTTATGTGGCGCTCAAGATTTGCTTGAATTGCCAAAATAAAAATGTCTATTATCTCACAAGTCATATTTGCCTAAGTAATTGGCAAGGCCTGTTTCTTGGAACAAAGGATTTATCTAGAATATACTGCCAGCCTGTCAGGGCAGTCCAACCCAAAACCTAGGGTTGTAGAAGAAACGGTTTTTTGTTTTCGTTATTTTGAGCGATGGAGGAAAGCAGAGTAGTACATCTACGACGCCGGTTGAGAAATCTTCTATTATATAAAACTCAAATGACGTTCGTACGTGAATCAAAAACTCGACCAATTTACAACCGATTTGTTTCGCGTTTGTCGTAATATATTCGTATTTATCCAAGGAAGGATCTGACGTATTCTATTTTTGAGATATCGCGAAGAATCCGTGAAAATTTGCAAAAATATATTTTGAAGAAAGTCAATTGTTTCCTCACATTTCGCTGGAGGCTTTTGCTGTCGACTTGCTTATTTCCACCTTTTTTAATTTTTTTAGGGCGAAAAATCCGCTAAAATTTGCAAAAATATATTTTGAAGAAAGTTAGTTGTTTCCTTACATTTTGTTGGAGGCTTTTGTTGTCGAGTTGCTTATTTCCAACTTTTTCAAATTTTTAGCGAAAAGTGTATATAACGAAAAGTCAAGCAAATTTAACATTGATGAAGCCAAGGTTTGCACTGTTATAATCTGCGAAATATTGTAGTGTACCACGAAATATTACCATAGTTGCATCAAACGAAGTGTTTTTAATCAACGCTCAAAAATTTGGCTAAAAAGTTAATTTTCGCGGAAATGAATAAAAACATGTAAATGGTAAAAATACGTTGAAGCAATCGAGTTTTTTATGTTGTTAATCGATTGACAGTTAAACCGTCTAAATAACGGATATCTGTCCAAAGTAAAAGTAGAAGAATAAAAATGAAGATCACACTTCTAATGTATCACATTTCAAAATTTCCACTGCATCCCCCTTACACATAATTTGATATGTATATTGACCATGTAGCCCAGACAGCATCAGAGTAATCCACTGCCAAAGGCCAAAATTTAGTGTGATATTTTTTCGAAAACCCCTATTTTTGGGGTACAGTATTTACAACATCCGTTTGATTGTGCTGGGACCCCAAGATATTTTAGTTCCTTGATGGTCCGGATCATATAAATCATAAATCGTGAAAATCTATCCACTAGAACGGCGAAAACAGCAACTGCAAAAGCCGAAAAATGTGCGTAAAATGTTTTTGGATGATAGTGACATCTTAGCGGGCAAATGTGTACAAATTAAAAGAGAAGAATTCGGTGTATTGGTAAACCATATGCGCATCAAGCTATTTTGAGAATTTCGCGATTCACACGCATTTTATTACCCGATAGAGTTTTATCTCAAGATTATACCCCATTTAAAGGAACCCAAAATCTATTTGAACTCGATCTTCCGTTAGATGTAGATAGATCCGTGTATCGATAGATCCGTGTATCGTTAAATGCGTGTATCGATAAGTGAATATAATAAAAAATGTGATTTTTTGCGTGAAATTTTACTAAAATAGAAGAATAACTCCGACCTATTTTTACTATATTTTCTTCAACTAACTCACAAAATAAATGTTAATAAATATTTTCTCTTACAAAAATTTTATAAATTTCCTCAATATATTTTTTTGTTTTTGCTATAATATGCAGACCACTTAACTGATTTGTATAGTTTTCATTTTCATTTGAATCTTCGTGATGTTTAGATTATACATATATTTATATATTTTTCGGATGCATAAACAGCTTGAATTTTATTAAAACAAGTTGCAAACTACCAATTGTTTTGAATTATTTCCTAATTTCCGCGAAAGCTTACAACCTTTTCACTAAAGTTATGGGACCTTAGTAAACATATAGTATGTAGGAAGCCATAAATTAACAATGTTTCTCCATATAATGAATAGCGTTTTTATAAGCTTTTTTCTAATAATCAGAATTGTAACCGCCATAACTTTTGCGCGCAATATCCAAAATTAGTATCTTGAACAGATTTGAGAATGGGAATTTTTCCTCAATCCATGTACCAAAAATCGTTCATGTAGCGTCAAAAAATTTTTTAATTGTTTTTGCAAATGGAATATTAAACAATTCTGACTTTTCCTAATACGCACAAATTGTGACATTTTATGTTTTAGTTTTATCAATATTTGAAAGTTCTAAAAGTCTTTGCTAAAATTAAATTTTCCAATTTGAAATCCAATTTATCTTCACACACATGAAAATATGTACCAACAATTTTCTACAACATAGTGGTATACATCTAATTTCCGAACCTTCAAAATACCGAAAATGTGATATTGTTCTATGGAGTCTATTATAAAACAACGAAAACACCACATAGCGGTGTGAAAAAGTAGTAATTTATTTCATTTCGCTATTACGGCAAAAAGTTTTTCTTAAAAAAGCATTATTTTATTGAATATAATATGACATTTTTTAATCTATTTGACGCACCAAACATGCAATATATGCCCGATTGCAATAAATTTTGGAATTTGTTACAGAATTTTGCCTACAAATAAATGTGCCAAAATATCTCGAAATCGGTACAGATTTGGATGTAGCTCCCATATAAAATGTTGACCGATTTGAGGTATCTGATGCACCAACACGATACGAATGTCCAAATTCAATGAAGTTTTTAAGCGTAAAGGAATTGAGACTATATTAATTATATTGAAATCGGTCGAGATTTGTAAATTGTGTGCAGAATTTGGACTAAAAAATGTTCGAAAAAATATTTTGTTAAAAAATAGATATAAGGAATAATAGAGATAAGGAATAATAATACAATATTGAACCTCTGATTCATTATTTAAGGAAGTGTCTTTGAAGTCAGTAGATGTCATCATTATAGTATGCGTGTACTTTTAGTTAGAGAAAATCAAGGCTAAAATTAATATCATATATCTGAGAGATTTCTTAGGTGGGATGGGCGAAGGGGAACATTTACCTATATTTACTTAAGACATGTCCTTATCATCATTATTATTATCGGATTAAAAATTGCCAATGCAAGTGGGAGTTACCCTAATAGTAATTTAAGGTGTCACAACAGCTTGATATATGCCCTTTCGAAAAACGTTCTCAATCTTAACGTTATTCCTAATTTAATTCTCTTCTTTAAAGGGGACATTTATGGTGACGATATGACATTTGCAAATGTCACCCACTTAGGTGTAGTTATAGTAGGAAAGGATTTAGAATGAGTCTTACTACCTGCACCATACAAAAATACCATAACATAAGCTCCATACACGGCACTGAATGTGTAGAGAAAGCCTTCATATCTGCTATACTTATGCATTAAAGTATTTTAAAAAATAATTTAAATATTAGTATAGCATTCCATTATATTTTATCTTGGTCGGGGTAGCGAAGCGCACCGGGTTCAGCTAGTATCTATATATAAAAGAGGTTAGTGATAAGTGAGTGACTGACAGATCATCGCCCAAACCAAACGGCTGAAGCTAAAAGCTTGACATTTTTAATGTAGGTTGCTGTTGGTATGTAGGCGTGAGATAAGGCTCGGTTTTTGGAAATTCGAACTGGAAGGGTACCAAAAGTACTAAAAGGTACTAAATATGGTACCCTTTGTATTAAGCAAACCGGAAGAGCTAGAATTCTGAAATGTGGAACGAGGGTCACTGATGAAGAGTTAGAAAGATGCACCAAAGTGTTTTTGGAAATTCGTACTATAAGTGTACGAAAAGTTACTAAATTTGGTACCAATTGCATATTTTGAACGGATATAGGTAGAATCTTGACATTTGATATGGTAATCAAGGTAAGAAAGTAATGTTGATATGTGGAAATGGTTTTGGAAATTCGTACTCATGTGTACGAAAAGTACTAAATGGTACAAAATTTAGTACAACTTGGATTTGGGTGAACGTATAGGGCTGGAAACCTGAAATTTAGAATTAAGATTACTGATGGAGTGTGGGATTGAGATATGGGGGTAGTTTTGGAAATTCGTACTTATGTGTAGGAAAAGTACTAAATGGTACTAAATTTGGTACAACTTTGATTTGTCTGAACGGATAGACCTGGAAACCTGCAATTTGGAATCAAGGTTACTGTTGGACTGTAAGATTGAGTTAGTCTTGGAAATTCGAACTTATGGGTATGGAAAGTACTAAATGGTACTAAATTTGTTACAATTTGGATTTGGATGAACGGATAAAGATGGAATCCTGAAATTTCGAATCAAGGTTACTGTTGGAGTGTAGGATTGTGGTAGTTTTGGAAATTCGTTCTTATAGGTAAGGAAAGTACTAAATGGTACTAAGTTTGGTACAATTTGGATTTGGGTGAACAGATAGAGCTGGGATCATGAGGTTTGGAATTGAGATTACTTATGGGGTGTAGGATTGAGGTAGTTATGGAAATTTGTACTTATGAGTACGAAAAGTACTAAATGGCACTAAATTTGGTCCAATTTGGATTTGGGTGAACGGATAGAGCTGGAATTGGAAGATTACGGTTTTAGTGTAGGTTTGAGGTGGTTTTGGAAATTCGTACCTATGTGTGCGAAATGTGGTAAATGGTACTAAATATGGTATAATATGGATTTGGGTGAACGGAGAGAGTTGGAATCTTGAAATTTGGAATTTAGATTACTGTTAGAGTGTAGGACTGAGATAGTTTAGGAAAATCGAAAAGTACTAAATGGTTACGAAAAGTACTAAATGGTACTAGATTTGGTTATATTTGGGTGAACGGATAGAGGTGGAATCCTGAAAATTCGGAATTACTGTTGGAGATAGTTATTGAAGTTCGTACTTTCATACGAAAAGTTTTAATGGTATTATGAATAGAGGTGGAATTCGGAAATTTGGTATTATAGCCGCTGTTAGTGTGTAGGGTTGAGAAGTTGATGTGGTTGTTTCTATACGTACAATTAGTGTTCTTGAATTACTCTATGGCACAGAACTTGGTTCAGATTGTTATTCTGTAAAGGGGTAGTGCTGAAATTGTGACATTCGGTACTAGTATAGCGTTTAGAGCGGGGAGAAGAAGAAGAGAGAGCAAGTTTTGGAAATTCGTACTTCTGTATACGAAAAATACTAAATCGCGGTTGGGATATAGTTTTGGATATAAGGAAGTAATTTTTGAAATTTATACATATTACTAGCTGACCCGGTCCGCGTTGCTGGCCCGTTGTTTGGGTTCTCTGTGTAAACTTTAGTTATCTGTCCAGTATTGATGTCAATGTTGTGACATAAATTCCATGTAATGGTATCTCCCAAATTTAAGATATAAAATCTCTTTTATTATACCCTTCACATAAATGGACAGTTTAAAGCGCTTTGTGACCCACATATAATGGTCGGTGCAGGTCGATTAACATTGCTATATATTGGTTTGTTGGTCTCGGTTGGGATCATAAATATTACTGCAGAGAATTGTCAGTATAGGTCCAGGTTTTGATATACATAGCTCCCATAGAACGGTACCGGCTGATTTTCACTATTTTTTTATGATTTAACATCATTATCACACCAAAATGGCTGTAATCTGGTTTTAATATAATTTAAAAATGCGAGCATAAATATTCGGATCGACCGAAAGACACGCCTTTTTCTTTGCGCTCGGTATGTAACAGCTATAGGTTCACGTTTTGATATATCTCCCAAAAAACAGTACCTCCCGATTTTCGATAGTTCGGAGATATAGCCACTGTTGGGGGTCGTAAACAGTCTTGCAGAAAATTTTCAGTATACGTCCTCGTTTTGATATACATAGGTCCCATAGAACGGTGACGACTAATTTTCGCTATTTTTGGTGGATTTAACCTCATTCAGCCCGATCGAACGTAACGCCTTTTTTCTTCGCGCTCTATTTTACCACTATTGCATGGTAAAATACCCCTCAGCGAAATGTATGTTCCTTCGGTATATGTATGACACCATTTATATAATTCATAAAAAATTACTTCTATAAACTGAAATCAATGCTCATGAAGTTTCACTTCCCACATTTTGAGATTTTATCCGTAATTGTAATATTTTCAAAAATCGGACACAATCGCGGTATTCTGATTCTAATGATGATATTGTTTTGTATATCAATAACTTTGTCTGATGTCCAATCATTTTTCTGGAATTTCGGTCTAGTGACATCTCAAGTTATCGGGATTTCACTGTATTCCAAAATGTGGAGTTGATCGAGCTATCCCACTTATTGTTAAGTGATCAGGGTTTGTAGCGTTTTTTATGCACACTTACAAAATTATGTATATTATCTGAAATAATAAATGTTTGAACATTTTGTGATGACCATGATATTTCACTTCCGCGAAGACCATTCAGGGTCAAGACAGTATTACAATAGTATTGCAAACAATCTGTAAACAATACGTTCAAAAATATCATGGACTTCAGATTTTTTTTTTTAATTTTGAAGGAGAACCTCCGGTCACTACCTCCGGCCACTACCACTTGTTCAAGCTAGTGTTTATATCATTTTTGTGTCACGCTTACTAAAATTATGTATATTAATTGAAATAATACATTTTTGAAAACTTTGTGATGACCGCGATTTCAGATTTTATTAAAAACATTGTAGGGGAGGACCACCGGTCACTACTCTTAGTCGTATAAAAACAGCTTACGAACGTTCTAATTAATTGAAATAATACATTTTTGAAAATTTTGGGATGACCGCGATATTTCACTTCCGCGACGACCATTCAGGGTCAAGACAGTAATTACCATAGCATTGCAAACAATTTGTAAACAATATATTAAAAAGTATCTTGAATTTCGCGGTTTTCTTAAAAAATTGTGGGGAGGACCACCGGTCACTACACTTAGCGGTTTAAATAAATAGATTACGACCTATTCTCAGACCTAAAAACTTCACATACAAAATTTTATAAGGTTTCCCAATCGATTTTTCGGAATTGCTTTATCGTGACATCTTAAGTTATCGGGATTTTACTGTATTCCAAAATATGGCGTTGACCGCGTTATCCCACACATAGAAGCCAGTGTTTATAGTCACGCTTACTAAAATTTGCTATACTATCTGAAATAGTAAATTTTTGAATAATTTAGGATGACCGCGATATTTCACTTCCGCGACGACCATTTAAGAAAATATATAGCCTATTTTCACCACCGGTGTTCCCAGTACATTATCGGAAATTTTCCAAAAAATCTATTCAGCCGTTTTTGAGTCTTTTCGTTTTTGAATAATTTGGAATGACCGCGATATTTCACTTCCGCGACGACCATTCAAGAAAATATATAGCCTATTTTCACCACAGGTGTTCCCTGTACATTATCTGAAATTTTCAAGAAAATCTGTTCAGCCGTTTTTGAGTCTATTCGGAACATACAAACATACAAACATAGTAACATACACACATTGTCTTTTATATATTAGATAAGCACTAAATTTGGTACCAGTTTGGTGTGAAGGGATATAGGTGGAAACGCATACAAATTCTGAAATTAGGCTGAGGGCTGGCTGATTTATTGAAAAATATGAAATATATAAAATTGTATTAAATTTGACGTTGGGTGTAGCACTGAAGCTGGAATTATATAATTAGTGTGTGAAAAGTACAAAATTGCAATAAATTTGGTATTGGGCTAATGAATTGAAGTGGAATTCCGATGTATTATTTATTTGTCTTTTTCATTCTTAGAGGTGGTCGTACAATGAGTGGTGTACTAGATGTAAATACTTATTTTTGAAGCACTGGTATTGAGTGAATCGATAAATGAAATTTATTATGAGGATCGGTGTTGAGATTGAATCAGAATGTTTATTAAAATCCTTTAAATGTATGAAAGAAAGGTTTCTACATGTAATACCATTGGCATTGGGTGAACAAGTAAAACTAAAACTGTAAAACTTGAGCTAAGGTCTAAATAATGTACTGAAATCAAAAAGTCAAACGTATCTTTTCAACAAAATTGTTTTTATTTCTGTTGTTTATTCTGAACGTTATAGCAAGTTCATTTGAAAGGTAGATCTATGTGGCAAATGTTTTACTAGAAGTTTTTTACGCCTTGAGAATAGAAAGGCCTAAAATAACATCTTTTGGGTAAAGGGTTTCTACATTTTGATATCACAAATTGCAAAATTAGGTTGGAAAATGAGGATAAAATGATCAAAATATCTATACCGTTCTATTAAAACATGGACTGGAATTTAAAATTAAGGCCGCTGTTGAAGCGTAGAGGGGCCATAAGGTATTTTTTAATTTGAACAAAAGGTGTACGAACAGTACTTAAATGAAACTAAATATCAATTCAAATAGGTATTCGTACATCAACATGCTCAGTGTTCACCTTATTCTTCTTCTTCTTTATTTGCATATCCGTTGTTCGGATGTTAAGCGATCATACATTTTGTTACATTCTTATTGGAAATATTTATTTTATGTGGAAAGCGATAGTTGTCTGTTTTTAGCTGCTGTAAGAAGACTGAGTTCATCACGGTATCCGGTCCAGTCTTGAATATTTTTTAGCCAGGACAGTTCTCTTCGACCTCTACAACGTCTTCCTTCAACTTGGGATTTGAGAATTATCTGCAGTATCTTATATTTATTGTTCCTCATCAAATGTCCCAAATAAGAAATTTTTCGGGTTTTGATGGTTTTCATTAACTGTCGTTGTTCATTAATTCTTCTTAAGACTTCGGTATTTGACACTCGATCGGTCCATGGAATTTTGAGCACACGTCGGTATGTCCACATTTCAAAAGCTTCCAGTTTCTTCTCGTCTGCTGATTTTACAGTCCATGTTTCAGCACCGTATAATAGAACTGACCATACATAGCATTTGATAAACCGTTTTTTAAGTTCAATATTGATGTCGTGGCTGTTTAGTACTTTTCTGTACTTGAGAAACGCTTCTCTCGCCATTTCTATCCGACATCTTATTTCTTTAGAAGACTCCCATTGCTCATTTAATTGCACTCCCAAGTATTTATACGATTTTACTCTCTCTATTTCTGATTCACTGATTTTTAGTGAGGAGTCGTAAACATTGTTGCTTTTACTAATGATCATAAATTTTGTCTTATTGAGATTAATATGTAGTCCGTACGAATTACTTGTTTCGTTGAGAGAATTAAGGAGATTTTGGAGGCCACCTAAAGAGCTCGCTACTATCATGGTGTCATCAGCGTATCGTATATTGTTAATGAATTGCCCATGTATTTTTATTCCAATCCTCTTTCCTTCTACACACTCTCGAAAAATCTGTTCCGCATATATATTAAATAATAATGGTGAGAGTATACACCCCTGTCGAACACCTTTGGATATTGTTATTTCATCGGATGTTTCACCGGATACTTCTACTGATGCTGTCTGGTTCCAGTAAAGATTTTTTATGCATCTTAGTTCTTTGGGTTCAATACCTATTGATGTTAAAATTTCAACCAGTTTGTCGTGTCGAACTGTGTCAAATGCCTTTTCGTAGTCCACGAAACAAATAAATATGTCTTTTTGGACATCGCGACACTTCTGGATGAGCACTTGAACACCAAGCAGTGCTTCCCGGGTTCCCATTCCCTCCTTAAATCCAAATTGGGTTTCTCCCATTGCTGCTTCACATTTAGTGTATATTCTTTTGTGAATTATACGTAGAAAAATTTTTAAGGCGTGACTCATTAGACTAATTATTCTATAATCGTTGCAATTCCTGGCATTTGCTTTCTTTGGTATGGGAACAAATGTAGATTTCAGCCAATCTCGTGGATATTGTCCTGTGTCGTATATATCGTTGAAGAGTTTCACAAACAGTTGTATATTATTTTCATCTATTAATTTGAGCAATTCAGCGGGAATTTCGTCTGGTCCCACAGCTTTTCTGTCCTTCAGGGTTTTTATTGCATAGACGACTTCTTCTTTGGTAATAGGATTTTCGCTTTCAAGGGAATTTTCATTGCGATTATAGTCTGATCTGTTCTGATCTGTAAACAATTTTGATATGTATTCCTTCCATACTTGCTTTTGTTTTGAGATTTCAAAAACGGGTTGGTTGTTATCGTCAAAGAGTATATTTGGCGGTTTTCTTCTGTATATTCCGGCTGTTTCTTTCAGCTTTTTGTGCAAATTAAAGTCGTCGTGGAGTGTTTGCAGGGCTTCAATTTCTTCACATTTACGTTTGATTTGTTCATTTTTAGCGATGCGCGTTGCGATTCTTATTTCTTTATTGACTTCCCAATATCTTTCAAAGTTTACGTTTTTGAATTTTTTCCTTTCTAATCGAAGTTCTCTGATTTCATCAGTCATCCACTCTTCATATTTTGGGGCTGGATCCTTTTTTAAAGTATTTCTCATAGTATTTTTGATAATATCCTTAACATCATTCCATACCGTTTCTATACCATCTTGCTGGATTATTCTGAGGTCGGTGTTAATAGTATCCGCAACTGCTCGTCTAATTATGGGATTGCTTAATTTATTGATATCGGGTTTCGGTACATTCTTTTTACGTCTAATTGTTGCCAGTTTTGTCCGAACATTTGCCATAAGAAGGTTGTGATCTGATGGTATATCCGCTCCAGGATATGTAGAGCATTTTGTTATACAGGAGCTAAAACGTCTGTTAATCAGAATATAATCTATTTGATTACGAACCACATTATTTATATGGTCCCGTGGGGATTTCCATGTATATAATCTTCTTGGATGGAGTTGAAATAGTGTATTTGATATTACAAAGTTGTGTTCTTGGCAGAACTGTACAAGTCTATTTCCCCTTTCGTTTCTCTCCCCCAATCCATGCTTTCCTGTGACGCCAGTTACATGTTCATTGCCAACTTTGGCATTGAAATCACCCTGTATGATGGTTAATTCGTGGGGTTTTGTCATTTTTAAAAGTTTTCCTATTTCGTCGTAAAATTGTTCAACTTCATCTGAACTTCCATCACATGTGGGCGCATAGACTTGAATTATATTCATGTTTATTGGTTTTCCATTTATTTTTACCAACATTGTTCTTTCAGACATTGGGACATATCCAGCTTCGCAATTAGCTATATGATTCTTCATTATAATACCCACGCCTTTTCTATGTACACCGTTTAGGTTTCCGGAGTGGTATACTTTTGTGTTTTCAAATCTAAAATCACCAGAGTCTGTCCACCAAGTTTCGCTGACTCCAAGTATGTCCATGTTTAATCTATTCATTTCACATACAGCATTGTTGAGTTTTCCAGTTTCATATAGGCTTCTTACATTCCATGTTCCAATATTTAGTTTTTGTTTTGTTTTACCTCCGGGGATTCTTAGCACCCTCCTTTCGCCGGAGACTGAGGGCCATTCATTCTGCGATGTGTTATTCATTTGTATGATTTTCAAGGAAAATTACTTCAGTGGTTTCCCGTTTCCTTCTGAAGGGTTTAAAGTTTTCCATCTACATATTCAGCCGCTCCAATGGAGTACAGACGCCGTTTGCTGCCGCTTATTGTAAGACAGACGCAGCTACCTGTTGGTCCGCGGGACGTATTTGATTTCCGTCCTACCACCCATATCTGGGAAGCATTCCCCTATCCGCCACCTGGGGACGCGCCCTATAGGGGTTACAGGCTCCCCCTAGGGAAGTAGCGGGCATTTTGCTAGTAATACATATTTTTAAGAAACTATTAATAATTATTTGTAATAATTACGTTACTTTAAAAATATAGCAGTAAACAAAAATAAATATCTTGATCTCCAAATGCTTATGCATTGTAACCAAAAACGTAAAATAGTTTTTTGAAATAAATAAAATGAAATGAAAAATTAATATCTTTTTTCAAAACAGAAAATATACTTCGTACATACTTAACATACTTAGATCACATTTCAAAGAAAAAACTGTATAGTTAAAAGTGATTAAAAAAAAAACACTAAAATTCATCGCTACGAAGAAATGTCATGCATTTTTTTTCTTTGGTAAACAAAAGACATTTTTATGTGTTTTTCTTTTAAGGGTGAGGGTGTAATGTGTCACACTAAACACATTTGTATGTTGTCACACATTTCATTCAGCATTTAATTTTTGAGTTGTTGCCGCTGGTCAGTTACACAGTACAGCGAGCAAGTGGGTTCAATGCATTCATTTCTTGTTTCGTATTTCTGTTGACATATGATTCCATTTTAGTTTTGAGCTCCAATTGGGACTTAGCTAGACATTAGAACTAGTCAGAATTAGAACCGAATGGGAATGAAGAATATTTCAACAGTAAATTTTTATATTAAAACAAGTAAAAAAGTATCAGTCGTTATTAAGTATTATTTTACCAAAAACATAAAAAGTTGAACTTATAAACATTTGTTTTGTTATTTTATTTAAGAATTTATCTCTAGCATCTTAAAAACTCCTTCATTTTGCAATTTTAAGAATGGTTTAACAATCAATGTACCAGCATTAGTGGGTATTATTGAATGATTTTTTTTGTGCCCGCGATAAGTTAACCACTTAATATCTCAAATTCAATTTCTCCTTCGTATTTAAAAAATCATCTTCTGTAGAAAATATAACTTTAATATTTGGTAGATTATTCGGATGGGCATACCATTTTTTAATTCCGGAGCAATAGTTATTTGATATCAATTTTGTTATTTTATTTAATTTTCAGAATAAAAAAATACGAAGATTTTGAGATGTTCAAGATAAATTCCCATATAAAAATACAAAACAAATGTTAAAAAAAATAATTTTGTTTTGGTAGAATAACAACTGTTTCACACTGTTTTAAAGGAAAACTTTATTGGCAAATTAAAAAAACAAGTGAGCAAAGGCTATAGTCGGGACGCCGACTATGTGATACCCTACACCACTACCCCTGTGCATAAGTTTTTTGTTGGGATCGTTCCCTTTGAGCTTTCGATTACACGTGCGGGATAAATGGGCTATTTTTGCATAAAATGACTCTTACATTGAATAACTCTACTAAATACGATCTGATTTTGTTGGAATTTTTTTTTAAATATAGATATAATTTCGATATTCAAGAAAATATATATTTTTAGGGGGACAGACACGGTTACTTCGCTTATTTTAGCCGGTTCGTCTGAATATGTGCATATTTCCCATATAAGTGCATAAAAATAATGTGTCTTTTAGAAAAGCTATATCTCAAGAATGGTTCCTTCTAGGAAGAAAATATAAAGACCGATCTTATAGATAATTTTATACCCTCAGCGTTTATGCTAACGAGGGTATGTATATACACTTTCATACGGGCAAAATGTGCCTCATCGAAATAATGGTTTTAGACCCCAAGTATGTTTGGACGAAATGTGTTTCAGGCAATTTGAAGTCAATTTAGCAATGTCCGTCCGTCTGTCTGTCTTGCTGGCTGCTGCGCACGATAACTCTCGAACGGGTGAACCGATTTGGTCCAAAATTTGGCTTTCGTAATATTTTGTCCAAACTTAGTTTAAGTTCGAAGATGGGTTGTATTGGTCCACTCCTTCCAATACCTCCCCCACAAAAGTTCAAAAATGTTCGGAAAGGGAGTAACTGATTAGGTCCATACTTTGCACATCGTGAAATTTCTACCAGACATATATGAGGTTCCAGTATGGACTCAATCGGTCCACACCTTCGGGTACCTCCCACACAAAATTTCGGAAAAGTTCAGTTTAGGACCTGTTTTCGAATCTCTTTGATTTTTGTTGTAGCAACTTGTATTCACTGCCCCGCTTACGACGGTACATGTCTCATTAAGGGCAAGTCCATACTTCCTGAGAAACTAGCCTGAAAGATGCAAAAACCCCTATGACACCGTGTGTAGTGTTTGGAGTGCAAGACAACACTCGAACGGATCAACCGATTTGGTCCAAAATTTGGCCTTCGTAATATTTTGTCCAAACATAGTTTAAGTTCCATCATAAGCTATATCGGTCCAATCCTTCAGGTATCTCTCCCACAAAAGTTCAAAAATGTTCCGATTTAGTCCATACTTTACACATCCTAATATGTTTACAGATATAGATCAGGTTCGAATATGGATTATGTTTGTCCACTCCTTCCTGTACCTATCACATAAAATAATGGATAAGTTCACTTTAAGACCTGCTCTCGAATCACTTTGATTTTTTTTGAAGCAACTTGCATTCGCTGTCTCAATTACGACAGTAAAAGTTTTTTCATATGTAGTGGCTGGAGAGCACGATAACTCTCGAACTAACCGATTTGGTCCAAAATTTGGCCTTCCTGATATTTTGTCATACTTTCAGTTCGAAGATAGGCAATACCGGCCTACAACTTCCGGTAGTTCCCCCCAATATTTAAAAAATGTCACTTAATTGGTATTCACGATATCTCTTGAACAAATGTGGTCCAAGCTTTGGATCTCCTAAGGTCAGTTAGAAGATCCTTTGGAAATGTATGCCGATTCTGTTCGTTGTTGCCCTGCTTACAACGGTATTATGTTTTCCGTGGACAAGTCCATGCTTCCTGGCATAATGGTCCACAAGTTATACGATGACCCACTGAAATGACTAGTGGGCGATATATCCCAAAATAAGATATACTTCCATAATGGACTATATCGGTCCATTCCTTTAACTACCTCCTTTCAACACTTTTGAACTTTAATCCTAATTTATATTTTCGTGGGCAAGTTCAAATGTCGAAAAAAGGGCACAAAATACCATAAATACATTCGATCTGACGGTAGATTAAAGTTTCAATTCACATAGGCTGAGGGTATATCTCTGTCGGCAAAGCCGACTGATACTTTTTTACTTGTTCTCTCTACAATAGTTACTTTAGTCACTTTCTGATTAGATCAGCCGTTTTCAAAAAATAAATGCGAAAACTTAAAAACCCTTAACATTTGACCTTTGACCCCGAAAAACTTTTTTTGCACCTATGGGATCGATGGGGACTTTTAGGACGTTACTTCTAATGACAAACCCTAGCTTTCCACCAAAATTCAGCTCTGTGGGATTTTTTGTTATTTCAGTGTCTATTTTGACTGGGCTAGGTAGGAGTATTCCAAAAGTAAAGCCCGTCAATGGAAGAAGAAAAGATCTCCTTTATATTGATGCAAAGTATGTTGGCGTAAGTGGGAAACAACCGAGACATCGCAAAAGTCAGTAATATATCCAATTTTTAAATTTTTTATAATCACGCTAAGGTTGGAATTTAGATAATCACGAAATTTCGGGCGTTGATGGGGGCCCCACAGGGGAAGAAGCCTATTGATTTTGGTGATAGTCGGATAATGTTTAGGGGTCTGAATGGGGAAACATTCATGTGGAGACAAATTCAAAGTTTTATTCTTTGTGAATATATCGGCTTCTAGTAGAGGTATTCCAACGGTAAAGCCTGTCAATAGAATAAGAAAATATTACCGTTACATTGGTGTAAGGTAGGTTGGCAAAGGTGATCAAACAAGGGAGATACCACTATAGTCGGCAATGCATCGATTCTTCCATTTTTTTGCAATCGCGCTACAGGTCGCAATTTTATTCGGATGTTCACGAAATTTTGGTTGCTTATGGGGGTACCAGAGAGAAAGAGGCATATTATGTTTGGTGGTAGTCGGAATATATTGCCTAAAAGAAATGTTAACTAGTGAAAAGCTTATGCACAGGGGTGGTGTAGGGTATCACATGGTCGGCCCCGTCCCGACTGTAGCTTTTGCCCACTTGTTTTGTTATTGTTGATTTTTCAATCATATGATTGCTTAAGTCTGGAGTATTCCCCCATGAACTTAACTTCATCATTACTTTCTTTACAGAGTAATGTTAACAAAACGCACTGAAAGCTTGCAAAATTTACTGATCACTAACAATATCATGATTTCATCCCGGCGTAGGGAATTATCAATTGGCTTTTCAGTTTTTGAAATGATGATTTTTCTAGTGAAAACCTGAACTCTTTAAGCATCCAGTATTCTTATGTTAATGAGGATGATGCTCACTTTTCGGTTTTTCCACAAAAGCCCCAGAACAAAATATTTGAAAGCTGACAGCACGATTCAACTAAGAAATCATCGATTTCTGTAAGTTGAAAATAACATCAACACAGTTACCTGTTAGTATGTTGATGGAATTTATTTAAAAAACTCCCTTTTTTAGTTCTATGGATTTCCTTAAAGTTTGAGTTACTTTAGAAGAAGAAGAAGCTAAGGGTGTGTAGATTTCAAAACTGTTTAGACCTTTTGCGGAAATTTGCGGTTTTGTCAGTTATGGCCCAAAGTTGAACTCGGTTTTTAGTTGCTGAATTTATATTTGTTTAAATATTTTAAAGTACCCCCTATACCAGTTCCTTATATTATTCGAATGTTCGCAACAAATGTTCGGAAACGATATGATTTTCGAGCATTTGGCAAATGTTTTTCTTTTGTTCGAAAACGATATCATTTTCGATCATTTGGTGAATTTTTCTTCTTCAGAAGAAAAATTGTTTCGAGAAATATTTTTTTTTTACTTTGGATTTTTTTGTTTTTAAAAATAATTTTATGTAGTTTGTAAAAAATTCCCATTTGCTTTTTTCAAATAATTTTGATATAAATGCTACGTATAATATAAACAATAAGTGTTGATAAAGACAACATATGGGTAGGTTGCCAAATACAAGACAACAATGTTTATCAACATTTACACATCAAATCGTAAACATAACAAAGAAATAAAGATAGACACATAACAGAAACATCAAAGAAACTCCACCAAAAATGTTTTTCACCACTATCGTCAATCATTCGCTAATAATATTATTAATGATATTCGAAATCGAAGGATTTCCTGCCACAAACTGAGCGACGAAGTGAATCGTTTTCAATTCATTCTTGTGTGTCGTTGTCGAACAAAATTTTTAGGGACACACTACTATTAGACCTCGCTAAAACGTGGATCTGTATTGAATAATTTAAGGAGGGATTTCCTACACTGAGAACCAACAATATATTACAGGCGATTTAGCTAAAGAAGGTGAGTAAATCCTATAAAGTACAGAAAATGGATGGTAACCCTATATGGAGGCTGTAGCAACAGTGGACCGATATCACATTTCTTTATAAATTTGGTTAATATCTGCAAAATACATTAAATGGAGATAGAAATCAGGTAGGGAGTATAGCAAATCATGGATCAATATTGACAATTTTTCGCGGGGAGGTTTACAATGCAATAAGAACTCCTAGTACCGGATTACAGCAAATTCGTTTGAACAATATCTTGGTGACAGTAAAATACTACAATTCAGGATGATTCGTTATATGGGAACCAGGCAAAAACTTGGACCCATGAACATAATATTTTTGTTAAAGTATTTTCAGGTCACTAGGAGCCATTGATAAAAATTTCAGTTCGATATATCTGGAAGCATTTTTGTCATACCTTTCATTGTAAGTGCCACCACTGTGCATAGTGGTGTGGGGTATAAAAAGATTTTTATTTGGAGTAATATTAAAGATATCTTTGCATCTAGTTTTTACAGAATTCGACTTTTACAAGCGCGATAACTCCGGAACCTTTAGTGAAAAAAACTTTGAAAATATTCTGAAGAATTTTGCTGATGAACAAAATCGCTTTTTGAAAAACTGTACGATTTCTCGCAGAAATCCCCATATATACTTTGATCTAAAGTGGTAATTTGGAGGAGTTACAAACAGAATGACAAAGTTAATATACCCTCCTTTATATATGTTTGTATGTATATAGGAGGGCGTAAAACAACGATCATGATCGCCTTAACAGGCAAACATAAAAAACGCTGTATTGAAAAAAAAAAATTAAAATTGAGTCGTTTCATTAGACAATATAAAACATGGACATTCTGTAGTGTCACCATTACATTATGTTACCATACATTTCATTCTAAGTTTGAGTTTTGGTTTGTTGCCAACAGCAACAACTAAACAGTACAGCGAACAAGTGAGTTCAATGCATTCTTTGTTTCGTCTTTGTTTTGACATATGATTCCGTTTTCGTTTTGAGTTCCAATTTAGTTTTGAGTTTTCATTGAACTGAGTCAGCATTAAAACCAATTGGGAATGAAGAATATTCCAACTACTTTTGTTGGACTAATATTATGAATTGTATTACACTTTGAGTAAATGAATACGAGTGCATGGCAACATATGTGTATCCAACATTGTAACATCTCCTATTGGTTAAAAATTGTTCATAATTGAGTGTTTGAATAAAATTCACTCAATATTGGATTTTAGAAATTACTATAAATACGAACAAGAACAAAATAAAGAACACAGACGTGATCTGAACAGCGAACTAGATTTGCTTTTTATATTCAGAAAATCTCTCTCGTCTTTCTGCGCCTTTTATGCGGCGCACGAGTTTTGCTTTATATCAGCAAAACAAAACTAGCCTATCTGGCAAGTCACATTTGCCTTAGTAAGCGGCAAGTTGTGTTTCTTAAAGGAACCCAATATATATCTTGAATATACCACCAGCCTATCCGGGCAGTACAACCCAAAGCCGATAGTTGCGAAGAAAAAAGTTTTTTGTTTGATTGTTTTGAAGGATGGAGGAAGGTAGAGTAATACATCTACGACGCCGATTGAAAGCAATTAAAGAAGAAATCAACATGGATCCACCGCCTCCATGGGAATATGCATCTAAGTTGTGGCTCGAAGTTGATGCCATAGAAGCTGAATTAAAGATCCAAAAACAAAAGAAACAAAAGCTGATATAGAGAAACTCTTAATTCCTGCTGGTTGTTTTGGTAAACTATTGTGACGGCAACCGAGTTGGTGCCAAGTGTCACTTTTAATCGCCAACTCTATGTTCCTAATTTTCCAAGACCTCAACACACGTGAATACCGAAATTATATATAATAAATTGTACTAATAGATTATAAATTAACCGATTTAGTGTTAGTCAAGTGAGAGAGAATATGTGAAAAATGGACCATATAAAATAATAGATATTGAAGTTGTTAAATTAAGAATGAACAAGATAAATAAAATATTAAGTAAAAATTTATTTACGGCAATACATACATATTTTAAGAAACTGTTTATAATCGTTTTAATAATAAAATTACTTTTAAACTTAGCAGTTAAGAATAAAAATATCTTTAATGTAAATTGTCATACATACAGTGTCCGATTTTCCAAAAAACCTGGCCATAAATCGAAAAAAAAGTTTATCAATTTACACTAACAAGGGTCAGATATTGTTTATAGGATCCCACTGCGTGTAGTTATGAAAAAATATATACATTTTTTGTTTAAAAAGTGGGTATAAATGCAGGTCGAAGTGACCCCATTTGGAATTTGATTTTTTTTCTCAAAATTTAAGTTGTTTATAAATCTATGATAGTATGCAAAATAAACCTCGGTTATTAAATATTTTCTTTTTGTAATTGTAATGAAAGGTATGTGAAACGTATTTAAGATGTTCAGTGTCGCCAATGAATTGTACGTTCTTTAATACTTGCTAATTTTTTTCAAGATCAATTTTCACAATAAATTATGAAAATAGTTGTGAGTAAGATCGAGTTGGGCCGTGTAATTTATCATTTCATAAAAAAGGAAGGGAAACTGGTAAAATTCCATCGAAACATCCTGCACATATTCGCACTTTTTGTTTTTATGTGATATTTTGTCTTGCAGGTATGTACAGATTTTCTTTCATTCAGAATGTCAGAATATAGTGTAGGGCCACTTTCTGGCGTTTGGGTATAATTTGGAGTTTTGGTATATTCTAAGACCTATAGTAAAATTTTATGGCGAACAAATTTCTAGAATATTTTGTTCTGATCCGATCACATTTTATAGGAGATTTTTAAGATTTGTGGAAAAAGGGACCAAAAGCACCCTGTTGAAGCGAGTTCAACAATATCGTAAAGGCTACCTTCCCTTAATGCAATTTTATACGGATAAGAGAGCGCCAATAGATAAGTTCCAGCAGTTTTGTTATATTTTAGTCGTTGTATTCTTTTTACTTTTCTTCTCTCTTTTGTACACTTATGATTTTATTGTTGCATGGCTTGTGAAGAACAATTTATATATTATCATTTACTTGTTTTTATGTAAATATTAAAATTAATTTACATGCATACCGTTCCTGCAACCAGATAAAGTAAAATACTTTTAACAATTTATAATTATGTCAGTTAAGTTTGAACATTGAAAGGAGTTGGTCAAGGAGATCCAACTTCCAATAAACATTAAAAAACTTCAACTCAGTCTTTTATTTTGAAAAGGCTTTAACCCCCCTTGGGCCTCCATTATAAGGCTTTGGAGCCCAACAGACCCCTTTTATGACTCGCACGACGGTTAATTTTTTAAGAAAAATATTCCTCGCATTCTTGTCAGTATAGTTACCAAAGACATTATACACCTAAAGAGCAAGGATTGCAAGTGATCTTAACTCAAATATTTCCAAAACTGTAGAAATGGTGGAAGCTTGCAACCCTATTTTAGTTTCTTGGTTTTTTGGCAAAATTTATACCGATATTTTCTTGGTATGTAATGCAAATAGAGATTTCTTTTCTTTGGTAACTTATAGTGAATGAAATGTTCTCTTTGTCTTTGACGGCATTGTTCTAAAATGATGCTTTGTATGACAATTTTGCCAAAACTCACATGAAGTACGCCCTTAACACTAAAATGTTTTTATAGTTTTGCATATTTCTGGAGTTTAGGTAAGGTATAGTGTTTTGGTGTATTCTAGGACCCATAGTAAAAATTGATGGCGAACAAATTTGTAGAATATTTTGATCCGATAAGATCACATTTTATAGGAGGAGAGACCATAAAGACCCCTTAAATGACCGCCTGAGGGTTAAATAATATCAAAAATGTAATCAGCGGCCCGAAAAACATAAGAACCAAAGGTTAGGTCAAAATCCATTCATTTTTAGAGTTTTGGCCAGGTTTTTCGGAAAATCGGACACTGTGCCATGGCACAATTACCAAGGTAGTGATATCACACCAGCTGTTCGAATATGAAATGTCAAATCCCTTTATACAAAATAAATATTTTTGTTGTAATTTCCCCAACAAGATAAAGAAAATTTTGACATTACATATTCAAAAGTTTACGATGCCAATGCCTGGGTAATTGTTCCATGATTGTAACCAAAAACCTGTAATATTGTTTGAAAAAAAAATAAAACAACTAAGAAAGTATCATTCAGCTGTGCTGACGGAGATATACCCTCAGCCTTACTTACTTACTTACTTATCTGGTCCATTACAGAACATTTGTTCCATAAGCTGATCGAAGAAAAGATCTCCAACTCTCTCTGTTTAGTGCTTCGCTTTTTGGAATACCGCGCCTTGTCATCTCTTCATCCACTTGTTTGCGCCATTTATTCATTGGCCTGCCAATTCTGCGTGCACCGCCATGCGGTCCGAATTTATACGCCTTTTTAGCGGGTTCATCATCGCCCATTCTTATGATATGACCTAGCCAACGCAATCGCTGCATCTCGATACGTTTATCTATACCAATGTCGTTGTATAGCTGATACAACTCGTGGTTCATGCGACGTCGATATTCACCGTCAACGCAGATTGGTCCGTAGATCTTTCGAAGAATTTTTCTCTCAAACACACCAAGCACTGCCTTGTCTGCTTGCGCAAGTACCCAGGCTTCTGAACCATACATCAGCACTGGTAGTATCAGTGTTTTGTAAATCGTTGTTTTTGTTTGACGAGATGTGGCTTTATTCCTAAATTGCTTACTCAGCCCGAAGTAGCATCTGTTGGCCAACACTATTCTTCTTCGTATTTCACAACAGATGTTGTTTGTTGTGTTTACGGCGGTGCCGAGGTAGACGAAGTCTTTTACTACCTCAAAATTATAGGAATCAACGTCAACAGTCGGCCAGATCTCTACGGACGCATAGCGCGACGACACCATTAACTTTGTCTTCTCGCCGTTTACCGATAGACCCACATTAGCAGATTCCCTTTCGACTTTTCGCAAGTAACATGTGGCTTTTGCTGTATATTGTGCCATTTCTTTTGACATTTGCATCTCATATAACCTTTTCCAGCAGGATGTTAAACAGGTCACACGTAAGGCTGTATCCTTGTCTGAAACCTCTTTTGGTACTAAACTCTTCGGAGAGGTTCTTTCCTATTTTAACGGAGGACCTAGTATCAGTTAAAGTCATCTTACAAAGCCGAATGAACTTTGCGCGAATACCAAATTCAGACATGGCTTGGAATACCTTTGGGCTACCTTATGGAAGGCTACCTTATAATCGATAAAAAGATGGTAGGTGTCGTCTTCTTGGGACTTCTCCAGGATTTGCGGCAGGGTAAATATCTGGTTAATGGCGCACTTACCAGGTCTAAAGCCGCATTGGTATGGTCCAATTATTTGATTGACAATAGGCTTTAGTCGTTCGCATAATAACACTATCTTATAGGCAATAGGGAGAAGACTTATGCCTCTATAGTTAGAGCATACAGTCTTGTCGTCTCCTTTCTTTGGACGGGACACAGGATGCTCAGGTTCCAATCGTCGGGTACGCTTTCTTCCTGCCAGATGGAGCTAACTAACTGATGCATACACCTTATCAGCTTGTCGCCTCCGGTTTTAAACAGCTCGGCTGGTAGGCGATCAGATCCTGCAGCCTTATTATTCTTCACCCGGTTTATTGCTGTCTTTACCTCATTGTCTTCGCTACTATTGGACACCAACAGTTTGGAAAAATGTTCTTTTCATATCCTGAGCAAACTTTTTGTATCAGTTACCAAATTACCTTGCTGGTGTCTACAGGAGGATGTGCCTGTACCAAAGCCATCAGTTTGATGTCTCACTCTTTGGCAGAACTTTCGGACTTCATTCTGGCTCCTGTACATTTCGATTTTTTACACTCCCGCTTTTCTATTTCTATTCTATTTTTGTATCAGTTACCAAATTACCTTGCTGGTGTCTACAGGAGGATGTGCCTGTACCAAAGTCATCAGTTTGATGTCTCACTCTTTGGTAGAACTTTCGGACTTCATTCTGGCTCCTGTACATTTCGATTTTTTTCTATTTCTCTCTTTTTCCTGCGGAAAAGACGTTTCTCCTCTCTCCTTTTCTCCCGATACCTCTTTCGTGTGCTACGCGTTTCTACTGATTGTAGAGTAGCCCTATAGCCCTCATTTTTCTCTTCGGTAGCAGCACGACATTCCTGGTCATACCATGGATTTCTCGGTGGAGGTCTCTGGTATCCAAGTATAGATTTTGCGGCTGTTTGCATGGAGTGGGCAATAATTTGACATTGCGCTGATATATTGTCGGGATATGGAGTGCTTTGATTAAGCAATTGGGCTAGTTGAGTGGAATATGCTGTGGCTGTGTTGTAATTGCAGCTTACTGATGTCTAACTTTCGTGTTGTGTCTGTTGGTACTTTATTCGCTACGTTTAACCGGGTACGTACCTTCGCTGCAACAAGGTAGTGGTCCGAGTCAAAGTCTGCTCCTCGGAACGAACGTACATCCAACACGCTCGTTGATTGTCTCCCATCTATCACAAAGTGATCAATTTGATTTCTTGTTTTATGATCCGGAGGCAGCCAGGTGCCCCTATGAATGCCGAAATGCTTAAATCTGGTACTGCTAACTACCACGTTTCTTGCAGCTGCAAAGTCTACCAGCCTCATACCATTGTCAGATGTTTCACTGTGGTGACTGAATTTCCCGACTGAAGATATTCTCCTTTCTCCTTTCCAATTTTGGCATTAAAATCGCCTAGAATAATTGTATGTTTCTTCTAAGCGCTCATTATACCCTCAGCACTTATGCTAACGAGGGTGTATACACTTTGGAGTCGATTGAGCAATGTCCGTCCGTCTGTCTGGCTAGCTGGAGCGCACGATAGCTATCGAACGGATCAACCGAGTCGGTCTAAAATTTGGCTTAGTTTAAGTTTGAAGATGGGTTATATCGGTCTACTCCTTCCGGTACCTCCCCCACAAAAGTTCGAAAATGTTCGGAAAATTTGTACGTACGATAACTCTTGAAGGGAGTAACCGATTTGGTCAATACTTTGCAAATCGTGAAATGTCTACCAGACACTCCTTCTGGTACCTCCCTAACAAAATTTCGGATAAGTTCAGTTTAGGATCTGCTCTCGAATCGCTTTGATTTTTGTTTTAGCAACTTGTATTCACCGCCCCCTACACGACGCTAAAAGTTTCATCAGGGGCAAGTCCATACTTCCTGAGAAAATAGCCTGAAAGTTGCAAAAAAAAAACCTTTGACACCGTGTGAGGTGGTTGGGGCGCAGGATAACTCTCGAACGGATCTGCCGATTCGGTCCAAAATTTGCCCTTAGTAATATTTGTCCAAACATAGTTTAAGTTCGAAGATAAGCCATATCAGTCTACTCCTTCAGGTACCTCCCCCACAAAAGTTCAAAAATGTTCGGAAAGATTGTTCGTACGGTAACTCTTGAAGGGAGTGGCCGAACTAGTCCATACTTCACACATCCTAATATATCTACCAGATATAGATCAGGTTAATATATGGACTATATTTGCCCACTCATCCTGTACTTCCCACACAAAATTTCGGAATTTCACTTTAAGACCTGCTCTCGAATCACTTTGATTTTTGTTGAAGCAACTTGCATTCACTGCCTCAATTACGATGGTAGAAGTTTTTTCAGGGACAAGTCCATACTTCTTGAGCAAACAGCCCGAAGGGTGTAAAAACACCTTATGGCACCATATGTAGTGGCTGGAGACTCACTTCCTTAATGGTCAATCCATTCCTTTAAGTATCTCCTCCGCAAAACTTTTGATCTTTAATCCTAATCAACATTTTTGTAGCCCAACATTTTTAAAACCACCTAAATACATACGTTTTTTGGGAAAAAAAATTGTTTCAATATTCAGAGGCTGAGGGTATATCTCTGTCGGCAAAGTCGACTGATACTTTTTTACTTGTTGAATATATCTTTGGTCTGTTCGTTTTTGCCTTCGGTTGGAGCATGAGCGAAGAAATTTGTTTTTTATCCGTATTGTAGCCAGTCTTTCATTCACTGGAGTGAAGCTGGAGACCAGATGTTTTAACTTCCGACCAACTATAAATCTACAGCCGAACTCATGCTTTGCGTCATGTCAGCTATAGTGCGTCACCTTTAGGTGTTGTTGTGACGCCTTTCCCAATCCATCTTATTTCCTGTATGGCAGTAATGTCGGCCTTGTACTTTTCAAGTACATCTGCCAATGCGTAAACTGCACCTTCTCTATACAGAGTGTGAACATTCCAGGTGCAGATTTGCAGATGGGTTTTATTATTTAAACATTTGTTTTTCTTTTCTTTCGTTTTTTCATAGTAGGCTGCTTTTTTTCTAGGGGAGGGTTACTTACCCGACGCCCAAACCCAAGTTTTTAACGTTCTTATGGGTGATGGCGCGACACATGTTAGCTCACTACCTTTAACGGGTGTTAAAGGTAGCTCCCCAGGTGACACCACGGGGATGTCAGTGTCCACTTGAAATGAAAGAGGCACCAAGATATATCCTGGGCTTTGCCATGTTAAAGCCGGTCAGGATCGTTCCTTGGTATATTTCATCCCCAATTCCATTTCAAAAAATTATAAATTTTCAACAAATCCTTCAATTAAGAGTCACATGCAATGTTTAAAGGTGATGTAATGTCAATATGTACTATCGTGTCGGCTGCATAGATGCTTACCAACCAAACGACAAAAATCACACATACCCACGCACAAACACAGATTATCCTCCACAACATATGCAAATCTCGGAAATTCATTATCCTGAATTCCATTACCATCTAAGAGAAAATGTGTAAGGCACAACATAGCTGATGGGATTTTATTGTGAGCGCTTTTTCAAGTAGAACATGAGTTAAGGCCAAACAACAACCACAACGACAACAACAATCAAGGGAACAACCAAAGTGTTATTATTCACAATACACATATCTAAATACATCCATACAAACATTCATAGAATATTTACATACAATATATTTGTATATTTGTATTTGCGACTTCGATTGCATAAATGGTTTATTTATGGATATTGATTGGTTGAATATGTTTGATGGTTTAAGTCTTGTTGAATCTTATGATAAGTTTATTTCCATATCTAATGACATAATCTTTCGCAATGTACCTCGAAAGAGGCCGCCGCCTTATAAATTACCTTGGTATACTCCGGGTTTAAAAAAGCTGAAGAATCGGAGAAATAAATTGTATAAAGCGTTCAAAATCAGTGGTTGCTTATATAGTAAACAGAGGTATGATAATTGCAGTAGAGAATTCAATTTTTTGAATAAATTCTTATATAAACAATATATATCTAATGTTGAGTCTAGTATTAAAAATAATCCTAAATTTTTCTGGCAATATATTAATTCTAAAAAATCTTGCACTGATTATCCCTCGCTAATGCACTTTAATGAGGCACTCGCTGGTACACCTTCTGGAATTGCAAATTTGTTTGCTAATTTCTTTAGTTCCAATTTTTCACCATGCAGCAATCTAGATGTAGACTATAATGTGGGTGATACATTGACTGATTTTGGCCATTTGCGTCTTTCGTTATTGGATGTCCAAAAAGGTATTTCTATGCTTAAGCCATCTGTGAAAATGGATGCTGATGGATTATGTGGCCTTTTCATTATAAAATGTTCTTCATCTTTAGCTCTGCCTTTGATGGTACTATTTAACATGTCTTTGAAGCAAGGTATTTTTCTTGACAGGTGGAAAATTGCTTCAGTTACGCCGGTTTTTAAAGCTGGTGCTAAAGATAATGTTTCCAACTATAGGCCTATTTCTAAATTGTGTAACGTTAGTAAGATTTTTGAACACATTGTTTTTGATAAAATGTATTTTTCTGTTAGGAATTGCATTTCTCCCTTTCAGCATGGTTTCGTTCGTGGGCGGTCCACTGTCACAAATTTAGCTGTTTTTTCGCAGTTCTGCATTTCTAGTTTTGAGCTTGGTTGTCAGGTCGATGTTATATACACCGATCTCTCTAAAGCATTTGATAAAGTTTGTTTTCGACTACTGTTAAAGAAATTGTATCGCATGGGTTTCCATTCTACTTTTCTTAAATGGATTGAAACTTATTTAATGTACAGAACTTACTTTGTTTCTATCGATGGCGCTGCTTCTTACAGTTATTCTGCCTCTTCTGGTATACCACAAGGTAGTATATTAGGACCATTGTTATTTGTTTTGTTCATAAATGACATATGTTCTACTATTAAATGGTCTTCCATTCTTCTGTATGCAGATGATTTTAAATTATTTATGCGAATAAATTCCACCGATGATGTTCATAAGTTGCAATCCGACATTGATAGCATTTGCAATTGGTGTTATAACAACTTTTTAGATATTAATGCTGCTAAATGTTCCAAGGTGTCTTACTATAAATGTAGAAACCCTATTTTATATTCGTATACTTTGAATGGCCTTAGTTTAAACTGTTTGGATGAGGTAAAGGATTTGGGTGTTGTGTTTGACACTCAATTTACTTTTCTTTCTCATATTAATTATATCGTCCCAAGAGCCTATAGGCTACTTGCTTTCATTAAAAGAAATTGTAAGCATTTTACTGACCCTTATTCACTTAAAGTATTGTATACTTCCTTTGTTAGGTCAAAACTAGATTATGCGTCATTAATATGGAACCCTTATTATAAGGTACATTGCTCGAGGCTGGAAAAGATTCAAAGGAAATTCATTAAATTTAGTCTTCGACACATCCAATTTGCTGATCCACATCCTACATATGAACATAAATGCCGCCTTATACATTTAAAAACTCTTGCAAATATGAGAACTTATTCTTCGCAAGTGTTTTTGTATAAGGTTATAAATGGAATTATTGATTGCGAATGGTTACTTGAATTAATAAATTTTAATGTCCCCCCTAGGCTTCTCCGTCATTGCAATTTTTTCCACAACGCTATTCACAGAACTAATTATGCTTGTAATGCTCCTATTTCACGGGCCATGAATGAATTTAATAATATATCTTCTCGTGACTTAGATTTTTGCGATCCCCTAAGTAAATTTACTAACACTTTAGATTTAATATACTTTTAGATGTAAGTTTCATATTGTCTGTAAGGAAATAATTGTTCCATAGACGTAATAAATAAATAAATAAATAAATATATATACGAGAGGTCGGTCGTCTACTGCTGATAATATTTTTGTGTAACCAAATTGGTGTTAAAAGGTAACAACTTTTATTGCAAATCTTCAGATTATACACACGTGAAATACATTTGACTCTGTGTGTGTGTCTTTATTAGTGTATGGGGAAATCGAAATAGTTGTAAATGAAATATGAATTTGAATATTATCAGCTCAATGATATTTGTTATATTGTTCTGTTATAATGAAGGTTATTTCAATATTTCATTGACAAAAATAAAAAAATTACAACTGGGGAAAATATTGGTTGAAAATTCATAAACTTAATTTTGAACGACTAAATTAGTAAAATTAACATTAAAAATGATCTTCGACCTAATAGGCAAAATTTCAAAAAAAAAATCGGAATGATATTATTCCTAACCTTCAAAGCAGGACTATTATTTAAGAGGAAATAATTTAATAATTTATTTTAAAGTTAGGGAAAATTGTGATGGACAAGGGTACATGCTCTTAAGTTGTGATAAACTGTCATCAATTTAAATTTCTTTTTATTCCTTTTACTTTAAAAATATATTTAAATTTACTACAAATACATTTCATTCAAATTTAATTTAATTTTTCACTAACACATTCATCCATCATCGTTTTTTAATTAATCCTAAGTCGATTAGAGCAAAGTATACAACTTTAAATCCATATGCTTTATGTGTTCACAGACAAACAATGTTGAGAACAATGAAATTGCCATAAAATCCTTTTTCAACACAAAACAACATTTCAGCAATGACGTTATTAGCGGCCCTGACTGCAATTTTCTGCATTGTCAATGCTGATCAATGTGATGATGAGTCAACGAATGAATGATTGAGTGAACTAACAAACGAACGAATGAATCCATCAAAGAAAAACGACCAACTGAAATGTTCTTTTCTGTTTTGGACAGATTTCATTAATTGAAACAACTAATAGAGAGATATCTTGGCCGCATCAACAACTAACAACCAACTATGTTTTCTATTGGCCTGAATTTACACAAATTACAAATTGCATCAATGAAAGAGGGAAGAAGAAAAAGATAAGGGATACGATTCATACACTCAGAAATATGTTGATAATGTAAAGCACAATGATTGAGATATACGGCAAATTGTGTTGGCGTTTTATGATATCGCTTGTATACTTTTTTATACCATCCACCATAATATGGAGGGTATACTTAAATTTGTCATTCCGTTTGTAACACATCGCAATATTCATCGGAGACCCTATAAAGAGACCCTATTCTTGATCAGGGTAAAATTCTAAGTCGACATAACCATGTCTATGTCTGTTGAAATCAGTACGCAATTTTTATGATAGAGCTTTATAGTTTGGTATGGAGGTTTCCAGTACTCCTAGGATATTTGGTATTGCAAATGGGCTATATCGGTCCACGTTTCGATATTGCCCCCATAGAACCCACAGTGGTCGCTGCCAATGGCAAAAATTAAAGAAATGAAAGTCTAATTGTTGGTACCAAATTTGTTCATATCTACTGCTAACTGTTAAATTTCTCTAAAATAAATTTGTTATGGATTACTTCTTACTGTACTCTTTGAGAATAGCAGCAAGAAGAAAAAATTTAATAGGTTGGATTTCGAAGTGAATTTAGTGCAAAAGTTAGGTGAAAATAGAATGTTAACATCAAACTAAGTGAACTCTATATTGACCAAATTATATTCGAATATTGAAAAACAATGTATCAACTTAATTTTTATACGGTTTTGTGTTAGTTAATTTTTGTGATTCATTATTGAATACGCGTATTGGCTGAAGGACTTTTGTAATGTCATTTCTTCAGTATAATTAAATTTCATGTAAAAATTTAACGATTTTTTTTAAAAGATCAGTAGTAGTCTAAAGATTATATTTTCTTACTATCACCTGCGTCTTTCTACGACTTTGGAAATGGTACTGAGGACACCTTTCAGGGTGTTTTTGTCATTTTTTCAAATGTGCATGTGATACATTTCAGCTTTTTCAATATATAGAAGAGGCATTGTGCGGTTTATTTATATGAAGGATACGTCAACATGTGGTCCTCAATGTAACATTTGGAAAAATTCAGCCATTTTGATTGATTATTACGGCCAGAACCCTAAATATACTGAATATTGGGCGGTACCGATTTATGGGGACAACATCAAAGGGGGACCTACATTAATCGACAATTTTCTGGCGGTAACCTACCTCCAGGAAAGATTAAGTGGCATTTCGGTCATTTCGAATTAATAACATATACAAAACCTTCAAAATTCCTAAAATCGGGCGGTACCATTATATGGGGAACCTATCAAAACGTGGACCCAATTCAAAAATTTTTTGAAAGAAAGTTTTCTAACGCTAGGGAATACCGATAGCCAAAGTGTAGCCAATTACATTGAAAGATGTGGTCAAGACCCCCAAAATGCCAGAAATCAGGGGGCACCGTTCTATGGGGGCCATACCTAAAGTTGGGGCTATGTTGAATTTTTTTGCATCTTTTTATTTGTATTGCTAAACTACTAGCCTTTACTGAAATTTTCATATTGATATCTGCTCAGGAAGTATTTTGGCCGCTCTGCCCTTACAAGTTCGACCACAGTGGAACGGTACCACCCGATTTTCTGTATTTTATAGGTTTTAGCCTCATTATCACACCGAAATGGTTGAAACTTGGTACCTTGCCTTCGTTGGGGGTATAAAACTTCCTTCCATAAATTTGTCGGTATTGGTACCCGCCTTCATATAGACCCCATAGAACGGTACCTCCCGATATTCGCTTTTTTGAAGGTTGTGGCCTCAATATTCTTCAGAAATTGCTGAAATTTGGTATTTAGTCTTTGTTGGGGGTATAAAACTTTCACCCAGAAACTTGTCGGTACAGGTCCACGCCTTAGTATTGCCCCCATAGAACGGTACCTCCCTATTTCCGGTATTTTGAAGGTTGTGGCCTCAATATTCCTCAGAAATGGCTAAAATTTGGTAGTTGGCCTTCGTTAGGGATACTAAACATTCCATATGAATTTTGTCGATATAGGTCCACGCCTTAGTATAGCCCCCATAGAACGGTACCTCCCTATTTCCGGTACTTTGAAGATTGTGGCCTCAATATTTCACCGAAATGGCTGAAATTGTGTATTGGGTCTTCATTTCGGGTATTAAACGTTCCATATGATATTTGTCGCAATAGGTCCATGCCTTCATACAGCCCCCATATAACGGTAACACCCGATTTCGGTATTGTGAAGGTTTTAGCCACATTATCACACCGGAGTGGCTGTAATTGGGTACTTAGTCTTTGTTGGGGGTATAAAGCTTTCTCCCAGAAATTTGTCGGTATAAGACCACGCTTTCATATAGGCCCCCATACAACGGTACCTCCCGATTTTTGGAATTTTTGAAGTTTGTGGCCACAGCAACCCACCGAAATGGCTGAAATTTGGTATTTAGTCTTCGTTGGAGGTACTTTGGTATTTAGTCCCTATAGGTCGGAGGTACACCACCACCCACACCGAACTTCGAAACAAACTCCTCTGGACTTCCGACCACCCTCTCCGAACTTCGGAACAACCTCCTCTGGACCACAGACCACCCTCCTCTGATTTTGTATCACGAGTTTGCTTTAAAATCTGTATGTACCGTAACGTTACGGTATATATTTTTTTTTCTCCTTTAGTTTTAGTTCGGCTCTAGGTCCTTTTGAATAAAACAAATGTTGATTTTTGTTTTATATCTGTATTTATTTACCGATATTTCGATCGTCTCCGACGATCATCATCAGGGATTTATTTTATCTTTAAGTAAAACAAAAGACATTTTTACATGAATATAAACAAAAATAACAACTTTTAATTACTTTTTAATTGTTAAGTGGATTGCAATTTACACTGTCTTTTCTCCATCACAGGTGATTTCCAACTGAACTATTTTCTCTTTTGATATTTTTGAATTGTGTTTCTATAAATCTGCGCACAGTGTTCTGTGTCAGTTTTAAAATTCATCCTACTTTCTGTAGGGACATTAATTATGTGTAACATCTCAAGCATATACCGACGTTTATAGTTATTTTCTTGTGTTAAAATCTTTACATCTTTAAAGTTTGGCGTATGACCTGTAAGAGCGCAGTGTGCAGCAAGTGCTGTTTTTTGTTCCATAGGTTTGTTCTTGGCCTTTTGGTCCGATTTATGGGCGCTAAGTCTGGTTTTGAGTTTTGACATCGTGGTGCCAACGTATACTTTTTGACATGTGCTCGAACTATCTCCATTGCAACCTATTTCATATACAACATTTGATTTTTCGTCAGTTGAGAGTTTCGACTTTGTTCGGCTGAAGAAGGTATTATTGGTATTACTGCTCTTAAATGCCAATTGGTATTGATCTTTGTTATATAAATTGGAATTGAAAACTCTTTCCGAGAACCCTGGAATGTATGTAGACCTCTTGTAGATTTTGGGTTCCCGATCTGGGACGTCTGGTTTTTGGGTTTTAACCTTTTTGATTAACTCAGAGATTGTTCTGTTTGGAAAGTCATTCATTCTCAACAGTTTTCGTATTTTCTTTTCGTTTTCTGTGTGAAAAGTTTTGTCACTAATATTGAGTACCCTCTGTATGAAGTTTCTTGCCGTATTGATTTTAATTTGTCTCGGATGTTTGGAGTAAAAATTGATAATTCTTCCCGAGGCCGTTGGTTTTTGGTACCAATCTACCAAAATTGTGTTATCTTTCCTGGAAATAATACTATCCAGATATGGGAGTTTATTATTAGATTCACCCTCCATTGTGAATTTCAATTGTCTGTTAAACCCATTTAATGCTACCAATGTGCTGTCAACTTCATTTTTCTTTACAATGCAAAATATGTCATCTACATATTTTGTCAATAGTCTCGGTTTTATATTTAAATTTTGCATTGTTGTGTCTAGTAATTCTTCCATTACAATATCTGCAATAATGGGAGATAATGGTGATCCCATTGGCATACCTTTTTGTTGTTCATATATCTTATCTTCGTATAAGAAATATCTGGAATCTTTGATGCATGTTGTTAAAATTTCTATAAATAAGTCCATGGGAATATCTGTATGTTCTTTGATTGCCGTCCATTTGTTTTTAATCGTGCTTGTTGCCAGGTTTACGGGCACGCTGGGAAACAGAGAAACTACATCGAAGGATATTAATAATTCGTCGTCGTCAATGTGTTGGTTATTGATTCGCATTTTAAAGTCTACCGCGTCCTTAACATTATACCTGGAATCTTTGGTTAATGTTTTTAAAATTGTTGCCATATATTTCGACAATTCATATGTCGGAGAATTTATACATGAACATATTGGGCGTAAAGGTATATCTTTTTTATGGATTTTGGGAAGTCCATATATTCTGGGGGCAACAGACGTTTTACTCATCAATTTATTTTTGTCAAAATCGTTGATTATTTGCAGGTCGAATAATCGTTTCACTAATTTATTATTCTTTTCCTGTAAGCTAAAGGTTGGATCTTTTCTAATTCGACGATAAGTACAGAAATCCATAAGTATATTACTCATTCTTAAATCATAGTCTGACTTTGTCATGGCTACTGTTTTACCACCTTTGTCAGCATTTAGAATTAAAATGTGTTTATTTTCTTTTAAATATTTGGTTGTTTGCCCTGCTGTGTGTAGGGTGAATCTATCTCTTTTTCCCAGTTTGGGTTTCTTCAGGTGATCGTTTATTAGAGTAACTAAATTTATTCGGGCATTCTCTTGTTTCTCTTTGTTATCCAAAGTTTGGATGCAGTCTTCTCCCTCTGCTACAATGTTAAACAAGGGGAACGTTTTATTTGTTGTGGGCAGTGAGAATTTTGGTCCGAGAGACAGTAACCATTGTACGTTCGTTGGGATGTCTGTATCTGTCGTGTTCACAAACCACTCTTTGTTGTGTCGAATATTGAGGTCGCAGTGTTGTTGTTGTTTTAAAACATTCAATTTGTTTCTGTGTTTTGATTTTTGTTTCTCAGATTGAGTTTGGAGAATGATATTTTCACTTTCAAAGAATGCTCTTAAATCATCTTGTTCTAACCAATCAGTGAGTCGGGTTTTGATATTGCTCAGTGCTATCTTATTCTCTTGTAGTTGTTTGTGTTTGTACTGTATTAGTAGTTTAAGAATTTTGTTGTGAAAATTGTAAAGGTGTGTGTCTAATGCTTTTTGGATATTTGTTGGTGTAAACTTTTGAGTTTTGAATATCTTGCATGTGTTTTTTGTTGTATTGAAAATGAAGTTGGGTATAATACCTGTATCCTTGCATTTCGTAAGAAAGGTTGCTGTTGATTTTAAGCGTTCTGATTGCCTGGTAATTTTTGTGTACATCCTGATGTTAATCTGAGTTTCCTTGTTGTATTTTTGTTTGATATTTTTGTAAAGATGCATGATTGCTGTATTTACTCGGCGTGCCTTCCGTGTTTTAATTGTTGAATATTTTAGTTGACCTTTGATCTTCAAGTTTTTCTTTAGTTTTAGTTCGGCTCTAGGTCCTTTTGAATAAAACAAATGTTGATTTTTGTTTTATATCTGTATTTATTTACCGATATTTCGATCGTCTCCGACGATCATCATCAGGGATTTATTTTATCTTTAAGTAAAACAAAAGACATTTTTACATGAATATAAACAAAAATAACAACTTTTAATTACTTTTTAATTGTTAAGTGGATTGCAATTTACACTGTCTTTTCTCCATCACAGGTGATTTCCAACTGAACTATTTTCTCTTTTGATATTTTTGAATTGTGTTTCTATAAATCTGCGCACAGTGTTCTGTGTCAGTTTTAAAATTCATCCTACTTTCTGTAGGGACATTAATTATGTGTAACATCTCAAGCATATACCGACGTTTATAGTTATTTTCTTGTGTTAAAATCTTTACATCTTTAAAGTTTGGCGTATGACCTGTAAGAGCGCAGTGTGCAGCAAGTGCTGTTTTTTGTTCCATAGGTTTGTTCTTGGCCTTTTGGTCCGATTTATGGGCGCTAAGTCTGGTTTTGAGTTTTGACATCGTGGTGCCAACGTATACTTTTTGACATGTGCTCGAACTATCTCCATTGCAACCTATTTCATATACAACATTTGATTTTTCGTCAGTTGAGAGTTTCGACTTTGTTCGGCTGAAGAAGGTATTATTGGTATTACTGCTCTTAAATGCCAATTGGTATTGATCTTTGTTATATAAATTGGAATTGAAAACTCTTTCCGAGAACCCTGGAATGTATGTAGACCTCTTGTAGATTTTGGGTTCCCGATCTGGGACGTCTGGTTTTTGGGTTTTAACCTTTTTGATTAACTCAGAGATTGTTCTGTTTGGAAAGTCATTCATTCTCAACAGTTTTCGTATTTTCTTTTCGTTTTCTGTGTGAAAAGTTTTGTCACTAATATTGAGTACCCTCTGTATGAAGTTTCTTGCCGTATTGATTTTAATTTGTCTCGGATGTTTGGAGTAAAAATTGATAATTCTTCCCGAGGCCGTTGGTTTTTGGTACCAATCTACCAAAATTGTGTTATCTTTCCTGGAAATAATACTATCCAGATATGGGAGTTTATTATTAGATTCACCCTCCATTGTGAATTTCAATTGTCTGTTAAACCCATTTAATGCTTCCAATGTGCTGTCAACTTCATTTTTCTTTACAATGCAAAATATGTCATCTACATATTTTGTCAATAGTCTCGGTTTTATATTTAAATTTTGCATTGTTGTGTCTAGTAATTCTTCCATTACAATATCTGCAATAATGGGAGATAATGGTGATCCCATTGGCATACCTTTTTGTTGTTCATATATCTTATCTTCGTATAAGAAATATCTGGAATCTTTGATGCATGTTGTTAAAATTTCTATAAATAAGTCCATGGGAATATCTGTATGTTCTTTGATTGCCGTCCATTTGTTTTTAATCGTGCTTGTTGCCAGGTTTACGGGCACGCTGGGAAACAGAGAAACTACATCGAAGGATATTAATAATTCGTCGTCGTCAATGTGTTGGTTATTGATTCGCATTTTAAAGTCTACCGCGTCCTTAACATTATACCTGGAATCTTTGGTTAATGTTTTTAAAATTGTTGCCATATATTTCGACAATTCATATGTCGGAGAATTTATACATGAACATATTGGGCGTAAAGGTATATCTTTTTTATGGATTTTGGGAAGTCCATATATTCTGGGGGCAACAGACGTTTTACTCATCAATTTATTTTTGTCAAAATCGTTGATTATTTGCAGGTCGAATAATCGTTTCACTAATTTATTATTCTTTTCCTGTAAGCTAAAGGTTGGATCTTTTCTAATTCGACGATAAGTACAGAAATCCATAAGTATATTACTCATTCTTAAATCATAGTCTGACTTTGTCATGGCTACTGTTTTACCACCTTTGTCAGCATTTAGAATTAAAATGTGTTTATTTTCTTTTAAATATTTGGTTGTTTGCCCTGCTGTGTGTAGGGTGAATCTATCTCTTTTTCCCAGTTTGGGTTTCTTCAGGTGATCGTTTATTAGAGTAACTAAATTTATTCGGGCATTCTCTTGTTTCTCTTTGTTATCCAAAGTTTGGATGCAGTCTTCTCCCTCTGCTACAATGTTAAACAAGGGGAACGTTTTATTTGTTGTGGGCAGTGAGAATTTTGGTCCGAGAGACAGTAACCATTGTACGTTCGTTGGGATGTCTGTATCTGTCGTGTTCACAAACCACTCTTTGTTGTGTCGAATATTGAGGTCGCAGTGTTGTTGTTGTTTTAAAACATTCAATTTGTTTCTGTGTTTTGATTTTTGTTTCTCAGATTGAGTTTGGAGAATGATATTTTCACTTTCAAAGAATGCTCTTAAATCATCTTGTTCTAACCAATCAGTGAGTCGGGTTTTGATATTGCTCAGTGCTATCTTATTCTCTTGTAGTTGTTTGTGTTTGTACTGTATTAGTAGTTTAAGAATTTTGTTGTGAAAATTGTAAAGGTGTGTGTCTAATGCTTTTTGGATATTTGTTGGTGTAAACTTTTGAGTTTTGAATATCTTGCATGTGTTTTTTGTTGTATTGAAAATGAAGTTGGGTATAATACCTGTATCCTTGCATTTCGTAAGAAAGGTTGCTGTTGATTTTAAGCGTTCTGATTGCCTGGTAATTTTTGTGTACATCCTGATGTTAATCTGAGTTTCCTTGTTGTATTTTTGTTTGATATTTTTGTAAAGATGCATGATTGCTGTATTTACTCGGCGTGCCTTCCGTGTTTTAATTGTTGAATATTTTAGTTGACCTTTGATCTTCAAGTTTTTCTTTAGTTTTAGTTCGGCTCTAGGTCCTTTTGAATAAAACAAATGTTGATTTTTGTTTTATATCTGTATTTATTTACCGATATTTCGATCGTCTCCGACGATCATCATCAGGGATTTATTTTATCTTTAAGTAAAACAAAAGACATTTTTACATGAATATAAACAAAAATAACAACTTTTAATTACTTTTTAATTGTTAAGTGGATTGCAATTTACACTGTCTTTTCTCCATCACAGGTGATTTCCAACTGAACTATTTTCTCTTTTGATATTTTTGAATTGTGTTTCTATAAATCTGCGCACAGTGTTCTGTGTCAGTTTTAAAATTCATCCTACTTTCTGTAGGGACATTAATTATGTGTAACATCTCAAGCATATACCGACGTTTATAGTTATTTTCTTGTGTTAAAATCTTTACATCTTTAAAGTTTGGCGTATGACCTGTAAGAGCGCAGTGTGCAGCAAGTGCTGTTTTTTGTTCCATAGGTTTGTTCTTGGCCTTTTGGTCCGATTTATGGGCGCTAAGTCTGGTTTTGAGTTTTGACATCGTGGTGCCAACGTATACTTTTTGACATGTGCTCGAACTATCTCCATTGCAACCTATTTCATATACAACATTTGATTTTTCGTCAGTTGAGAGTTTCGACTTTGTTCGGCTGAAGAAGGTATTATTGGTATTACTGCTCTTAAATGCCAATTGGTATTGATCTTTGTTATATAAATTGGAATTGAAAACTCTTTCCGAGAACCCTGGAATGTATGTAGACCTCTTGTAGATTTTGGGTTCCCGATCTGGGACGTCTGGTTTTTGGGTTTTAACCTTTTTGATTAACTCAGAGATTGTTCTGTTTGGAAAGTCATTCATTCTCAACAGTTTTCGTATTTTCTTTTCGTTTTCTGTGTGAAAAGTTTTGTCACTAATATTGAGTACCCTCTGTATGAAGTTTCTTGCCGCATTGATTTTAATTTGTCTCGGATGTTTGGAGTAAAAATTGATAATTCTTCCCGAGGCCGTTGGTTTTTGGTACCAATCTACCAAAATTGTGTTATCTTTCCTGGAAATAATACTATCCAGATATGGGAGTTTATTATTAGATTCACCCTCCATTGTGAATTTCAATTGTCTGTTAAACCCATTTAATGCTTCCAATGTGCTGTCAACTTCATTTTTCTTTACAATGCAAAATATGTCATCTACATATTTTGTCAATAGTCTCGGTTTTATATTTAAATTTTGCATTGTTGTGTCTAGTAATTCTTCCATTACAATATCTGCAATAATGGGAGATAATGGTGATCCCATTGGCATACCTTTTTGTTGTTCATATATCTTATCTTCGTATAAGAAATATCTGGATTCTTTGATGCATGTTGTTAAAATTTCTATAAATAAGTCCATGGGAATATCTGTATGTTCTTTGATTGCCGTCCATTTGTTTTTAATCGTGCTTGTTGCCAGGTTTACATATGAATTGTCGAAATATATGGCAACAATTTTAAAAACATTAACCAAAGATTCCAGGTATAATGTTAAGGACGCGGTAGACTTTAAAATGCGAATCAATAACCAACACATTGACGACGACGAATTATTAATATCCTTCGATGTAGTTTCTCTGTTTCCCAGCGTGCCCGTAAACCTGGCAACAAGCACGATTAAAAACAAATGGACGGCAATCAAAGAACATACAGATATTCCCATGGACTTATTTATAGAAATTTTAACAACATGCATCAAAGATTCCAGATATTTCTTATACGAAGATAAGATATATGAACAACAAAAAGGTATGCCAATGGGATCACCATTATCTCCCATTATTGCAGATATTGTAATGGAAGAATTACTAGACACAACAATGCAAAATTTAAATATAAAACCGAGACTATTGACAAAATATGTAGATGACATATTTTGCATTGTAAAGAAAAATGAAGTTGACAGCACATTGGAAGCATTAAATGGGTTTAACAGACAATTGAAATTCACAATGGAGGGTGAATCTAATAATAAACTCCCATATCTGGATAGTATTATTTCCAGGAAAGATAACACAATTTTGGTAGATTGGTACCAAAAACCAACGGCCTCGGGAAGAATTATCAATTTTTACTCCAAACATCCGAGACAAATTAAAATCAATACGGCAAGAAACTTCATACAGAGGGTACTCAATATTAGTGACAAAACTTTTCACACAGAAAACGAAAAGAAAATACGAAAACTGTTGAGAATGAATGACTTTCCAAACAGAACAATCTCTGAGTTAATCAAAAAGGTTAAAACCCAAAAACCAGACGTCCCAGATCGGGAACCCAAAATCTACAAGAGGTCTACATACATTCCAGGGTTCTCGGAAAGAGTTTTCAATTCCAATTTATATAACAAAGATCAATACCAATTGGCATTTAAGAGCAGTAATACCAATAATACCTTCTTCAGCCGAACAAAGTCGAAACTCTCAACTGACGAAAAATCAAATGTTGTATATGAAATAGGTTGCAATGGAGATAGTTCGAGCACATGTCAAAAAGTATACGTTGGCACCACGATGTCAAAACTCAAAACCAGACTTAGCGCCCATAAATCGGACCAAAAGGCCAAGAACAAACCTATGGAACAAAAAAACAGCACTTGCTGCACACTGCGCTCTTACAGGTCATACGCCAAACTTTAAAGATGTAAAGATTTTAACACAAGAAAATAACTATAAACGTCGGTATATGCTTGAGATGTTACACATAATTAATGTCCCTACAGAAAGTAGGATGAATTTTAAAACTGACACAGAACACTGTGCGCAGATTTATAGAAACACAATTCAAAAATATCAAAAGAGAAAATAGTTCAGTTGGAAATCACCTGTGATGGAGAAAAGACAGTGTAAATTGCAATCCACTTAACAATTAAAAAGTAATTAAAAGTTGTTATTTTTGTTTATATTCATGTAAAAATGTCTTTTGTTTTACTTAAAGATAAAATAAATCCCTGATGATGATCGTCGGAGACGATCGAAATATCGGTAAATAAATACAGATATAAAACAAAAATCAACATTTGTTTTATTCAAAAGGACCTAGAGCCGAACTAAAACTAAAGAAAAACTTGAAGATCAAAGGTCAACTAAAATATTCAACAGTTACGGTATATATATTTTATATACGGCATAATTATTGTGTTTGGTTTTGTCGTCAGTCAGTGGCTGAGGGTATTTCTCCGTCAGCACAGCTGACTGATACTTTCTTCAGGCCTAGGTACATAAGCTGTCTCGCCTTGCTTGCTTCTGATAAAAGAATAAAAAAGAAAAGGGCAACCCAGTTCGAAATTTGCTCGGCCTTATTTATTCTTTATTGTTAGTATATCAGAAATAAAGCAGGAAAGCAAGGCAGGCAGGCAGGCGAGGCAGCTTATGTACCCTGGCCTTTATTTGTTGATAGGTATACTTCGTTTTTTGACGTACTGTCGCCTATTGTGGCACGGGCGCAAAAACGACTTACGTTTAAAAATTTAGCTTGTATATTAATTTTCAACTTTCATCGAAGGGAGTGAACCTGTAAATGGCACTAACATAATGTTCCGTGGCAGCTGTTTCACCGTGCGTCACTTTTAGTTGTTTTTATGTTGTCGTTCCCGTTCCATCGTAGTTCCTATAAGGCGATGATATCAGTATCGTACTTTTCAACTACATTCGCCAGTGCGCAGTTCCAATTATGGAGCTAGCTTTTTTTAAAAAACAACTAATAGCGTACCAACTTAGTGGTCGAATTGGGCGAAACTTTGAGAATCCTAATATTTCTTCTTAATGTATTTTGAGTTTCGGGCGACGTAGGGGATGAATGATACCAGGACTTTAACATGGCAAAGCCCAGGGTTCATCTTCGTTCGCTTTCATCCCCGTGTTGTCAACTGGGGAGCTGCTTTTTACACCCGTTAAATGTAGTGAGCTAACGTGAGTCACGCGTTTACACATTAAAAACTATAAAAACTTGGGTTGGGGTTGGGCGTCCGTCAAAAAGCAGCATACTATGAACAAGTATTGAAGTAAAATGGAATAATTAGTTCCCTTTCGTGTATGAATAAGACTTAATACTAAATTTCAGAAAAAATCGGGAGGTACCTTTCCATGGGGGCTATAAGAAGGCGTGGACCTATACCGACAGATTTAAAGGGGAAGTTTGAGTACCCCCAACGTAGTCTAAATACTAAATTTCAGTCATTTCGGTGGAATATTGAGGCCACAACGTTCAAAATACCGAAAATCGGGAGGTACCGTTCTATGGGGGCTACCTGAAGGCATGGACCGATACCGACAAAGTTCTTATACCAACGTAGACTACGTACCAAATTTCAGCCATTTCGGTGTGATAATGAAACTAAAACCTTCAAAATACCGAAAATCGGGAGGTACCGTTCTATGGGGGCTATATGAAGGTGTGGACCGAAACCGACAAAACTCTGGGGGAAAGTTTTATACCCATAAAGAAGACTACGTACCAAATTTCAGCCATTTTGGTAGGATATTGAAGCTAAAACCTTAAAAATACCGAAAATCGTGAGGTACCGTTCTATGGGGGCTATATCAAAACGTGGACCGATATATCCCATTTTCAATGCCAACCATCCTGCAAGTAATAAAAACTTCTGTACCAAATATTGACTCTCTATCTTTAAAATGGCGAGCTGTATCTTGATTTCAACAGACATACAGACGGACGAATGGACAGACAAACATGGTTAAATCGACATAAAATTTTGTGCTGATCAATAATATATATACTTTATAGGGTCTCCGACGAATATTTTGATGTGTTACAAACGGAATGACAAATTTAATTATACCCTCCATATGGTGAAGGGTATAAAAACATAGAGACGTTATTAGTATTGAGTTTACTTATTTTCTTTGTGTCCGAGGCTGAGGGTATATCTCCGTCAGCACAGCTGACTGATGCTTTCTAACTTGTTTTAATAATATGTAGCGAAAAAGATCCGATTGGTCATTATAAAATACGGAAAATATTACCTTACGTTTCCAGTAATGACGGCGTATACTTGTATGTATGTTCTATACAGCTAGTATGTTCCCAGTAGGAAATTGAATCTGCGATGACCATTTCATCAACGAAAAATTTCAAAATTGTCTTTAAACAAGACGGTGTCAACAAATTTGTCACTCTTCCATGTGCGATGTGTGACATTCTGAACGAAAATTTCTTGCAATGTGCCAATGTTCATTCTATCGTCCATGAAGACAACTTCGCTTACCTTGTCGCTCAACTTATCGTGCACGAGTTTTGCGTCATTTGTGTGAAAATGTCATCGATGATCGCAAAGGGCTGTCGTCGGGCCGTCTTCAATGGATTGGAGACAACTGTGAAGACACATAGCAGACAACTTCCAACTGGGTTACCATGTATATCAACTTATGTATGTATGACCGGACGGCTAAAATATGTCGCAATCATATAAAAGAAATTCATTGGAAAATAGTGCCCAGGTGTGGTGGAGTAGGGTATCACATGGTCGGCCCTGACCGACTATAACACTATCTTACTTGTTATTTATTCTGGCATAATTTTGCAATGGCTTGCATTTTTATTGCATCTTTGAACAGCATAAAAACACATTCCGAAGAGTGCCTTTAAACCAGAGCTCCGATTCACTCGCGAGTGAAAATCTGGGAGGAGGTGGTACTTTTATTTTGGGTGCAATATTTTTGTGGTTTGTGGAGGGTGGGATGAGTTTTTGTTTGTGTTGGGGAGTGGGCAAGTTTCCCCCCTCAACTTGCTCGAAGTCGAGAAGAGTTTTACTCGCGAGTGGAATTCGAGCGAATTTGAGCGAGTATTCGGAGCTCTACTTTAAACTCCATCCAAAGCAGTGCATCAAAAAACGTGCTTTGGATGCAAATTGGACTGCATCCTATTCTACCCTAAAGAGTTAGTTAAAATGCGATTCCAAAGGGATAGTTAAAATGCAGTGCTAATGGAGTGTATCTTTCAGTAGTAACGCTCTTGTGAAAATGCATAATGTGATGCACATCCAAATCACTTGTACATATGATTTAACTGCATCTTTGGAGGCAAACTTTTTGCTGGGTGGTAACTGATACTAAGGATTTGGAAGGAGCATTTTATCATGCTTTTGGTACCGAATATGTGCGGCGATGAAGATACCCCAGAAGCACTACCACACGACGGCACTGAGTATTTGCCACCTAGCCAAAGTGGCAGCGGAACTGTTTAAGCCCAATGGAGACCTTTTGATAAGCAGTATGCATCAGTTGGTTAGCAACATTTGGTTGGAGAAATGCATACCCAACGATTGAAACCTTAGTCTGTTATGTCCCGTGCCCAAGAAAGGTTTATGTCAACTACAGAGGCATATGACTCCTACCCCAACGCATATAAAGTGCTGTCGGGTGTATTTTGTGAACGATCTATGGTCAATGGAATGATGAGGTCATACCTATGCCGCTTTGGACCTGCTGTAAACCAAATCTTTACTCCACGCCAAATCCAAAGATCAAAGGCGTTTCAAGCCATGCCTAAGATTATCCAGAATAACATTAACTGATATGAGATCAGCAATTAAAATAGAAAAAAAACACTCCGAAACTTTCAAACAAGGTTTCAGACATGGTGACAGTTTATCGTGTGATCGAAGCATGGGTACTTGCGAAAGCAGATGAGGTAGAACTTGGTGTGTTTGAGAGAAAACTTCTTCCAAACATTTATGGAGCAATATGCGTTAACGGTAAGTAACGACGTCGTATGTACCACGAGCTGTACCAACCGTAAAACATCCTAGCAAAATTTTGCCTCCAAAGATGCAGTTAAACCATATGTTCAAGTGATTTGGAAGTGCATCAAATTATGCATTTTTACTCATGATTTTTACAAGAGCGTGACTACTGAAAGATGCACTCCATTCGCACTTCATTCTAGTTAAACCTTTGGCATTGAAATTTAACTATCCCTTCGGAATTGCATATTAACTAACCCTTTAGGGTAGAATAGGATGCAGTCCAATTTGCATCCAAAGCACGTCTTTTGATGCCCCTTCTAGGAAGACATATGAACACGAGCCAAATCCTATAGAGACCAAGTTGAAGATGAGATCACAAAATATGCCATCCAAAACTGGAGAAGTAAAGCAGAATAGTAATCGAAGTTGGTCCAAACCAAATTCTTAGATGGACTATATCGGACAACTTCTTAAAATTAAACACTTTTGGTTAATTCGGTTTGAGAATAAAGATATAATTTTTTATGGGCAAGGCCATACTTCTGAAATTTCTTTTCAAAATAAGGTATCTGTTCATATGGCATTTAAGTCCATCACTCCTGTTTTTTACATTCATAGGCTGAGAGTATTTAACTGTGGGCAAAGTCGACTGCTTACGTTAATTTTGTACCACCATTTTTCCTGTTACTCCTCTTGGGAGCATAGGGCTTCCATAAAGCATAGCCATCTTACAATGTTACTTGCTGTTGTTTTTGCATTTTCCCATGTATGGTTGTTTTGTGTTAGTTCTTTGGTTATTGTTCGTCGCCAGGTGTTTCTTGCACGACCTCGATTTCGTGATCCTTGGGGATTCCATTAAAGCGCCATCCTGGTTATGCTATGAACATTGTGTCTTAAGGTGTGGCCACACCACCTCCTTTTTCTACGTCTAACTTGCTTTTTTATGGGTTCCTGGTTTGTTAAGTTCCATAGTTATATGTTACTTATGGTGTTGGGCCAGAATATCCTGCATATTATCCTGAGGCATTTGTATATGAATACCTGTAGATTTTGCGCGATGGTGTTAGGTTTCACTGCCGTATCGATTTTATACAAGCTTCGAATATTTTAAGCTTGGTTTTCATGGATATATGTGTGCCTCTCCATACAACTTGCAGACGTCCAAATGCTGTTCTTGCTTTAATTAGCCTATTGATTACGTCCGTTTCTGCACCGCCATTCGTTGTTAAAGTGCTTCCTAGATAGCAGAAGCTATCGACATATTCAATTGCTTGGCTTGGTTTATTCTCATGGCCTTTGTTTTCTTGATGTTAATCTCAAGTCCAGGTCTTCTAATTTTAACTGCATATTGGATATCTTGTGAGAGAGAAGGCATATATCATCCGCATAGTCTAAGTCTTCGAGTTGTCGTGAGAGACTCCATGTTATGCCTCGTTTCTTAGAGCAGACTTCATTCATTATTTCATCCAGTACAATTGTGAACAGTAGTGGTGAGAGAGGGAATCCTTGTTTTACTCTCGCGTTGTGAAGAACTAAGAGTTCTGCATTCTCGTACATCGCTTTTATTATTTGGATTATTTTCTGGGGTACTCCCTATTTGCTCAATGCTTTCCAAATGGCAGTGCGTCTGATGGTGTCGAAGGCTTTCTTGAAATCGATGAACAGTAGATAGAGGGGGTCCGCCATTCTATTGATTGTTCTCTTATGACTCGTAGGGTGTTGGCCTGGTGTACACAGCTTCAATTTGGTCTGAAACCAGCTTGTTCATCTCTCACAATGTTTTCTACTTGCGTTTGAATTATTTCTTGTATTATAACTGCTGGTATCTTGTATATGGTGTTGAGCAGGGTTATTCCTCTCCAGTTGTTACAGTCTTTCAAGTCGCCATTTTTGGGTAACTTTACAATGATACTTTTCTTCCATGTTGGAGGCAGTCTTTCTTCTTCCCCATTTGATATGATGTGAGGCCGTAGTAACTCAGCTGCGGTTCTAGAGTCAGCCTGTAAAGCTTCTGCTGGTAAACCATCATCTCCTGCTGATTTGTTACTTTTCAATTGTTCTATTGCCTCTTTTATTTCATTCAATCTGCGAGCGTTACAGGGTATATTCAACGTATTTTCCCTCGGATATTTCGTTATTTTCGATGTTGTTTCCTAATTTCTTCGAAATGTTGCTAATTTTTTCGCAATGTTCTCTCCATCTTTGAATTTGTTCATCAATGTTCGTTAATAGTCTACCATTTCGACCTTTTACTGCTTGAATCCTGATGCACCTTCGATTTGTGAGACTATCTATCTTCCGGTGTAGCTTTCTTATGTTATTCTGGCTGGCTGCTTCCTCTGCTGTTTTTGCCAGATCTTCTAGGAACTTTGTTTTGTCTCTTCTTGCAGCTTTCTTCACTTGTTTAACTAGTTGTTGCTCTCTTGTGATATTCTTGTTATTCAACTGCATCTTAAGTTCACCTCTTTGAGAAATTAGGTTCCAAGTGTCGTCCGATATCCAGACTTGATGGTATGTTGATGTGATTTGTTCCCATTTGTGGTTTTGGTTTGTTGGTAACTTTTCACGTATTGCCGTGGCTAGGGTGTTTCTGGTTGTTTCCGCCTTCTGTGTCTGGTGTTTCTTCTTTGGCATTTCAATTTGATTTTGATTTCTCCTATGATGCGCTCGTGGTCACTGTCAATGTCTACGCATCTTTTATTTCTGACGTCTGACAGCAAACTCCTCCATTTTCTACTCACGCATACATATGTGATCTATCTGGTTGCAAGTATTGCCGCTCGATGATGTCCATGTGTATTTATGAAACTCCTTGTGCGGGAAGATGGAGCCACCAATGACAAGTTGAAATGTTTGACACAGTTCTATGAAGCGCTCTCCGTTATTGTTTTAAACTCCACATCCATGCTTTCCCATTGTTGATCGGGCATTGGTGTTGTCGCTCCCTATTTTTGCGTTAAAGTCACCCATGAGAATTATGATGTCTCCTCTCCGAATTTCATTGAGCGTGGATGTTAGTTGTGTCTTCAATTAATCTTTCACCGTGTCTTCAGCATCTTCTGTGGGCGCATAGCACTGTACTATGGTGACGCGTCTTACATTGCTCTTGTTCCACCTAACATTTTCTATAATATTTAAGTCTGGAGATTATCACGGCCCATTTAGGACCTCCACATTTCGGCGTTCAAATCATGATTTGAGGAATCCATGCCGAAATTCAAGAATCATTGCTTGAAATCAAAAACTATGGTATTTTAAAGTATTAGAACCAACCGGTACCAAATTTTATTAAATATTGTAATAAATTAGAAAGCGGTTAATAGAAGTTCCTCTTTCCATCGGTCAATACTACAACTTCGGGACAGTATCATTCGTATCATTTAAAATTTAAGGTTAAAAAAGTTTCAACTGATCAAAATGTGTCGAGTGTTAATTCATTAAAAGTAAGAAATAAAATCAATTTACAAATTATCAGGGGAAAACATCAAGGAAACTGAACATCAAAACATAAAAAGCAAAACTAAAAGATAGGGGGTGACATTTCTTTTTTTGCACATCATATGTTACAAAACAATGATAAAGGAAAAAAAAAAACAAATCACAAGACATACAACAACTCATCAAAGCTGGACAAATGGATGTGCATTGTCCCAAAAGGCGAATGAAAGAAAAATCCAATAATTAAACATATCACATACCAGCTGAATGCCTTGGGCTGTGGTGCCGTTGCTAATGGTGTGATGGATTCCACTAATCACAGCCTCCAGAAAAATAACTAAAACAAAACGAAGAACATCACAAAAAAACACCAGCAATTTTTACTGGGTTACAGATTTCTCAAGCATAACTCTGATTGAAGTGTAATTGCCATAAAATTGTGACGACTTAGCCAGGAAGGCAGTCGCTATGTCAATTTAACTAGATATTGCATGCCACTTGTTCTATGGAATTGACAACATTCCACTCTGAATGAGCAGCACAAAAAAATAATGGAAAATGTAAAAATAAAATGGAAATGAAGGCATCATCAAATAAAACATAATAAAAAGTCATTTTGACCATATTTCTGTTGACGTATCTGCCACGTTGTTTTTGCTGTTTTGTTTCTTACCTCGTTTTAATTATGATTTGAAATGCCCGCCATTTCTCGTTGCCACTACCAACAAATGAATGAAAAAAATTGAAACAAGCAAAAAACGTATAACAACTAAACCGACAAGACGAAAGTAACCAAGGAATGCGTAACACAGCGACAAGTTTTCAAATCTCAGAAGGTCACACGCCAGAATCACTTGTCATTTTGTGTTTTGGTTACACTGGTCAACAGTTGTGAAAATATTTGGTTTTATGTTTGTTAAATTGAGGGGGTGAAGGCATTTTTATAAAATTCCTTTTTAACTCGCATCATTGGTCATTAAGCTCGTTTCTAACGAAAAATTAATTAAAATTTGTTGTTGTTTCTTGTGTAGTAATAACGGACCCACAAATAAACAGTGCGTAGTGCTGGGGATAGTGTGCCAGACTACCAACCGAAGGGTCGCAGGTGCGATTCCCGGCGGAGGAAGAAAATTCTTTCAAGGTGGTTTGGGAATATTTATAAGAGGCTTACACCCCCTCCAGATGAATTCCTTCCTAAAACCAACCTCAGCATCAACATCAGCACAAATATGAATGGCAGGAAATAGCGCCCCCAGAGGAAAATGGCAACACTAAATTAGCACGGGCCCCAACCACTGCACAAATGCAAGGAGGCGTTGTTCTTAGAAAACTTTAGATGGCAGTCCCATCCCTAGGACAGGTCCCTAGGGTGCAGTCGACCAATCATCTGCTAGCTGGAAATTTAAAAAAGATTGACGAAACTGAAACTGAAAGCGAAAGAAACAACAACAGGATCTTATGGCATTCACCTTTGGCATACGAAACAGGGCACGCATTGCGCAATGGAATGTACGAACTCTTCGTGAAGCATCGAAGCTTGCACAACTGGAACAGCAAATGGTTTCGTATAAGATCGAAGTCTTGGTTATAACCGAAAATAGATGGAGAAAACGGCAACCGTGTACTATACAGTTGAAAAAAAGGGTGGTGAAAGCGACGCTAAGAGTTCGCTTCAGAAATGGAAACCAATAGCTGACCGTGTGATAGTGGCTCGATTAAAGAGCAATGTAAGACACGTCACCATAGTACAGTGCTATGCGCCCACAGGAGATGCTGAAGACACTGTGAAAGATGAATTCTACCATTGGTGTCCAAAATAAATGCGAGAGAATTGTTGGGAGAGTAATGTCCCTTTGTTAAACAACGGCTGACATTCTCTCATTTGGATTTGTTATTCTCTGTTGTTACAACAACGTGCAGGAGTGTACATCAACGAATTCTACGCACAACTAACATCCACGCTTAATGAAATTCGGAGAGGAGACATCATAATTCTCATGGGATACTTTAACGCAAAAAGAGGAAGCGACAACACCAATCAAACCAAAACCAAAAACAATAACGGAGAGCGCATCATAGAACTGTGTCAAACATTTCAACTTGTCATTATTGGCTCCATCTTCCCGCACAAGGCGATTCATAAATACACATGGACATCACCGAGCGGCAATACTCGCAACTAGATAGATCACATACGAGTATGTGTGAGTAGAAGATGGAGGAGCTCGCTGTCAGATGTCAGAAATAAAAGAGGCGCAGACAATGACAATGACCACGAGCTCATCATAGGCGAAATCAAAATCAAATTGAAATGCCAAAAAAGAAACACCAGACACAGAAGGCGGAAACAACTACGCCTACAACAACTCCAAAACAACACAACCACGGCAATACGCGAAAAGTTGCCAACAAACCAACACCGCATCTGGGAACAAATCACCTAAACATACCATCAAGTTACACTGGGCGTAGTCCAAAAACACAGAAAAATCTGGATATCAGACGATACTTGGAACCTAATTTCTCAAAGAGGTGAACTGAAGATGCAGTTGAATAACAACAATATCACAAGAGATCAGTATGAACAACTAGCTAAACAAGCTGCAAGAAGAGACAAAAGAAAGTTCCTAGAAGATCGGGCAAAAACAGCAGAGAAAGCAGCAAGGCAGAATAACATGAGAAAGCTACACCGGATGATAGATTGTTTCACAAATCGAAGGTGTACCAGGAACCAAGCAGTAAAAGATCGCAATGGTAGACTACTAACGAACAATGATGAACAAATTCAAAGATAGAGAGAACATTTCGAAGAAATTAGCAACGTTGGAAACACCATCGAAAACAACGAAATGTACAATAGCAGTCCAAGGGAAAATACGTTGAATATACCCAGTAACCATCCCAGCTTGAATAAAATAAAAGAAGCAATAGAACAACTAACAAGTAAAAAAGTATCAGTAGGTTTTACCGACAGAGATATACCCTCAGCCTGTGTGGATTGAAATATTTTTTTCAAAAAAAAAAAAAACATATGTATTCAGGGGATTTTTCAAAACTTTGGACGTATGAACCGACAAAATATGAATAGGATTAAAGCTCAACAATTTGCGGGGATATGGATAGATAGAGCTTTTTTATCACACTAGCCTACGAAAAACATAATATCATAACAGGACCTCTAGGAAAACCTACGGTAAAAATGACCAAAGGATCCTGGAACAGACCCTTAACCACACAAAAATGTTGAACATTTGTGTGGGTGGTACCACAAGGATTGGATAGATAGTGCCCAAATTTGAACATAAACTAAGTTTTGACAATATTTAGAGATCCAAAGTTTGGACCAAATCGGTTGCTACGTCTATGAGAAATATCCAATGTGTGGACGAACGCAGTATTCGGTTCGAGCTCTCCAGCCACTACATATGGTGCCATAGGGTTTTTTTTACTACTTTCGAGCTGTTTTCTCAAGAAGTATGGACTTGTCTCTGAAAAAATACCGAAACATGAAGAAGTACCGTTGCATGGGAACTATCCCAAAACGTGGACCGACTTCCCAATTTTTTGCTCTCGACATTGTCAGTGAACTATAAGTATTTATACCAAAATTCATCTGTCAACGCCAAATCCTTTCATATTTGGCCACCGTTTATTTGAACTCGCGACATAGCGCAGCGTTTTTTTAGGTTATGCGCCATTATCTAGGGAGCTATGGACATGCCCTCAAAAAAAATTACAATGACGTAACGGGGGGCCGCACGAACATCCTGTATAACGATTCGTGAGGTGTCACTAAACTAAACAAATTTTGTGTGGGAGGTACCTAAAGGAGTGGACCGATATAATCCATATTCGAACCTGATGTATGCCTAGAGGTAATATTACCATATGCAAAGTTTGGTTCAATTCGGTTACTCCCTTCGAGAGTTATCGTGCGCACAAGTTTTGCGACAATTTTTGAACATTTGTGGGGAAGTTCCTGAAGGAATGTACCTGTATGGCCCATCTTAAATCAAATCTGGACAAAATATTTCGATACCCAAAATTTTAACCGAATCGATTGATCCATTCGATAGTTATCGTGTGCACCAGCCAGACAGACGGACGGACATTGCTAGATCTACTCAAAATTGTCTGAAACGGATATCGTACAAACATACTTGGGGTCTACAACCATTATTTCGATGAGGCGCATTTTTGGTCGTATCAAAGTGTATATACCCTCTTTAGCCTAAAGGCTGAGGGTATAAAAATATCCCAACAGATTTGTTGTTGTTTTCCATATACCTGTTTGGGGCCTATTTTCATTTTCAATTTGGGGTTTTATTTCATGGGACCTTATTTCTGTACGCCAGATATTCTATATACTATTACTAATAATTCAAGAAAAAAAATAAAACTGTATTCTTCAGTCAGCTCCACGCAGTTGTGACGCAAACATTAAAATGCGATTATTTCAAAACGGGAAAATGGTGTATGGAACACTTAAGCATTACACCGACGATATAGATTGATACGTGGTAAGACAAATGACAGAGAGAAGCCCTGTTCTGCAAAAACATATTCTCTTAAGTTGTGCATATAACAAAAAATTACACAAATATGTTCATAATATGCAAGATCGCAGTATGAATATCGGTATTGGGTATATTATTGTGTAGTCCGTATTGGGCGCCCACTTCGCGGTTGTTAAAATCCGTCACGAAATTGTTCAAAAGAAATATGCCCATAACTACGGTGACCAACCGTACTCTATTATAGAGGACAGTACTCTATTTTAGGTGTCCGTACCAGTGTTGCCGTTCGAAAAATTTTTTCGGCCCAAAATTTTCTTAAAATCGGCCCAAAATGACATAAAACGGCCCAACATTAAAAATTAAAACAAAAATATACATTTCTCATAAATACCTTTTATTACTTTAAAAAAAATCGAAAAAAATATTGTCTATTTTTATGTAAAGGTAGTATGTCGCAAAAAATTGTCTGAGATATAATGATTGGAAGGCAACAATTTATTGTGATTTGAATGTAGTATATAAACTTTAAGTGTGTGTTTCTCGAAACGGCGTTTTTGAAGTCTGTGCCAACGACAGCTCTAAAACGAATTGACCGATCTTCATATGACCTTATTATATTATTCATATGAGCTTATTAAATACATAAAACGCTTGCCTTTAAGCGAGACAGATTAAAAAAAATTATTTTGCCCAATTTTTTGACAAAAACAGTCAATTTTTTTTCGTTAAAATCGAAATGTTGACTTTGACAGCTCAAATTTTTTTAAACATATTTTTTTTAATTTCTGCTTTATTAGGTTCCTAAAATGCTTACAAAAATATACTATGATCGGCCCATCCGTTTTCGAGCTATCGTTAGCAACGCAAAACGCTTTTACAAAAAGATGGTTTCGCAGATAGCCATTTACCCCATGGTAGAACAAATACAAGGTAAAGTTAATACTACAACAAATACAACTCGAACAACAACCACAAAGGAATTTGTTTTTGTTTGTAACGTTACTGCCAGTTGTATTTGTAAACAAAACAAGGAAATTTTTATAAATTATTGGAATTTAAAAAACTAATAATTTTTCACATTTGGTTGAATATTTTGGAAAACATGAATGAAAATTCGTTACATTTTCAATTTTTATGGTTCCACATCATTCCACTAAATGCATAAATTCTCGCAGAAAGTAGAATTCTTGCAGAAAAGTTTGGGGTCGCTGGAAATTCATAGAAAAAGGAGAAGCTGTTTCAATGTTTTGTTTTAGAAATCAAAGAAGCTCATGTTTATTAGGGCTTTATTTTTTTTAAATTTTAACAAAATACATCACATATTAACAAACGTTGTATCGCCTCTACAAGCGGTGATTTACTGCGCGGCTTATCGTTCGAACTTGGAGGAGGTTACATGTCATTGATATGAAGAAGTCTTTCTGGGAAATGGTTTTTTCCGAATGATATATTTTTTTTCTCAAAAAATATATGTCCCTAATGTACATCGAAATAGAAATGAATGTATAAAATGTCATATGAAATTTGATACTAACACTACAACCCAGTTCAGTCAGCTGGGTATTGCTGCTACCTTTTCTTGTTCTACCATGCATTTACCCCAAGAATATGCACTATTTTTCAACAACAAAAATTTCAAAGGTATTATAAGATGTGTTCTTTGAGATGAAAGAAAGTATAGTTTCACCGAGTCTTAGCAAATTCCAATCTGTTACTATTAAATCGGGGTCACATTCTACAAGTCTGGGAAAAAGTAATGCCTGGTTCATAATAGGCAAAACTTCGTTTGAGGTTACCTTATATGGAGTTAATTTATTTAGTAGTTTATGGGTCATTATTACATCCTTTCTTTTACTATTGGATAGATTTGAAAACGCAAAAAAAAAATAATTTGGATACATTAAAAATGTTTTTTCCACACTAAACTTTAATATAAAGAAGGTCCTCCTTCAATTTTAATCATTACTTTCAACTTTACGTTAGCCGAAACGCTATAAATCTGTACGCAAAATCCAAACTATACCAAAAGAAGAGTTGTAATAAAGGGGGGTATTTGGGTCACGTTTATAGCCTATTCTCTTATTATTTTGATCTAGTAATTTAAAATAAAACTCCAAAACAGAAAATTTTATTTCAAACTTTTCATTTTCTGTTAAGTAAGAGTGAATAAATGTAATTGTCTGCTTTTGTGCCTACAAATATTTATGAAGTTTCGAGCTGGTTCGCTTTATTTTTGTAGTCAATATATTGATGTTCTTTTTTTATAAAAAAATACAATTTGAGTTGACACTCCGATATTAATAGGATAAATCTGAACTGTCTGCTTGAAATTCATTCTTAAGGTTGTTAATTTAGGTAAAATATATGCCAAAAATAGAAAAAAACCTCTAGCTTGGCATGATTCCGTCGCCACCAAATTATTATGAACTTTTTTTATTTATGAACACAATGCATGAATCTTTACCAAATACTTAAGTATCATGAAATATATATTAAAAAAACGGGTAACTAAAAGCTAAAAAAGTTAAAAGTGACCATTAAACTACTAGGAGGACCTTCTTGGCATTAAGTTTTAATGTGAAAATTATATTTTTAATGCCACCAAATTGCTTTATTTTACGTTTTCAAATCCACCAATAGTAAAAGTAAGCATGTAATAATAGCCCAAAGACTAATATTTTATATTTTATAAAATATTGTTTATAATTATTAGCATGAAAACGGCCCAAAATGGATTTGGGCTGCCCATCGGCCCAAAATTAAAAATTATTTTTAATTCGGCCCAAATTTGGGCCGAAATGCCCAAAACGGCAACACTGGTCCGTACACTACACCATTTTCAACTGTAATTCAGAAAATACCAGTTGTAATTCAGACATTTTATTTGAAATTCAGATGTTATACTTGTAATTCAGACATTATATTTTGAATTCAGATATTCCATTTGAAATTCAGAAACTGTATTTGAAATTCGGAACTGGTCAATTTAAATTCAGAATTTCCATTTTAAATTCAGATAATTCATTTAAATTTCAGAAAATTTCAATTGAAATCCATAAATTCCATTTGAAATTCAGATTTTCCATTTTAAATTTAGAAAATATCAATTGAAATTCGGAGTTTCCACTTTAAATTCAGAAAATATCAGTTGAAATTCGGAATATCCATTTTAAATTCAGAACACGTCAATTGAAATTCAGAATTTTCGTTTGAAATTCAGATATTCCATTTAAAATTCAGAAATTCAGAAAATTTCATTTACAATTCAGAATATTAATAACAAATTAAAATTAACTTCACATAATTCCTAAAAACATAGTGTCCATAGGATTTTCAGCCTTCGAATGTATGAAGAGCCAAAACCACGTGGTGGTAAAAAACCACATATACTATCAGGAGCAGAAGTCGATGAAATAATGGAATGGGTTGAAGATAACCCATGTATAACCCTAAAATCAATCAAGGAAAAAATATTCAATACCTTTCAAAAGATAGTCGCGATTTCTACAATTTCGAATACCATCCGTCAACCTGAAGCAATGAAATCTCCGCAAAATAAACAAAAACGGCCAGAATATGTGAAAAAAAAACTAAATGAAAAGGAGTCACGGATGGTCTCGCGCTAGTACTAGGGCAGTGCAAATTCTCCCAACGTCCAGAGGTCCAAATGTTCATCTCATTGGAGCAATAAAGGGAATTTGGCCATTCCAACCGTGACACCACCAAACATCGGTCAGCAGAGGTTGCAATATTTGGAATCTGTAATAGACGAAGCTTTGTTAACTATTATAGAATATTTTACATTTGTTTTGAACTGTTAACACTATGTATTTACATAGTATTTTGATTATTTGCGTTGTATTGTCATTGTTATGCATTCTTAATTTTCCGCCATTTTATTGTCATTTTTGTTAATGTAAATAAAACTCAATACATTATTAAAAATATGTTTAAAAAATTATTTTCTGAATTTCAATTGAATATTTCTGAATTTCAATTGAAAATTTCTAAATTTCAATTGATTTATTCTGAATTTCAAATGGAATTTCTGAATTACAAATGAAAAATCTGAATTTCAATTAACGTGTTCTGAATTTAAAATAGAATATCTGAATTTTAAATGGAATTCCTGAATTTCAAATGGAAATTAGGAATATCAATAGAAAAATTCTGAATATGAAATGGAAATTACGAATTTCAAATGGAATATCTGAATATCAATTGCAATATTCTGAATTTCAAATGGAATTTCTGAATTTCAAATGGAAAATCTGAAATTCAAATGAAGTATTCTGAATTTGAAACGGAATATCTGAATTACAAATATAATGTCTGAATTACAAATAAAACATCTGAATTTCAAATAAAATGTCTGAATTACAACTGGTATTTTCTGAATTACAGTTGAAAATGGTGTAGTTTGTCAACGTACTCTCTTTGTCCTCTATTGTCATCATATGTACTCTATGTCCTCTATTTTTGATTGGTTTTACAAATACATGTGAATACGAGTACAAAGGTAATACAAAGAAATCAGAGAAACCTAGGCAAAATAATGTCATTGTTTAAATGAAATCAGTGGTTTCAAATCACTGTTTATTGATTTAAACACTTCGCACGCGATCAAACCAATTGTTGAAACACTTTTTCCACTCCTATTGAAACACCACCAAAACGTGGTTTTTGAACGTGTCAACAGCATGTTCTGTCGATTGCTGTCTTGTTTGGGGTTTATACGCATCGAATAAGGCTTGTACAGTGATCGCATTTTTTGCACCAATCGATACGGAATCCATCGATAAGAACCCTTTTTTGAGCGGTTTTTTGAGCAAAACTGACAGTCAAAACTGATCGTGTGTACTCCACTTTACGGCCAGGTTTTCATGCAGTATGGAATGTCAGCCGGTGAAAGATACATATGTCCAAGTATGCCTCTATCATGGCGATCTTGCATTAACAGTTTACTCACGGCTTCAATGTTTTCAGTCACAACAGCATTTTTATACCCTCAGCATTTATGCTAACGAGGGTATATGGTAATATTCAAAAAAGTTTTTCAATCGTTGAAGTTGAGGTTCACCATTTAATAAGTCGCGAACTGTTAATATATTTTATAAAATATAATTATATTTATATTAATTGAAGTGTTTTAGTCACGATCTCATAATATGGACCATAACAAATAATTTTCGTGGAAGCTGCGTTGGTGGTAATATTAAAAAATGGGTAAAAATGTGTTGAAGTTTACAAGTTTTTTTGTGTTCTTTTTTGATTTCTGGGCAAACCACGGATAATTCTGACATAAGCTCAAAGAAAGAATTGAAGAATACCCCTTGGGCAACATGGTTCTAATGTATGACTTTTCGATATATACACTGCATCCCCCTAAAATCGATGCTGACATTTTGAAGTTTTGAAAACTGGGTTATTCGAATTTTTCTTATAAATAGTGGGTGCAACTAGATAATAATCCAAACTAGTTTATAGGATTGTAGAACTCGCGATTCCACGTCGTTCGATGCATATCTCATGAGTGTGCTCCGTACAGGTTCCTAGTAATAGGAGTCCAAAGGCGAAAATTTGGTGCGTAAATTTTCTGAAAAAAACCTATTTTTTGGCTTTAAAATTTACAACTGTCGTACAGGTACCCCTGAACCCCGCGTGATTTTAGTTTTTTTACGTGCCGGATCTAATGAGCTCTTCCGCGGTCGAATCCATCCACTAAAACGCCGGATATAGATACCTTGAAATAGGAAAATCTGCAAAAATATATTTTGACAATTCCGCGATTTAAACCGCGATTTTCTTTGATTATTTTTGCATAAATGTAATCCTTTATACGCGATTATAATATTTGCCAAAAAGGTGTGTCACAAATTACAAAGATTCAGGAGTAATATTCCTATTTATCCCAAAATAGAATGCGGTGGCACATCCGCAGTTCTTGACGAATCTGTCTAAAATAATTTATATTGACGTATTTTTAATAGGGGGCCATTGAAATCGGATGCACCTTATAATCATATGAACATCGCGTAATTTTTGCCCACTTGAAGGTTTTTTGAATAGTAAGATGCAACTGGCCGCTGAATGAAACATGGGAAAATCCATGCATGTTGATAGACATGGACTCCCTGTATCCGAAAAGGACATTCACCTCAACCGATTTAAACCAATTCGCGAATTATTCGGTTTTTAACTTCTATGTTTTTTCTTTGATTGCAATTTCAATATTACTCTCTACTTCTTATATCTATTGCTTATCACAGAAAGCAAATATACTTTCACGATGACTAATTACTTTTCTCGTAGAAGTTTAAGCAAAATTCTTCAGGATTTGGATCGAAATTTAGCGAAATAATAGAATAACTCCCAACATTTATTTTTCAAATTTTTCGTATTTAACCAAAAATATATTTTTGAAATAATTTCCAACAATAAGTTTCCGTTCTTTGTTGTTGCTGTAATATGCAAGTTATAAACGCGATCTTTATAATTTTGGTCTCACATTTTTCTACGCGTTGTCTAGATTCTGTACGTATTTTTAAATTATTTTTTTAGAGATTTTTTGGACTCTGATTTAGAATAAATAAAATTTATTCCAAGATTTCTTCAATATTTTTTGATTTTCCGCGAAAATAAAAATAAATTTAGCAACTATTTTAGCATCTACGGATAGATATCAAATGCTGCTAACGATTCATATATACATGTTCATATTACAACACAATAGGAATTTTTAAATATTTCTTCTTTACAAGAGAGTAAAACAGCATATAACTTTTGAGTGCAGTATCCAATTTTGTGAACGCGAACAAATTTGAAACCACGATTTTTTTCGTAACCCATGTACCAAAAATGGCGGATGTGATGTTTTTAATTTTTTTTCTATGTAATTGTAAAGGAAATTTGAAATTTACCATATACACTTTGATACGATGATAATGTGCCTCATCGAAATAATGGTTTTAGACCCCAAGTATGTTGGGACGAAATGTGTTTCAGACAATTTGGAGTCGATTGAGCAATGTCCGTCCGTCTGTCTGTCTGTCTGGCTGGAGCGCACCATAACTCTCGAACGGATGAACCGATTCGGTTCAAATTTTGGCTTTCGTAATATTTTGCCCAAACTTAGTTCAAGTTCGAAGATGGGCTATATCGCCCCACTCCTTCCGGTACTTCCCACACAAAAGTTCGAAAATGTTCGGAAAATTTGTGCGCACGATAACTCTTGAAGGGAGTAACCGATTTGGTCCATACTTTGCACATCGTGAAATCTGTACCAGACTTAGACAAGGTTTCAATATGGACTCAATCGGTCCACTCCTTCGGGTACCTCCCACACAAAATTTCGGAAAAGTTCAGTTTAGGGTCATTTCTCGAATCGCTTTGATTTTTGTTTTAGCAACTTGTATTTACTGTCCCCCATTCGACGGTACAAGTTTTATTAGGGGCAAGTCCATACTTCCTGAGAAAATAGCATGAAAGTTGCAAAAAACCCCTATGACACCGTGTGAGGTGGTTGGAGCGCAAGATAACTCGGTCCAACATGGCCTTAGTAATATTTTGTCCAAACATAGCTTAAGTTCGAAGATAAGCCATATTGGTCCACTCCTTCAGGTAACCCCCACCCCCCACCCCCCACCCCCCCAAGTTTAAAAATGTTCGGAAAAGTTGTTCGAACGGTAACTCATGAAGGGAGTGGGCGAATTGGTCCATACTTTACACATCCTAATTTATCCACCAGATATAGATCAGGTTCAAATATGGACTACATATTTGTCCACTCATTCGTGTACCTTCCACACAAAATTTCGGATAAGTTCACTTCAAGACGAATCAAATCACTTTGATTTTTGTTGAAGCAACTTGCATTCGCTTCCTCAATTATGATGGTAAAAGTTTTTTTCAGGGGCAAGTCCATACTTCTTGAGCAAACAGCCCGAAGGGTGTAAAAACCCCATAGGCAGCATATGTAGTGGCTGGAGATCCACTTCCATAATGGTCAATGTCGATCCATTCCTTTTAGTATCTCCTCCGCAAAACTTTTGATATTTAATCCTAATCAACATTTATGTCGGTTCAAACGCCCAAAATTTTTCAAACCCCCTAAATACTTACGATTTTTGGGAACTAATTGTTTCAATATACACAGGCTGAGGGTATATCTCTGTCGGCAAAGCCGACTGATACTTTTTTTACTTGTTTTGACTACCCTTACTACTTTCATCGTTGAGCGAGCGTCCACCACGATTCAGTTTTTGGGAGAGTTCTACGTTTTGCACGGACAATGAGGACGCCGCTACCAGAATTAGCGACAAGTGTCACAGACATAACCATCGTGTCACCTGGTCTGACAAATGATGTCGTTTCTCTTGAACGTACAAAGTTTGCCGTAAAATATGTTAAGTGTTTGGTAGAGAGCGGGGAGGATAGATCTCCTATACAATCGTGTGACTACAAAGGTTTCGGAGTCAAACCATTTTTGTTTCGACTCCGACTCCGGAGCCGACTCCGCAGGTTATTTCTAACAGCACTAAATATGAATAAAATATACACAAGTTTCCAAATCTTCCCTGTATATTAGACTTTTTATGAGCTGTTCATTGTTAAGAACATTTGTCGAGAATTTTTTGTATGTACATATATTTTACTCACGAAACATAAAATTTTTTCCGTTGGCAACGGAATTTGCTTTAAAGTATTAATTGGGTGCCACCGTGGTGCAATGGTATGCACAACCGTCTGGCACACATAAGGTCGTGGGTTCGATTCCCCGACCAGGCAACATCAAAACACTTTTCAACGGTGGCAAAATAACCCTTAGTAATGTTGGCGACATTTCCTGAGTATTTTAGCCATGTAAAACTTCTCTACAAAAGTGGTGTCTTAGACACGCCGCACAGTGGATCCACTTGTATGGAGAAAGTGGCCAACAGAGAGTATAAAAATCAAGGCAATGCGCCGGTTACAGCTTTGTGCTGCTGCGAAGAGTGTTTCAAGAAACCATGAGTGTAACATTCTCCCCCCTTTCCCCTCTGGAGGGTGTATACGGTAAGAATTGTTTTATGCTGTTAATACAAAATGACATGAACAAAGGTCCTGATTATCTTATGATGCAAAAATAGGCTTGGGGGAATCTCCAAAACAACATAAAATCCAACCGATTTAGCGGATTACAAATGTCAACATTCTTGTCTGAAAATTGGTACAATTTTTAATATTGACCTTATGGCATTCTTTCTGGAAGGCACGTACCGCCCACGTAAGTCATATTTGGATGAAGAATTCTTGACCTTTCCATAGATGCCAATTATGCTAATGTACGTGGTCAGATAACAGAGTTATACGCTAATATATCCATAGAAACCCTATTCTAGGGCAGCTTTAGTCAGCGGCCCACCATTTATTGTGTGGCACCACATGGCAGCTGATTTTAATAATAAAAAATCTTAAACCCATGAACTACTTTGAAAAATTATTCCCGAGGTGGGCACTGGTGGGCATCATGACTAAAACCTTAAGTCAAATTTAAGCATATAATCGAATTGGCAGTACAAAATATACTAAGAATATATGCAGCTAACTAGAATTCCACAACACGCTAAAACACTATTTTTTAATTAAAATTAAGCTATTACCTCTTTCTTCAAAATCCACTATAATATTTTGCTATTCGTATTAGTTTCGCGATATTTTGAATATATTTACTTGCACTTAAAACATAGGTTGTACTCACAACAAAAAATCGTAGTCAAATCTTCCGACTTTTGAAGCTATTCTTAAGAAGATCGCGTTCGAATGAAACAAAAACTAATATATTTTTTAAAAGGTCAATGTCGTAGCTGTCAGAGTTGCTAGATGTTGTACCAAAATTTTGACATTCAGTTTTTTATTTTTGACCAATGTGTGGATCCACTGTGCGCCGTTCGGACTCGGCGATAAACTGTAGGTCCCATATCATTGAGCTAATATGAATCGGGGTGCACTCATTGATATGAGAGAAGTCTCTTTTGTCCCTTAAGGGATAGTTGTGGAACAATTATATTAAAGTATTAATTGGACCAAAAATGTTCTTGAAATTCATTTTTGATGAATGTAGAAAAAAAATGTTGCCCGGAGTTGGAGCCAAGTTATTTTTCCGACTCAGTCTCCGATTACAGCATAATTGCTCGAATCCAACTCAGACTACGAAACCCTAGTGACCCTGGTCGGACAAAAATGTTCACAAGTAAACTCCATATTTTTTGCAAATTAACCCAGATATGCCCATTGCTTGATCGTGATCATTTTAAAAGTATTTTTATATTATTTTAGAAGCAAATGTGAAAAAATAACAGTATGTTTATATGATTTTTAAAAATTTTTTGAAAAAAGTGGTTTTTGAGGCCATTTTTGGACACAGGGTTTTATCTTATAACTGGGAGTTATGGGACACAAAACATTTGACATATAGTCCAAAGACACCTTTTCGGCATCTAGTTAACGTTTTTTCGTAGTACGCTCCACATCGTGTATGTTTTCGTTATAAAACTAGCCAATAATTAATCGGTCATAACGCAAATCATTGTAAAAACTAAGCGATAGGTGGCAACTTCGATGAACTAGACCTCAAAACTCAAAAATAGTAGCTCAAAATAATGGAATCACATAATATCCCAAGAGCTACAGATGTGTACTGAGTATATCACCAAAATAAACGGTACTTTGATAAACATAACATATCAAATTAGCAAGAATTTAGTGTGTCCTATATATAGGACGCTGGGCATATCTGGGTTAATTCTTCAAGTCCTGTAAAAAACGCAATATGTGGTATGTCAATCCGTACTGAGTACGCTTATGCTAGAAAATGTTAAGCTTTCTAGTTGAAATGGTAAATGGCGCCTGACATTATTGTCTAGCCCAGAATTTAGTAGCCCTCGTAGGTGTACTCTATTTTCATCCAAAAATATTGGTCACCGTACTCATAACGTACACAAAGAATCTTTCATTGATATGAGGGAGGTCTTCTCATTTTATCTTCGGAGATATTCGTGGGAAATAATTTTTATTCTGATCCTGATATACGGACGGACATTGCTAAATCGACTCAAAATTGTCAGAAACGGATTTTATCTAAACATTCTTGGCGTCTAAAACCATAATTTCGATGAGGCGCATTTTGACCTGTATACCATAGTTAGCCTAAATGCTTAGGGTATAAAACATTAATGCAATTTAATATGTTAAATGTAAAAAAATAATTCTTGTAAGACAGTGTAAATTTTCACGTGTTGAATAGAGGTACTGGTCGTTGGTTAGTGGTATTGGCGGTATTCCTAGAAATGAAAACATTTGCAACGCAAAGCTCCCCTCAGACCAACAAACCACCCTTCATCACGACACAATTACTCAATCTTATCGTTCTCACACTCTCTCTCTCTCCTCTGTGTTTTTGTTTATTTCAAATTGTAAAGATTTTAATATATTAATCCATCCCTCCATTCCATCCTTTTTTCTATCTACCTCATATCGTATGGTTTTATGCTCCATTTACGAGATAACCAACTGGTTTTTACGATAAAAACATACAACGATGACGACCAACAGTTGTCTATTCCAACTGCGATTGCAGTGCAGAGCATGTGTCCTTGCAGACAACATTGGTCGTGTATCATCGTTGTCGTTGTCATCATCATCAGCAGAATCTTAATCATCGTGTTGTTAGTCGTGTCGTCGGCTTCGGCATACACAATATAATGAAGCACTGTTACAATAGCAATACCACCAGCAGCAGCAACCGTAGCAGTGCCAAAGACTAGCAACAGTCACTCAGTCCGTCTTCGCCTGTCGAGGTGTACGAACGTTAGCTGCGGGTTTCTTGAAAAGTAACCAATACACATACACACATTGATAAAGGATAATTTTTCCCATCTAACACCAATATTTGTAGACCAAATACTAACTAAATGGCAATGATGTAAATGTGTTGGTATTTCCCCTGTGTGAGTGGTGTTTTGCAATAGTGTTAGTGGTTCGCCAAAGAAATCCAAGAAGTACAAAGGATTCTTGTTGCATTGTGGCCTCCAGCAAATGAAGAAGTGTTAAACTTAATAGTGTTGAATTGGTCATTTTTGAGAATTGTTAATTTGCAGAAAAGGGTAATAGAAAAAAAGAAACAAAAAGAAAAATAGAAAAAAACAACAATAACAAAATGGGAATTGTAAATTGTGTTAACAGATTGTGAGTGGCAAAAACGAAAAAGAAAACAGAAACGAAACATAAAATTGACAAAGTACTTTTCTATCATCCTTTTTACATCTTCCTTGATAAGCCCGATTCATCAATGAAGGCGCGCGCCTAGGTGTTTTCTTCCAGTTTCTGTTGCTTCTGCTAGACTTTGGCGGAAATTGTGCCTGATTTGTTTAACGGAAACGGAAATCGAAACATTTTGAAATTATTTGTAACGGGAAACAGTGTCGAATTCGATTTTATGCCGAATAAAAACATCAGGACCACCAGGTGTCGTTCGTCCTCTTGGCAATTCCATTCATTGGCCATAAGGAATCTTTCGAACCGATAAGTGGAGTGTGTTTTTGGTTACTGGAATAAGATAAGGTTAATGTTCGAATTGAGAGAGTGTGTGTTTATATTTATAGCTGTGTAAATATGTCGTTTATTGTCGCCTAAATGTCGCTGCCAATTCATGTGGAACTCAATGAAAAACCTTTAAAATTTTGCTCTTGGTATTTGTTTATTTTGGGAAAACCAATACCACCAATACACAGACATTGAACAGCAACAACAACAACAGCATCGGCATAATCATCATTAATAGCAACAACACCATCAGCAGCATCTGTAGCAGGAATAGGAAAAGCAACAGTTATTGAATCGAACAGGTATTTAAACTTGAAATATTTTTTATGACACAATTTTGCGGGAAATGAATTTAGTGAACAACGGTGATAAAAATATTTAAAATAAGTGGAGAACGCCTAAATATGTGAAATATATAATATATACGAAACTAGTGGAAAATTATGATAATGAGATTTAATATTATGGGAGGGGGTAAAGACGAATAAGAGATTGCAAAAAGTTAAATCGATATTCATAGTACATTGCCTACAATATGAAGTTCGTGTACATTATTTTTGTAAACATGTATCCAAATATTTATATCAAATACCTTAACATAAATTGAAATTGGAGTTACTTACTTAGCTGGCCCATTACAGAACATTTGTTCCATAAGTCAAACTTAAAAAAAATCTACAATTCTCTCTTTTTTTTGCTTCGCTTTTTGGAATACCGCGTCTTTCCATCTCTTTTTCCACTTATTCGCTCCATCGAAGCTTTGGGCTGCCAGTTCTGCGTGTACCGCCATGTGGCCCGTATTTAAACGCCTTTTTAGAGGGTTCATCATCGCTTATTCTTATGATATGGCCTAGCCAACGCAACCGTTCGATCTCGACAAGTTTATCTACATATACTGATGTCATTGTATATCAGATACAGCTCGTGGTTCATACGACGTCGATATTCACCGTCAACGCAGATTGGCCCGTAGATATTTCGACGAATGTTTCTCTCAAGCACACCAATCACTGCCTTACCTGCTTGCGCAAGTACCCAGGCTTCGGAACCATACATTAGCACAGGAAGGATCAGTGTTTTGTAAAACCTTGCTTTTGTCTGACGAGATTTGGCCTTGTTTTTAAATTGCTTACTTAAGCCAAAGTAGGATCTGTTGACCAACACAATTCTTCTCTTTATTTCACAACTGATGTTGTTTGTTGTGTTTATGGCGGTGCCGAGGTAGACGAAGTCTTTTACTACCTCAAAATTATAGGGACCAACTTCCACTATTGGTCCTAGCTCTATGGACGCATTGTGCGTCGGCACCAGCCACTTTCTCTTTTCCCCGTTTACTGCCAGACCCACTTTTGCTGATTCTCCTTCGACCTTCTTAAAGGTATCAGTTACTTCTTTTACTGATCGTCCCATGATGTCAATGTCATCAGCATAAGCAATAGGCCGGGGCGATTTGTATGGAAGAAAAAAAGTGTTAGCGGGTGCCTGGAGTTTCTGACCCTTGGGATTGCACTGAGAAAAAAAGTCAACTAGACCATATGTCTACGGTCAAAATCGAGCCCCCGGATTTTGACTTGAAGTTTTTTTCAAGGATTTTTGGATATTTTGGCATATAACAACCAAACCACTGAGATTTTCGATCCAACACTAAGACAACAATTGTAGCCAAGACAATAATTAAGAACTCTCTAGTACATCGCAAAAGCATTGGAACGCTCCTTCCGGTAGTTATGGCCTCAAGAAGGTGCACATTGTTCGGAAAATATCGATAAATGACACTGTGCTACAAAATGGGATTCAAAGTCAGTGGGTGGAAAATTCCTTTTGGAGATGAAGGCTCTTAGTGAGTGTACTAAGAACCCAAAAGGAAATTTTCACCATAGCTCAAGTTTCCGAGATATCGTGTGATTAATGGCTTAATTTTGGCCCCTTAATTTGTAAGAAAATAGCTTTATATCTCTGTTAAGTGTTATTGTAGCTTCATTTTGAGATTACATGTCTTCAGTTAAATCGAATGGTAAATCTTTTTTGTAGAATTTGTTGGCGTTTTTTATTGTTGGACTGCAGAATTTTACATCTTTGTGTTTATTTCAGCTTGAGTCCATATTTTGTTGTAATTCAATTGTTTGAATAACAACAAAATATTTTAAAGTGGATATGAAATTGATTAGTTGCGGGCGAAGGGTAGGGAATACTATAGTTTCAGTTGTCACCAAACAACTTCATCAGTTCCCTTTTTCGCCGACTCTGTATCGATAAACAGGTCAATAAAGCCATCTAGCAAATTAAATAAAATGAGAAATTTTCTGCATTATGGCCCTAAAGCTGTTTATTTCATCCCTCTAACTCAATTCCTTCCATGTCATTTTCGTCCTTTATCTTTTGAATCGTAGTAAAAGTACCACAAGACGAGATTTTACAGCATCCAAATATTCTGCAAAAATGTTGCTCAGAAGATTTTAGGTACGGTTCTCATTGATGACCATTCGATATTTCCCCGTTTTCATGGTCCTTTTTGACATTTACCCGGTTTTTGTTCAGAAAAATATGTTGTTACTTATTAAGTCCATATTTATATTAGGCAATTTTCTTTCGACAATTGTCAGTTTGACGGAGAGAGAGGTGTGGCATATGGTAACCATTTGCCTCTCAACACCCTCTCTCACCTACAAACTAAATATTGCCGCAAGGAAAATTGCCTAATGTAAATATGGACTAAGCAAGTAACATGTGGATGTTGCTGTATATTGGGCCATTTCTTTTGACATTTGAATCTCGTATAACCTTTTCTAGCAGGATGCTGAGCAGATCACACGAAAGGCTGTTTCTTTGTCTGAAAACTATTTTAGTATTGAATTGTTCGGAGAGGTTTTTTCCTATTTTAACTGAGGACCTAGTATCAGTTAAAGTCATCTTACAAAGCCGAATGAGTTTTGCGGGCGTACCAAATTCAGATATGGCTTGGAATACCTTTGGGCGTACCCCTACGCTGTCGAAGGCTGCCTTATAATCGGTATGTGTCGATCTGCACCTCATGGGTCTTCTCCAGGATTTGCCGCAGGGTAAATATCTGGTCAATGGTGGACTTGCCATGTCTAAAGCCGCATTGGTAGGGTCCAATTATTTTATTGACCACAGGCTTTAGTTGTTCGCATAATATCCCTAACATAAGAGCATAAATTTTTGTCTCCTTTCTTGTGGACGGGACACAGTATATTCAGGTTCCAATCGTCGAGAACGCGTTCTTCCTGCCAGATGGTGGTAACTAGCTTATGCATACAACTTATCAGCGTGTCGCCTCCGGTTTTGAACAGCTCGACTGCCTTATTATTCTTTAGCCGGTTTATTGTTGATTTTACCTCATCCTGACTAGGCGGTATACATACAATACCATCTTCTGGAATTGGATCCGTGGTATCTTCGTCGTCTTCGCTACTATTGGACACCAACAGTTTGGAAAAATGCTCATTCCATATCCTGAGCACACTATCTGTACCAGTTACCAAATTACCTAGCTGGTCTCTACAGGAGGATGTGCCTGTACCAAAGCCATCAGTTTAATGTTTTACTCTTTGGGCCTTCAATCTGGCTCCTGTACATCTCGATTTTTTCACACTCTGGCTTTTCCATTTCTCTCTTTTTCCTGCGGAAAAGACGTTTCTCCTCTCTCCTTTTCTCCCGATACCTCTCTCGTGCGCTACGCGTTAGTACTGATTGTAGAGTAGCCCTATATGCCGCATTTTTCTCTTCGGTAGCAGCACGACACTCCTGGGCACTATTCCACGAAACAACTTATCGCTTTCATTTTTCACTTATCAAAAAGTAGTTATTTTGAAAAGTGATAATTTATTTTTGTTCCACAAAATTACTTTTTAATTTCCCTTGCACTTAGCAAATTTGTCTATCACTGTTCTTTTAGCACAGTTGTTGTGGTCTCTTGCTTAATTTTTCCGCCATCGTTCTGAAAATGTAGCTAAAAACCTTAAAATAGCTGAAATCGGCCGGTACTGCTATATGTGGGCTATACCAAAACGTGGACCGATATAGATCATCTTTTAACTTGATCTAAGACTCGTGTATACAAAATTTCAGCCCCCTATCTCAACTCGTTCGGAAGATAGCGTGATTACAACAGACGGACGGACGGATGTGGTTAAATCGAAATAAAAACTAGAGTTAGTCTAAGTGTAAAATCGAGAAACATCGATTTGTGAGGTTATTCGCAGGGTGGAAATTCGGAATGGGGTTGTTCGCAGGGTGGAATTTCGGAGAGTGAGAGTTCGAAGTAGGATGGTTGATTCAGGGGGGGTGGTTCGGAGGGCGGAAGTTCGGAAAATCCTTACAATTTCTTGTCATAACCGTGTTTTAACTATTTCCGAACAAAATCTCCCGTCGTAACGTTTTTAAAACTTTACTTGCTTTAACAATGTACATTGGCAAAGAGAACGTTTACCTCGCAAATTTAAGGCAAACTTATCAAAATTTGATCTGCAAAATCAAAATGCAGAGTTTTCTGTGAAACGAAAGAGTACATTTTTTCCAAAATCATAGCAAAATACACTTTGCCGTTACAACTTTTCACTTAGCATAAAGAACGTTTGTGGAACAGAAATCAAAAACAGGGCTACATTTTTTTTTTAAACTAAGCAAACTTACTTTATCATTAGCAACTTATCACTTATCGAAAATAAGGGTTCTGTGGAACGCACAAATTTTCAAATTGTAAAAAATATTGCTAAGTGCAAAATGAAAAGTTAATAAGTTGGTTCGTGGAATAGGGCTCTGGTCATACCATGGATTCCTCGGTGGAGGTCTCTGGTATCCAAGTATGCCATTGTGCTGATATGTTATCGGGAAGAGGGGTACTTTAATTAAGCAATTGGGTCAGTTGAGTGAAATATGCTGTGGCTATCTGTTGTGATTGCAGCTTACCGATGTCCAACTTTCGTGTTGTGTCTGTTCGTACTTTGTTCGCTACGTTTAACCGGGTAAGTACCTTTGCTGCCACAAGGTAGTGGTAGGAGTCTATGTTTGCTCCTCAGAACCAACGTACATCCGACACGCTCGTTGAATGTCTCCCATCTATCACAACGTGATCAATTTCATTATTGTTTTCTGATACGGAGACAGCTAGGTGCCCTTATGAATGTCGAGATGCTTAAATCTGGTGCTGCTAACTACCATGTTTTTTGTCACAGCAATGTCCGATTGGGTCTTCAAGATGAGCCAAGTCCAGCGAAAGTTGTTCATGGAAGAAGCACTTCCAAGCAAATGGTTGCCTGTTTCATCGGCTAAACTGATCATGTGGCTACTATATGGCTTGAGGAGCGTAGGACGGTTAATTCTGAGTGGTACACTACAATTTGTTTGCATGAAGCCTCTTGAGAAATTCAAAAAACACACATATGCACCATGACAATGCCAGCGCCAGCGCTCACACATCGATTCGAACCAGCGCCTTTTTGACCGGACAAAACGCGGAATTGTTGGGTCATCCGCCGTAGAGACCTGACTTGGCACCCAGTGACTTCATTTGATTCCCGCACATCAGGAAAACAAGGAGTGGTCATCGATTTTCGTCGCCAGAAGATGCTGTTGAAGCGTTAAAAACACATTTTTGGGGGTGTCTCAATCGGAGTGGGAAAAGTGCTTCAACAATTGGATTCAGTGCATGAAAGAGTGTACAAATCTTGCTGGAGACTAGCAATAAAAACCATTTTTGTTAGGCCAGAAAGTTATTGAGCAGCCCTCGTACTTCCTCACGTATTAATGAAAATGCTCTAAAAAATCCTATGGTGACCAATTAATATCGGTGATAAGCACAATAATTTTCTACCAAAAATTCACCCGAACCAAGCAAAAAAGTATCAGTCGGCTTTGCCCACAGTCTATGGCATAATGAAAAGAAGCAAAACCAGTATGGGTTGTTGTTTTCCTTTATAGTCCATTTTTGAATTCGACGTAAGTTTGGAAAACAATTACGATGTTTCAAGGATGAGAAAAAATCGAGGACTCCCTTTAAGCCCTATAGTTGGTAGTCGTAAGTTTTTTACAGCTTCAGAGTAATTATTTAAGTCAAATTACACTGTCGTAATATGAGCCGCGAGGACTACCCGATGTAATAATTTCCAAATGTTCCTAAACATGTCCCCAAACTGCACATTTGCGAAAAATTTTGAAATTTTGTTTTGTTAGTACCTCGAGGTGTGGACCGATATAGTCCATATACATATGTCTGGATGGAATATTACGACGTGTAAAGTTTGTGGCGTTTTATTCACATATCGAAAAATTAATTATCTGTAAAATGAGCTGTTGAAAATATAATTAATCAAATACACACCGAAGGGTATAACATTTGGAATATGTTCCAAAAATATTATCATAAAAAATGTACCTCATGGTTTAGAACATATCTGCTTGTTTGAATGGCGGCTCAGCTTAACAAGCATTTTAGAAGTCTGCGTAAAAAAATCTGTGAAAATAATTGTTTTTCCCGTACTTTTTTAATGTAAAGCTAGCAAAACAGCAAACCGTCAAAACGTTTCCCATAGAAATTTGGTCTAAAAGTACGGGGACGGAAAAGTTGCAAACAATCTGGCCGAAATAGCAAAATCAACCTAGTCACCCATATTTGTGTAGTAGAAAAAGCAGAAGAGTGAAGAGAGTAGGAGAAAAGCGTCAATCAGTGCAATTTCTGTTTAAAGGGAAATGTAAGATTTGCTACATTTTGGAGTACGGTTTATTTTTATACAAAAAAGTGTCAACTTTGACAATGCGCCAACTAACGGTATTTACAAAAAATAATTGTTTTCGGTTGACTTGAAGAGTTTCTTATTATTTTGCGCAAAAACAAATTGAAATTTTGAAACTTATTCGCCTTTTTATATCATCATCGCTCATCCTCATGACATGGCTTAGCCAGCGCAATTGTATTAACTCGATATATTTAATCATGCCGATGTCGTTGTATAGCCGGTGTAGTTCTTGGTCTATAACATGTCGATATTTGCAGCCAACGCAGATTGACCCCTAAATATTTCGAAGTATTTTTTTCTCAACAACACACATCTTAATGGGAAGTATTAGCGTTTTGTAAATTGTGATTATTGTTTGACTTCATTTGTATTTGCTTTCAAACTGCTTGATTGGTTCTTTCTTATTTAAAAACTGATGTTGTTTGTTGTATTTATTTTTTTTTTATTATTTATTATTATTGACTGCAACTAGTCTAATTGGACTAACAAGCAATTTTGTTCATATCTGCATAGTTATTATATACATATAAATACGCCAATTAATAAAAACTATATTTATAAAAATTAGGATTCTAAAAGATCATATGGCTTCTTCCGGTTCAATCTCCGTCGTACACCTTCAGGGTTATTGAGGTTTACGGCTTCTGGGTTAACATGGGCTCTAATTCGGGCATTATGTTTTAGCAAGTTTTACTTCTTCATACACTGTTTCTACCTGAAGATCTATGTGAATATCCTTATCTCTTAGGTACCACTGCGCGTTTACTGTATTCCTCAAAACTTTATTTTGAAATGTTTGGATCACTTTGATATTTTTATTTTGAGTGCATCCCCAGAGTTGTATTCCATACTGCCATAAGTTTCATCTGTTGATTATAAATTAATAGTTTATTCTCCGTTGATAGCTCAGATTTTCTTCCAATTAGGTATTTAAATTTAGACCACTTAATGTTTAGTTCTTCTGATTTTTTCTTTGTGGTGGACACTGCCCCAGCCACAAAAAAAAACAACTTTATTGATAACATAATTTTCAATACACAATTATACATTTCACTAATTTTTCCCTTTTTACTAATTTCACGTTATAGACTTAATCACTTCTTCTCAACATCGATGTGGTTTTCTATATATGTACTTTGATTTTACTTCAGCTTGTTGCCTTTGCAATGAAAATACCATCCACTAGATTCAGGCCATTGATCAATAATGTTTGAAATGAAATCCCTATGATATTTTGGGACATATAAAAAAATATGTATCTTTTATTATCTTTAGTATCAAACGACGTTTTTTATATTATTTTTATACCTCGATAAGTAATAATATCACCAGTCACCACAATTTTTTCATTCCCAACTCTCTTTATTAATACCGTACTTTTTTATCTGTTTTGTTTTGATCATTTGATCAAATGGCCTTTGGAACTAGTGAATATCTATCAATACTACAACTGAACAGGGCGCAAGTACTGTACACACAAATACATGATCATAATCAATCTGACTTTAATTGCAATATATTGAATTATAGTAAAATACATTCATTTGCTCAGAATTCTAGAAAAATGACTTCCAGGACCTCCTACGGGTTTTTAACCTTTAGATACATTTCCAATAAAATATATACATAAGACCTATTTCGATAATTATCGGTCTAGGTACTACTGTGGGCAACACAAACATATCCAACATTTTTGGCATTTCCTCATTTACTTAATTCTTCTTGTAAGCAAGGTTTGGGTTTCTGCAGCTAAATTAACAATATTTCGTTGGCTGCAAACCCTTGAAGAAACCACATCAAATATCATCATTTAAAAATCTGGAAAAATTAAAGTTATTAAAAGTCATCCAGTTCTATTGAATTAAGAATTCACTTCCTAAACGTGTACCTTCTTCAAAGAAGAATATCAAATGGTCTGAAAACAGTGCAAATATTTATCGTGTGATTTTAGGATCTTTTCCATCAGCTCAAATTTAAGAGCATACATCAGCATTAAATTGGAATTAGACGAAAGATACAGTTACTGCCCTTACAACACATCCAGGGCCATAGTGCTCTACCCATAGGGTAGATGCAAGTATATCACTTCTGGAAGAGTTTAACTTCTGTGCTAATCCATAGTTCATCTTCGTTCCAACCGCACAAATCCCTATAAAGTTCATACCGGAATGCTATATGACAGAAGACAGTAATTGCATAAGCCAAATCCGCATATTGGAACATACCTACAAAGGTACACTACTGCTGCCAACACATGCGTTCCGGAAGTTTATTGCCTGCCAATCAACAATTCACAAACGTGTCAATTTAATTAAAACCGAATCATAGCCAGTTGATTTCTGCAAGATTACAACACTAATCATATATTTCTGTGGACTTCAAAATATAACCACAAACCACCCAATTTACATATTAATACCAACAAGTCCAACTTCAATCATTTCCAATAACCAACTCCTCATTGGCGAGGAGCTACGACATAATTCATAATAACAACAACAAAACTGAATGTTCTCTAAGGTGTTCCTTTACGTATTGAAATACAATAAAGCATGACAACATAGGGTATCCCAAAGAAACCACTACCGACTCTTCAGTCCAGCTCAATGGATACCTGAATAAACACCAAACATCACCATATCAGTTTTTTTCGAGGACACCAAACCTCACTTATTGAAGAAGTTCCTCAATTCATCATGAACATATCAGTTTTTCAAACAAGATATTGCTAAGTATATGAAATTAGTCAGAACAGCGTAATTTGAAGCAATACCTATTTTTTGCATGCCATTCATAGACAATCAATACTTCATTTTTTTACGGCACTAGTTACAATTATGCAAATATGCCCAAACAAATTTAGAACATGATCATGCCATTGCTATATAGGTACTGAATCAAATTACGAATAATTTTAAATAACACGTAATTAACTTTTGTCTATCACTGTACGATCGATTCAAGAAATTTATTAAAAGCAGCATGTAATGCAGAATTACTATAATCATACCAACGAAAATACCATTACCTAATTTACAAGCAAAAAAAAAAAAAACAACGATCACCACACGCATCAACTGGAGGCCTTCACGAGAGCGGAGTAAGTGGTAAGTGCAAGACCTTTTTTATACCCTCCACCATAGTATGGAGGGTATATTAAGTTTGTTTTTCCGTTTGTAACGCATTGAAATACTCATTTGCGACCCTATAAAGTATATATATATTATTGATCAGGGTAAAATTCTGAGTCGATCTGTGCATGTCCGTCCGTCCGTCCGTCCGTCTGTGGTAATCACTCTAGCATCCACAAAAATGGAGATAGAACGTTGAAACGTTTGTTTGCAGGCAGGTCAAGTTCGATGATGGGCTATATCGGTCCACGTTTTGGTATAGCCCCCATATAACGGTACCCCCCGATTTACGGTATTTTGCCGTTTTTAGCTACATTTTCAGACCGATTTAGATATAATTTGACATTTAGGGTTCTTAAGTGTCAATAAACTTATATAGCAAAAGTTGTGGACATAGGTCTACGTTTTGGTATAGCCCCCATATAACGGTACCCCCCGATTTACGGTATTTTGCCCTTTTTAGCTACATTTTCCGACCGATGTAGCTATAATTTGACATTTAAGGTTCTTAAGTGTCGATAAACTTATATAACAAATGTTGTGGAAATCGGTCCACGTTTTGGTATAGCCCCCATATAACGGTACCCCCCGATTTACGGTATTTTGACGTTTTTAGCTACATTTTCAGACCGATTTAGCTATAATTTGACATTTAGGGCTATTAAGTGTCAATAATCTTATATAACAAAAGTTGTGGACATAGGTCTACGTTTTGGTATAGCCCCCATATAACGGTACCCCCCGATTTACGGTATTTTGCCCTTTTTAGCTACATCTTCCGACCGATGTAGCTATAATTTGACATTTAGGGTTCTTAAGTGTCGATAAACTTATATAACAAAAGTTGTGGAAATCGGTCCACGTTTTGGTATAGCCCCCATATAACGGTACACCCCGATTTACGGTATTTTGACGTTTTAAGACGGAATTAGCTATAATTTGATATTTAGGGTTCTTAGTGAGTTCTTAGCTATAATTTGATATTTAGGGTTCTTAGTGACCAAAAAACTTATGTTCGAAAAAATCATGAATATAGGTCCATGTTTTGGTATAGTCCCATATAACGGTACCTCCCGATTTTCTGTATTTTGAGAAGTTTTAACCGAATTATCTTTAATTTGAACATTTGACATTTGAAATTTTTAGTGGTCACCACACCTCTCCACCAAAAATTGTCAAGAAAGGTAGATGTATTGATAAAGCCCCCATATAAAAGTACCTCCCGATTTTCAGTAATTTGATGATTTTAGCTACAATATTAAACCGAACTAGCAGTAATTTGACATTTAAAGTTCTTAGTGGTCACAACACCTCTCCATCAAAAATTGTCAACATAGGTCCATGTTCGGATATAGCTCCCATATAACGGTACCTCCCAATTTTCAGTAATTTGGCAATTTTAGCTACAATTTTTAACCGAACTAACTGTAATTTGACATTTGAAGGTTGTAGTGATCACCACACATCTGCATCAACAATTTTCAACATAGCCCCAATATATCGATACTTCCCGATTTTCGGTACTTTGATGATTTTAAGTAAAATGTTTAACTGAACGTAGGTCCATGTTTTGGTATAGCCCCAAAACAAACCTCGCGATTTTCCGTACCTTAGCTTTATTTTTTGGACGAACTTTCTGTAATTGGAAATTTAAAAGCCAACAAAAATTCTGCAACAAAAATTGTTCATTTAGGTTAATATTTTCGTATAGCCCACATACCCAGCTTAATGACATTTGAAGTTCCCACGTTATATACCGATTTTCGGTATTTTGAGGATTCTAGCTACAATTTTTAACTAAATAAGGAGTTATTTGACATTAAAGACTCCCATCAAAAACTGTCAACATAGGTAACCCCTATATAACGGTACCTCCCAATTTCTGGCCCACCAAAAATTGTCAACATACATAGTTAGATATAGACACCATAAAAAAGGGCCTCCCGAATGAAGCATTTTATGGACATTATCTGACATTTTAACGTACCCACTTAAAGTTGGGGACAGGAATGAAAACTAATTATTCCATTTTAGTTCAGAATATTTTATGGTGGAGGGTATGAAAAGTTCGGCCCGGCCGAACTTAACGCTTTTTTACTTGTTATTGTTCTTGTTTTTTTCTACTCTTCATTACATTTCTTAAATCGATCAATAGTTAAACCAAGAGAGACTTAATATTTGATATTTTCAATTTTGATTCTCTCCTCTTTTGTATTGTGTAAAGAGGGGTTCTCCTTTGTTTTTTTGCAAGGTCGCGTAGAATCTAAAGTAAAAGAAGAAAAAAATGTAAACAGAGAAACGTTCTTTACATAGTCTTCTTTTGTAAGTGAAAGACAGATTGTTTCAAATTAAGATACTTTCTATTAACTATTAACCCTCTAAGGGAACATATTAAATGAAATATTTTCCATAATGAACTAAATAACTAGTATCAATATCACAATAAGATCAAAAATCACACTTTTACGTCTTATTATCATAATAATAATGAAAAATGATTTGAATAAACTTTATTAAAATTCAAAATGGAATTCTAATTATCATTAGCGACGTTTCTTTGAACATGGATTAGGGCCAGATAGTGGAGTAAATTAAATTTTGGGGTCCTAAAATATGATCATTGCCACTAGGACATAGGGCGTGGGTAATTGAGGCCGACTCTCATACAATCTCGAGAGCCTATACTTTGTTGCTACGATTATAAAAATAAATCACTTATAATCTGAGTAAATCTTATGATTGAGGATTCATTCGGATAACAATTGTAAAGTTTTAAGTTTTTAAGGGGTATTTTGATGAATTATACAAGTTTTGTTCCATTAGATTTTCTATAGATTAAATAAACCGGGAGTCTAAAAAAATAATTTTGTAATCAAAACAAGGCTTGAGCTTAGAAGGACACGAACCCCGCGACCGACTGAAGCTAGGATTACATGACTCCCAAGGCCCTACCTTGGTTCAAGTTCCAAGATGCATTAGCAAAGATAAAAAATAGCATCTACAACAATTTATATGTTGTGTCCGTTACATCTTCACATGTTCTTTCCACTTTAACTTCGCATCTAGAGTCGTTCCTAGATACTTTTCATTGTTTGAAAAGGGTATTTGATATTCATCTACTCGTATATACACCGGAATATTTTGAGTGTACTTATTTGTGAAGTTTATATGTTGTATTTATGGCGGTGCCGACTGGACGATGACTCTAGTTGTCTCAAAATTAGGCATCCACTTCCAACTTGGTCTTGTTGCCAAGACCCACAAATTTTAGCAGATTCTCTTTCGATTTTTTAAAGGTGTCACTTACTTTCTATTAATCGACTCATGATGTCAATGTCATCGACATAAGCAAATAACATGTGATTTTTGTGTTATTTCTTTTAACCTTTGCATCTAGCATAACGTTGAAGAGATCGCATGAAAAGTTGTCTCCTTGTCAGAAACATTGTTTGGTACTAAACTGCTCAGAAACGTTATTTCCTATTTTAATTGAGGACCGGGTCTCAGTTAATGTCATCTTGAAAAGACGCGTGAGCTTTTCGGGAATATCAAATTCAGATATGGCTTGGAATACCTTTGAACGTATAGATGTGTCGAAGACTACATTTTAATGGACAAAAATCTTCGGTCTTTTGCAGGATTTGTCGCAGAATAAATGTCTGGTCAATAGTGCATTTGCCATGTCTAAAGCCGCCGCAATTATTTCGTTGGCCATAGGCTTTAGTCGTTCGCACAATATCCCTAACACTATCTTATAAGCATAGGTAGCGGGACACAGGATGTTCAGATTCCAATCGTCGGTTACGCGTTCTTCCTGCCATATGGTGCTTACTAGCTAATGCATATAACTTATATAACATCATAGTGGACATAATACCACATTTACCAATACCGCTCAATATCAGACATTTGGAAATGATTATCTACATTTTCGGCCTGAATAATAGGGCATTTGGGATTCCCAGTGGTAAACAAACGTCTCCGCCAAAAATTGGGGACATATGTCATGTTTTGTTAGGGCCCCATACAACGGTGCCGCCGATTTCAGTTTTTTTAATTTTTGTTTCAAATTGTCAGTTAAAATTGTGGACATAGACCCAAAATGTGATATAGCCCCCATTGAACCCATTGTTGGTCCCACAATAGGCCTGGGCGATTTTGATGGAAGGAAAAAGCCTTGACAAAGATAGTCATTTCGGTACTGATTTTAATGATTTTATTTTTTCTTCGGCAAGACATACTTCTGGTTTATTTTTAGACAAATAATTATATAATATTTACCAGTGCTGATTAGTTTCGGCATTTTAGACCCAATTAATTGATTGTGGGATTTTTGAAATTGCCCAAAGTAATTCTCGAGCAGCTCTTAAACTGCATTTATTCCTAAGTTTTAAACATTCTGTGGAGGTACTCGAATGGGTGTATTGATCCAGATATAGTACATTTAAAAACTTGATTTATGTGAGTTATAGTGTTAAGTAGCCAGACGGACGGATAATCATGGCTATGTCGACTCGAAATTGTCTTTAACGACCTTGGTCTTTATATATTGGGTGGCTAATACCATTATTTTAAAATTGCACGTTTTAAAATTGCACGTAATAAAGGTTATAAACCCTTAGTATCCTCACGTTGAGTGTATAATAATAATACCATCACACATAGAAGAAAAAATGCAAATTATATCATACCAAATACATCTGCACACTATTTCATTTCACAAAATAACTAACAAACATCCCCCAGCACATATTCACATCTTATTGTATCTATGTTATCTAAATCCAAAATTCTCGGAAATTGTGTAAAATTGTTTATCATCTGTAATCTTGTTAATCGATAAAGATGTGTAATTGGCACATAAGCTATTGGCTTGGTTAAACTACAATGTCGTTACTCTTTTGTGTGAATGCACTTTTTGTTATTCCCCCCTTTTACCAGAAAGGATATTACATTTGCATTTTTAAACCATTCTCCCCCTCGCCCTATCCCCTAAAGTAACAGATGAGTAGAGAAATACCAAGTAACGGAGCAACCATTCAATAGCCAATTCAAAAGAATCATTAAATTGCAATGTTATGTTGGTTTGTCAAATTTCTTTCTGGTTTTTGTTGTTTCTATCAGTGCGTTGTGGTGGTGGTTACTTGGATCATATCTGCTTATAAAGATAACAAGAAAATTATTGGAACCTTTAAAAAATAACTAAAGAAAAATTGAAGAAATATGAATATTATCAATTACACTGTGCAACAAAATGGAGGTGAAAGTCTGGGGCACGGAAAATTCTTGTTAGGGAAGAAAGGCCTTGATGAGTATATCAAGAACTCCGAAGGACAGATCCGCCGTGAGTCGAACTTCCGCTTTATGGCGTGATGAAGTTTTTGCTAGAGACCCTGTAAGCCATCAGGAATTAGCGTTATATCATTGTTCACTGTTGCTTTAGCTTATTTTTGAGATGACATGTCTTCAGTCGAATCGAATGAGGATTATTTTCGTAGAGCACTTCGACCTTCTAACTCGCTTCCTTCAATGTCCTTTTCGTCCTTTATTTTAAGAGCCGCTATAAAAGTACCACAGATGACGTTTTTCAGCTTCAAAATGGTTTGTTGCGTTTTTATCGTCGTTTTTGATATTTATTTATCCCTGTTTTCTCAGAAAAAACTGTGCTTTTGTATGTTCTGTAACGAATATACAAAAAACAAAATGTAGTATTTTTCTGAACAAAAACAAGGTAAATTAACAAAACGACCACGAAAACGCGACAAAATCGATTAGTTGTAAATGAGAGCCGTACATAAAATTTTCTGAGCGACATTTTTGCAGAACATTTCGAAGCTGAAAAACGTCATTTTGTGGTACTTTTATAGCGGCTCTTAAAAAAAGGACGAAAAGGACATTGAAGGAAGCGAGAATGTCGAAGTGCTCTACGAAAATAATCCTCATTTGATTCGACTGAAGACATGTCATCTCAAAAATAAGCTAAAACAACAGTGAACAAAGATAGATCCTGTTGGCTTACAGGGTCTCTAGCAAAAACTTCATCACGCCATAACGCGGAAGTTCGATTCACGGCGGATCTGTCCTATGGGATTCTTAATATACTCACCCAAAATTTGTGTTCACAGTGTTATCAATATAATTTCATAAATATTTCTGTTTTATTTTTATTTCGGACATACAGTGTTGGCCAAAAAAATATACCACAAAATTGCACGTTTAAATTTTTATACCCTACACCACTATGTGGGGAGGGTATTATAAGTTGGTTTTGGCCAAAAAGTTTGTAACGCATCGAAATAATGGTCGTAGACCCATACTTATATATACCAAAATGAATGTCACGACGAGCTGAGTCGATCTGGCTATGTGTGTCCGTCCGTCCGTCTGTCCATCTAAACCTTGTAATCACGCTACAGGTCGCAATTTTGATCGGATCGTCACGAAATTTTTGATGTTGATGGGGGTCCCGGAGGGGAAGAAGCATATTGATTTTGGTGATGGTCGGATAATATTTAGGGGTCGGAAAGGGCAAAAAACTTAGGTTGATAAAAAGACAACGTTTTTTTCCAAAGCGAATATCTCAGCTTCTATATGGGGTATACCAAAAGCAAAACCTGACAATGAAAGCAGAAAATATCACCTTTCGAATGATGTAAAGTAGGTGCTCATAGGTGATCAAACAACGAAGATATCACAATAGTCGCAAATAAAACCCAAATTTTCATTTTTGCGATTTTAATTATATTGACGAATATCACTGCTTTGGTTGAAAATTTTCCAAAGGCAAAGCCTGACTATGAAAGTAGAAGATCCTGTCTTTACAATGATGCAAACTAGGTCGGCGTAGGTAACCAAATAACGGAGATATCGCAATAGTCGGTAATACATCCCATTTTTCTATTTTTTTTTTTTTTTTTTTGGAAATCACGATACAGGTCGCAATTTTGATCAGATCGTCACGAAAATTTGAGGGTTAATGGGGGCTCACAGATGAAGAAGCCTATTGATTTTGTTGATGGTCGGATAATATTTAGGGGTCGGAATGGGCAAACACTTATTTGGAGAAAAGTCAACATTTTATTTCAAAGCCAATATCTCTGCTTCTTTAAGAGGTATATCAAAAGCAAAACCTGGCCAGGAAAGTAGAAAATATCACCTTTACAACGATGTGAAGTAGGTTGTCGTAGGTGGTCAAATAGCAGAGATATGGCAATAGTAGATAATGCATCCCATTTTCCGATTTTTTTGTAATCACGCTACAGGTCGCAATTTTGATCGGATCGTCACGAAATTTTGGGGGTTAATGGGGGTCCCAAAGGGAAAGAAGCCTATTGATTCTGATGATGGTCGGATAATATTCAGGGGTCGGAATGGGCAAACACTTATTTGGAGAAAGGTCAACGTTTTATTTCAAAGCCAATATCTCTGTTTCTTTAAGAGGTATATCAAAAGCAAAACCTGGCAAGGAAAGTAGAAAATATCACCTTTATAGCGATGTAAATTAGGTTGTCGTAGGTGGTCAAATAGCAGAGATATGACAATAGTCGATAATGCATCCCATTTTCCGATTATTTTGTAATCACGCCACATGATGCAATTTTGATCGGATCGTCACGAAATTTTAGGGGTTAATGGGGGTCCCACAGAGGAAGAAGCCTACTGATTTTAATGATGGTCGGATAATATTTAGGGGTCGGAATGGACAAAAACTCATTTGGAGACAAATTCAAAGCTTTATTCTTTGTGAATATATTGGCTTTTAGTAGGGGTATTCCAACGGCAAAACCTGTCAATGGAAGAAGAAAATATTACCTTTACATCGGCGTAAAGCAGGTTGGCGAAGGTGGTCAAACAAGGGAGATACCACAATAGTCGGTAATGCATCCAATTCTTCCATTTTTTACAATCAAGCTACAGGTCGTAATTTTGATCGGATGGTCACGAAAGTTTGGTTGCTTATGGGGGTCCCAGAGAGAAAGAGGCATATTATTTTTGGTGGTAGTCGGATTATATTCCCTAAAAGAAATGTTTACCAGTGAAAATCATATGTACAGGGGTAGTGGTGTAGGGTACCACATGGTCGGCCCCGTCCCGACTATAGCCTTTGCTCACTTGTTTTATTTTTATTCAGAGTGCCTTATATCCTCTACTTAACAAAAGTCAGAATTCTATATGAAGATACTTTAGTCGTGGAGGTGCTAATCACACTCATACTTTAATGAAATCCATTTCATACAATTAATTTCCGATTAAGTGATCGAGCTCGAGTTGATGCGAACAGTAACAAATTTTTGGCACATAACCAATTTCTAACACAATCCACACGTGCTGAAAACCATGTTGTAGATTGTTGATGTAGAAATTTTCCTATTGAGTTTCATCATAACACTAATACTTGTACACGGTGGCGTATGGCGAGGAATAAAAACTTTCGTATGTTCATCACTCATACTACCTACCCACCAACAGTATCAGTTTTTTGACACCCTCAGTAGCAACACAAAAAACACTTTCATTGCAAGTAGAAAAAAGTCGAGAAAAAAAATTGATTTATTAGAAAAATCAACTAACTTTTTTAATATTCCGTTTTGCCTCTAGCCATGAGTAGAATTTTTGACAATACTTTTATTACTATCACACAAAAAAGTTTACACCATTCAATCTGTTGAATATACGGCTACAATTTTAATTAATTCAACAAGTATGAGATGTACAAAAAGTAAGAGAAAACTTTTCTTTTTTTGTTATTGCTGTTGTACGACACTAATAATGGCGGTTTAACATGTTGTGGCACAAAAAAAAAACTAACTGTTATAACTCAATATTCGAAAGTGTGGAAAAACAAGGAGATAAAAAAACGAATGGTTTCGACAGTGTGACATAATAACATTATGTTTTCAATATGTCCAAACTCAAATAAAATTAAACAAATTAAAATCGAGGGATTTACGATATAAGGAATTAAATTGGATTATAGTGGCTTGGTTGCAAGCAAACAAATAACAACAAAAAGTTTGCAAATATCAAAATCTTTAAACAAAATAAATAAATTTAAATTAAATAATTTTAAAATTTTTTGTTTTGCCTTATTAAGGCGAAGGTCATTTTATAGTGATATTTGAATTAATTATTTTTCCCGTTGAAAAAATTAAGAATCAAACGAAGTCCCGCACATTCAACCATTATGCTACGTTTCACGGGTGGTTAAGTCCGATCACCAGGCATATTAGAATGTTATTTTAGTGGGTGGACGAAGGCTAAGCATGGAAACTAGCATTTATACCACAAATCATTCGAAAATTGTATATTCGAATTATTTTTATACCCTCCACCATAGTATGGAGGGTATATTAAGTTTGTTTTTCCGTTTGTAACGCATTGAAATACTCATTTGCGACCCTATAAAGTATATATATTCTTGATCAGGGTAAAATTCTAAGTCGATCTGAGCACGTCCGTCCGTCCGTCCGTCCGTCCGTCCGTCCGTCTGTGGTAATCACTGTAGCATCCACAAAAATGGAGATAGGACGCTGAAATTTTGGGAAAATGCGTCTTTTGTTTGCAGGCAGGTCAAGTTCGATGATGGGCTATATCGGTCCACGTTTTGGTATAGCCCCCATATAACGGTACCCCCCGATTTACGGTATTTTGACGTTTTTAGCTACATTTTCAGACCGATTTGGCTATAATTTAACATTTAGGGTTTTTAAGTATCAATAAACTTATATAACAAAAGTTGTGGACATAGGTCCACGTTTTGGTATAGCCCCCATATAACGGTACCCCCAGATATACGGTATTTTGACGTTTTTATCTACATTATCAGACCGATGTAGCTATAATTTGACATTTAGGGTTCTTAAGTGTTAATAAACTTATATATTAGAAGTTGTGGACATAGGTCCACGTTTTGGTATAGCCCCCATATAACGGTACCCCCCGATTTGCGGTATTTTGACGTTTTTAGCTACATTTTCAGACCGATGTAGCTATAATTTGACATTTAGGGTTCTTAAGTGTCAATAAACTTATATAACAAAAGTTGTGGACATAGGTCCACGTTTTGGTATAGCCCCCATATAACGGTACCCCCGATTTGCGGTATTTTGACGTTTTTAGCTACATTTTCAGACCGATGTAGCTATAATTTGACATTTAGGGTTCTTAAATGTCAATAAACTTATATAACAAAAGTTGTGGACATAGGTCCAAGTTTTGGTATAGCCCCCATATAACGGTACCCCCCGATTTGCGGGATTTTGATGTTTGTAGCTATATTTTCAGACCGATTTAGCTATAATTTGACATTTATTGTTTTTAAGTGTCAATAAACTTATGTGACAAAACTTGTGGACATAGGTCCACGTTTTGGTATAGCCCCCATATAACGGTACCCCCCGATTTACGGTATTTTGACGTTTTTAGCTACATTTTCAGACCGATATAGCTATAATTTGACATTTAGGGTTCTTAAGTGTAACTAAATTTATATAACAAAAGTTGTGGACCTAGGTCCACGTGTTGGTATAGCCCCCATATAACGGTACCCCCGATTTACGACATTTTGACGTTTTTATCTACATTTTCAGACCGATTTAGCTATCAATTGACATTTAGGGTTCTTAAATGTCAATAAACTTATATAACTAGTGGACATAGGTCCATGTTTTGGAATAGCCCCCATATAACGTTACCGCCCGATTTCAGGTATTTTGAGAATTTTACCAACAAGTTTTAACCGAATTATCTGTAATTTGAACATTTGACATTTGAAATTCTTAGTGGTCACCACACCTCTCCACCAAAAATTGTCAAGAAAGCCCCCATATAACGGTACCTCCCGATTTTCAGTAATTTGATGATTTTAGCTACAATATTAAACCGAACTAGCAGTAATTTGACATTTGAAGTTCTTAGTGGTCACAACATCTCTCCATCAAAAATTGCCAACATAGGTCCATGTTCGGATATAGCTCCCATGTAACGGTACCTCCCAATTTTCAGTAATTTGGCCATTTTAGCTACAATTTTTAACAGAACTAACTGTAATTTGACATTTGAAGGTTGTAGTGGTCACCACGCATCTGCATCAACAATTTTCAACATAGCCCCAATATAACGATACTTCCCGATTTTCGGTACTTTGAGGATTTTACTTAAAATGTTTAACCGAACGTAGGTCCATGTTTTTGTATAGCCCCAAAACAAACCTCCCGATTTTCCGTACCTTAGCTTTATTTTTGGACGAACTTTCTGTAATATGAAATTTAAAAGTCAACAAAAATTCTGCAACAAAAATTGTTCATTTAAGTTCATATTTTCGTATAGCCCAGATACCTCCGAACTAGCTGTTAATGACATTTGAAGTTCCCACGTTATGTACCGATTTTCGATATTTTGAGGATTCTAGCTAAATTTTTTAACCGAATTAGGAGTTATTTGACATTAAAGGCTCCCATCAAAAACTCTCAACATAGACCCATGTTTTATTATAACCCCTATATAACAGTACCTCCCAATTTCTAGTCCACCAAAAATTGTCAACAGTTAGATATAGGCACCATAAAAAAGGGCCTCCCGAATGAAGCATTTTATGTACATTATCTGACATTTCAACGTACTCACTTAAAGTTGGGGACAGGAATGAATATTTTATGGTGGAGGGTATGAAAAGTTCGGCCCGGCCGAACTTAATGCTTTTTTACTTGTTTTATTTTAATGTCACTTGTTTAATTCCAAACTTTTCCTATAGTGCGACTTGGCTGACAACCCTAGTAGAAGGTAGCTTTGAACGCTAAGACGCCGTCAACCGTGTCACTTGGTGGTCGGAGATCCAGGTTCGGATCACAGCCTGGCTCATACTGAAATCATTTTTTTGCCTTATTAAGGCGAAGGTCATTTTATAGTGACATTTCAATAAATTCTCTTTTCAGTTGAGCTGTTGTAACCTAAGAGGTACATTAAAAAATTAGGAATCCACCGAAGTCCAACACATTCAACCATTATGCTATGTTTCACGGATGGTTAAGTCCGATCGCCAGGCATTTTGGAATGTTATTTTAGTGGGTGGACGAAGGCTAAGCTTGGAAATCAGCATTTATACTCTTAGAAAACTGTTGTTGAAAATACAAAAATATTATCGAACATTGGTGGCATCGTTTTTTATTAGGATAGCTAATACAATTTTGTTTTTCAAAATAGTCTGGCTTAATCCCATTGTTGTTGTTTAATTATTTTAAAACAACTAATTTATTAGTGGAAAAAGGTTGGCATTGTTCGCCAAGGGTAAGGCAAGGAAGACTAGTTTCGATCCACGCCACTGGATCTCATCAGTTCCCTTGTTTCTTGTTTGTGGATATTCTCCACCGAAGTTATTTTTCAATAACTTCTTCAACAAGAAACTTTCTATACCCAAACATTAATCGTCAGCTCGAAGTATAAAGGAAGTATGAGATTCAGTGGCGTGGATCGAAACTAGTCTTCCTTGCCTTACCCCTTGGCGAACAATGCCAACCGTTTTCCATTAATAAATTAGTTGTTTGTAAATAAAAAATAATTTAAAAAAAATTAAGTTTCAATGTTTTATTTAGAAATGCACTTAAAACTAGCAAATAATTTGTCGCTTGGCCTCAATAAATATATTCTTTCTCACGATGGAATCTCTCAAATAAAACGCTTGCATTTAAATTTTAAATGTTGGCAAAATTAAACGGCAAGCCTTTTATTTGATAGATTCCATCATGAGAAAGAATATATTTATTGATGCTAAGCGACAAATTATTTGCTAGTTTTAAGTGTGGACCAAATCGGTCACTCCATTCAAAAATGTTCGCCATAAAATGTCACTCAATATCTTACCTGAAAGTCCAGAATCTATAAAAATCAAAAACACATTTTAGAGTTAATGTTCTACTTTATCTATGTTTATGCCAAGTTGCAAACAAAACATCATTCTAGATGGATAACGTCAAAGACAAAAATATTCTCCCTTATATTTTACTATAAGTCACCGAAGAAATTAAATATTTATTTACATTATATAACAATGAACTATCTTTATCAATTTTGACAACAAAACACAAAAGTATTTTTTTAATGAAATTTGTTTCATTAAATTTTTCTAAGTAATGCGTGAAACTAACATGAAACTAAGTTTTAGAAAAATAGTACCAAAAGAAGAAAAATGCTGCATAAAATTTCACTACAAACCTTAAAATAAACTACCTATCTAGGTATAATACATTTTATGAAAATAACACCAAAAATTTATAGTTTAAATTATAATTTAAATTATTTGTTCACATTTTTTAATGTTAATTTTGAATGTTTTCATACAGAGACAAAATCTCCGAAAGTACTTCACTTCTTGGGTATAGTGCCAAAAAAAGAAAGGTTCCAAATCAAATTTCAATATGAGTCTCCGAACAAAAGCAATCTGTAACCATAGCTTATACTATCTTTAGCAGCCCTTGTTTTTGATATATAGTATAAGGTCATGTTGTACGAGTTTTGTCCTTGGACATTAGAAAAATGTCATTGATGGGTTTTCGTTATGAATTCGCCCAGAAGATGTTGTGCAATCCATTTAAAGAGTTCTTGCTATATTTGTTGCGAATATATATTTAAAAATATTGAAAACTTGGATCGGACTTTGTAAAATTGCGTATTTTTAGTACTCTAAACTAAAATTACTCCTACGGTATAAATCATGGGTTCTTAATATTGTATATTAAAATGAGGGGAGGTCTACGGTTATAGTATATTAAAAATATTTGACATATTGGAAAATCTGGACAAAACTCTTAAAACAAGGCCTTAAACTATATATCATTGTAAAATTTGATTTGGGACATTTCTTCTATTGACACAATCCCCAAGAATAGCGGCATTTTTGACACTGTATGGAAACATTCAAAATTAACAATTAAAATTTTAACAAATAATTTCTATGATAATATGGATAGGATTAAAGCGCAAACATTTGCGGGGATATCGATAGATAGGGCTTTTTTAAACTGAGTTTCGAAAATATTTAGAGTACCATTTCAGCGAATATTTTCGAACTTTTGTGGGGAGGTATCGGAAGGTCCACTCCTTTCACCTTCTAATTTCATCTAATATTCGAAGAAATATTACGATATCCAAAGTGTGGACGAACGCAGTATTCGGTACGAGCTCTCCAGTCCCTACATATGGGGCCATAGGGGTTTTTTTTACAACTTTCGGGCTTTTTTCTCAAGAAGTATGGACTTGCACTTGAAAAAACCTTTACTGTCGTAATTGAGGCAGCGAATGCAAGTTGCATCAACAAAAATCAAAGTGATCCGAGAGCAGGTCTTAAAGTGAATTTATCCATACATGTGTGTGGGAGGTACCCGACGGAGTGGACAAATATGGTCCATATTCGAACATGACCTAAAGCTGGTAGATATATTAGAATGTGTAAAGTATGGACCAAATCGTTCACAACCCTCAAAAGTTATCGTACGCACAATTTTTCCGAACATTTGTGAACTTTTGTGGGGGAGGTACCTCAGGGAGTAGACCGATATGGCCCATCTTCGAACTTAAACTAAGTTTGGACAAAATATTACGATCAGAGTTTCGGAGTCGAGCCATTTTTCCTTCGACTCCGACTCCAGGCCAGTTTTTTTTCACGACTCCGACTCCGGAGTCGACTCCGAGGGTAATTTCCTATACCACTAAAAATTAATAAAATTTGCTAAATTTTTCAACTTTTCCTATCTAGGACCCTATATGCTTATCTGTTCTTTTCTCTAAGACAATTTGTAATACAATGCGATGTAAAATTGATGTTCCGTATTGAATCTGCTGTATCTTATATCAAAAAGAACAACAACAGCAGAAAGAATTTAGAAAGTTTCAGTAGATTTTGCCGAAATATATGTACGAGTAAATCCTCAGATTATCAATTTAAAACAAAAACAAGTAAAAAAGTGTCAGTCGGCTTTGCCGACAGAGATATACCCTCAGCCTGTATATATTGAAATAATTTTTCCCAAAAAAATTATGTATTTAGGGGTTTTAAAAATATTGGGAATTTGAATCGACAAAAATGTTCATTAGGATTAGAGATCAAAAGTTTTGCGGGGGAGATACTAAAAGAAATGGATCTACATTGACCATTATGGAAGTGGATTTCCAGCCACTACATATGGTGCCATAGAGGGCTTTTACACCCTTCGGGATGTTTGTTCAAGAAGTATGGACTTGCCCCTGAAAAAACGTTTACGATCGTAATTGAGGCAGCGAATGCAAGTTGCTTCAACAAAAATCAAAGTGATTCGATAGCAGGTCTTAAAGTGAACTTATCCGAAATTTTGTGTGGGAGGTACCGAATGGAGTGGACAAATATAGTTCATATTTGAACTTGATCTATATCTAGTAGATATATTAGGATGCGTAAAGTATGGACCAATTCGGCCACTCCCTTCAAGAGTTACCGTATGAACAAATTTTCCAAACATTTTTGAACTTTTGTGGGGGAGGTACCGTTCTAGGAGGAGATCCGTTCTAGAGTTATCTTGCGCTCCAACCGCCTCACACGGTGTCATACTCGTTTTTTGCACCTTTCAGGCGATATTCTCAGGAAGTATGGACATGCCCCTAATAAAACTTGAACCGTCGTATGGAGGGCGGTGAATACAAATTGCTAAAACAAAAATCAGAGCGATTCGAGAGATGGCCCTAAACTGAACTTTTCCCAAATTTTGTGTGGGAGGTACCCGAAGGAGTGGACCGATTGTGTCCATATTGAAACATTATCTAAGTCTGGTGCACACTTTACGATGGGCAAAGTATGGACCAAATTGGTTACTCCCTTCAAGGGTTATCGTGCGCACAAATTTTCCGAATATTTTCGAATTTTTGTGGGGGAGGTACCGGAAGGAGTGGACCGATATAGCCCATCTTCGAACTTAAACTAAGTTTGGGCAAAATATTACGAAAGCCAAAATTTGAACCGAATCGGTTCATCCGTTCGAGAGTTATCGTGCGCTCCAGCCAGCCAGACAGACAGACGGACGGACATTGCTGATTCGACTCCAAACTGTCTGAAACACATTTGGTCCAAACATACTTGGGGTCTAAAACCATTATTTCGATGAGGCACATTTTGCCCGTATGAAAGTGTATATACCCTCGTTAGAAAAAATGCTGAGGATATAACAAGTAGAACTGACGAGTTTGATTATCTTTTTCGTTTTATTTTGTCGAAATATGAAGATGGGTATGCCAACAGTAATTTGTTACTTACAGATTTTACGAAAGCGAAAATTTTTTGCTGACTCATTTTAAAGTACGTGCAGAATAGAATATGTCGAACGGATAAAAATTAGCTGAGATATGAGCGTTAGAAAGAGAAAATTCATTGTGATTTGTATGTAACATCGAAGTTTGAAACACGGTTTTCTCAAAATAGCATTTTGGGATTATTATACGTATAAAATGATTGTAATTAAGCAAGAGACTTTTTAAAAAAAATTTTGACGGATTTATGGCGAAAAAATTTCATTTTTCGTGCACAATAAGTGACCATAACCCCTTAATTGTGGACAAAATAAACTTATAATACTTTTTCCACATTATATTGTGAAGTATAAATATGTGAGATCTAAAACTAGTATTCCAGAGTGTATATAAATTTTGTCATAAATGTGATGGTATATTAAGAAATCGATTCATATTGAAATATGCAATTATAATTCTATTGTCATGGAACATTACTAAAGTTTACTCATAGATTTCCTATAAAATGAATAAACGATTTAACAAAATTTTAATAAAGTTAATCTCTCTATCATAAAAAATAAAAACTCTTTTGATAAATTTAGAAAAAAACATTTTGCCCGGAGTCGGAGTCGAGCTTTTTTCACGACTCCAGACTCCGACTCCGACTCCAGCAAAATTTGCTAGACTCCGACTCCAGACTCCGACTCCGACTCCGAAGCCCTGATTACGATAGCCAAATTTTGGACCAAATCGGCTCATCCGGGTGAGAGTTATCGGCCAGCCAGACAGACAGACGGCAGGCCATTGCTAAATCGACTCCAAATTGTCTGAAACACATTTCGTCCAAACATACTTGGGGTCTAAAACCATTATTTCGATGAGGTACATTTTGCCCGTATGAAAGTGTATAAAGGGTATATCACAAATGTTGTCAAATATTTCATATTCCATTTCAAACAAAAATGTTAAATTTTTTTCACTCTACATCAAAGATTTTTGGTACATAGGTTAAGAAACAAATTCCCAGTAACAATCCGCCCGTGAGCCAGTTTTTTGTTGATATGGACAGAAGTTATGGCGGTTTTATTTTCGTTTTAAAGAAAAAACTATTATAAAAACTCTAATTATTTTACCGCGAGCAATTGCTACTAAAAAGTTATCTGGAAGTGGCTTGAATTAGTAGATTGCATCATATTTGTTAAATGCTACTCAGTACTCGCGGAATGTATAATAAATTGATAAAAAAATTTTGAATGTAAGTCAACTTTTTTCAAAATAAAGGTCCATTTACCCGCTATAAAATTACGAAAAAATTCGTATGGAAGCAAAACTTGTCGGCGAATCATATGAGACTAAAATCATACAGATTGGTATTATAGTTTCGATGTCCCAGCCAAAATAAACACATATTTTTGTTAAAAAAAAATAATTTTTTGTTTGAAAAAATATTTTTTCACAGTATAAAATTATATAAAATTTTGGAAAAATCTATAGGAATACTTCCTTCATTTTCCTTAAATCTCCCATTAAAATATACGGATTTTGCTTTATAGACATTCATGAAAAACTTTCCTATTGAGGAAGATAATTGGATAGCTGAGGATATATCTCAAGGCTTCTGAAGGGGAAAGAGAGGTCACATAACCCATTTTAATTTATATGAATTTTAAAATACGTGTAAATCGCGTAATTTTCAAAATCATTTTGTCCGCATGTGATTTTCATGTACAGCAAGACCATATCTTTTAATTTGTATATATTTTTCGAAATTTATTTTGGAGGCTAAGATGTAGCATCGGCTGCATCTTAGCACTAAAAAACCTATAAAATATCGCTAATTTGTGCAAAGTGAATACAATTTTTGTCCGCATCCGATTTCAATGTCCACCATGAAAATCTACATCGATATATATCTATTTCAAGGCGATCAATCAAGAACCGTGGATGTAGCATCCCACACTATTTTTTGGGATAAAATGAATGTAGCTCCCTTATCAAATCTCTGTTTCCACTAAAACGAAGATGCTATACTAGTTGTTTAATTGCAGTGGAAACGAACCGCAGAAAAAATTTTTAGGTAATTTTTCTACTTTGGAATTTCTCGTAACTCGAGTTTTAGTAGATGGACTTTCACGGGGTATGATTTATTGGATCCGGAACGTAAAAACCTAAAATGTAAAGTACGAGGAATTCGAATGACAATTGTAAAAATTAGGCCCGAAAAATTTGATTTTTAGAAAAATGTTCGCACAAAATTTCCGTATTTGGATGTAGATTTCTATGAAGCTGTGTAGACTACATTTACGACACATATATCAAATAACTCAGAATCGCGAGTTCTACAATCCTATTAACGATTTTTTGAAAAACCTGTTTGCGGAATGAAATGAGAAGAACATGTCAAAAAAAACACTGTATATCTGGCTTCAAAATATCAGCATCATTTAATGGTAGATGCAGATCAAATATTGAAAAGTTATATGGTAACATGGGGCGCCTTCGCCACGTTTTTGTTCAAAATGTTCTCATATCGGCACCGTAAAAGTTTTTTCAAATATTATTTTTGGTACAAATATTAGCGTATCTTGACTATAAGTTTTGATATATATATTTTGAGAATTTGCAAAATGTTTAAAAATTGGCGAAGCTGCCCCTTTCTCCAACGGACTCTAAAACTGTAATTTACCATACTTCTTCCTTAAATATCAACATTATGCAAAAAAGGAACATGTTTTCTATTGAATAATCAAAAATGATTTTAAAATTCACAAAAAGTAACAAATTCTAGCGGTTAATTGAAGTAGCTTCCTTGAATTTAGGTACAAAAATCACAATATGACTTAAACAAGGTACGTTTAGGATAATATTTGATTTTAACTTCACATTATAGTGTGGTATATATATGGTATAAAAAATTTAAGCTAAACATGATAAATTTCTAAGATTAACCCACCACGCCCATATCATGGCGTAGGCGCCCCACCCCTTGCATATTTCATAATATTAGTATATTGACATTTCCAATTGCTTTTTCATGCGAATTACTCGGATTTATATTCTTCAATAGTTGTCTTCTAGGGGTATAAAATGTGTTTTTCATATCACAAAAGGTTATGAATATATCACAAAAAATACCAACCATAATTATTTTTCCCAGTACCCTGAAAACACAAAACCGCGTGCGTCCGCTATCATACCTACAACACAACTGCCAAGTTTTAGGAGATGATAGATCTTCATTTAACTCACAATTTTGCCTTTAACGGATTTTTTCTAGCACTTTTATTTTGCGAGAAAATCGTCGCTGGCGTAGCCGCTCCAGTGGCGAAGGCGCCCCATGTTACCATACATTCTAGAAATGTTGGCTATTTTGTTGGCTTCCACTTTTACTTTGACAGGAAAATTGGGAAAAATGTGGTTTAATCACAAATCGAGAGAAAACAAAAAAAGACATGTTGGCTTCAACCCATTTTTACCTATTTTTTGCTACGTCCAAAAACATCTCATTTTAGCCAAAAACATTTAATTTGTATGATATACAATCACTAGTCGCGTGTTCTAAAAGGGTAAACCTATGTTAAATTTTCAAAATTATTGGTGATAAACACTTTGATGCGACCAAAAATGTGCCTCACAGAAGACGAAATTCGTTTCAGACAAATTAGAGTCGATATAGCCATGACCATCCGTCTGTCTGTTTTTATGACGGGCTGGTGCGCACGTCAACTCTCGAACGGATCGAACGATTCGAACCAAATTTTGGGTATCGTAATGTTTTGTCCGAACCATAGTTTAAGTTCGAAGATGGGCCATATCGGTCCACTCCTTTCGGTACCTCCCCACAAAAGTTCAAAATTTTTCTGTAAAATGATGTGAACGGTTTCGAATATGGACTATATCGGTCCATAAAGTGAAGTTTAAGAGCTCATTTCGCATCGTTTTGATTCTTTGTTAAGTAGGTTGTTCTAGCGGCCTCATTTACAACGGTACAATTTTTTTCCGGAGTAAATCAATACTTTCTTAGATAATGGTCCAAAAGCTCCAAAACACTGCCGGCATACACTAAAATGGATACTGTGCAAGAAAACCCTAAAACTTTTTCAAAAAAATTTTCCAAACTTAGTTTAAAGAAGTTTAAAGCACCACATTACGGTACCTACAGATTTTAAAGCAATCTCGTGATACAAAATCAATATATTTTATATACGGTATTATTATTGTGTTTGGTTTTGCTGTTGTTTTTATACCCTCCACCATATGGAGGGTATAATTAAATTTGTCATTCCGTTTGTAACACATCGAAATATTCGTCGGAGACCCTATAAAGTATATATATTATTGATCAGCATAAAATTCTATGTCGATTTGACCATGTCCGTCTGTCCGTCCGTCCGTCCGTCCGTCCGTCTGTCTGTTGAAATCAAGATACAGCTCGCAATTTTAAAGATAGAGAGTCAAAATTTGGTACAGAAGTTTTTATTACTTGCAGGATGGTTGGTATTGAAAATGGGATATATCGGTCCACGTTTTGATATAGCCCCCATAGAACGGTACCTCCCGATTTTCGGTATTTTTAAGGTTTTAGCTTCATTATCCTACCAAAATGGCTGAAATTTGGTACATAGTCTTCTTAAGGGGTATAAAACTTTCTCCCAGAATTTTGTCGGTATCGGTCCACCCCTTCATATAGCCCCCATAGAACGGTACCTCCCGATTTTCGGTATTTTTAAGGTTTTAGCTTCATTATCCTACCAAAATGGCTGAAATTTGGTACATAGTCTTCTTTAGGGGTATAAAACTTTCCCCCAGAATTTTGTCGGTATCGGTACACCCCTTCATATAGCCCCCATAGAACTGTATCTCCCGATTTTCGGTACTTTGAAGGTTTTAGCTTCATTATCCTACAAAAAGGCTGACATTTGGTACGTAGTCTTCTTTAGGGGTACAAAGCTTTCTCCCAGAATTTTGTCGGTATTGGTCCACACCTTCATATAGCCCCCATAGAACGGTACCTCCCGATTTTCGGTATTTTGAAGGTTTTCGCTTCATTATCACACCGAAATGGCTGAAATTTCGTACTTAGTCTACGTTGGTGGTATAAAACTTTCCCCCAGAACTTTGTCGGTATCGGTCCATGCCTTCATATAGCCCCCATAGAACGGTACCTCCCGATTTTCGGTATTTTGAACGTTGTGGCCTCAATACTCCACCGAAATGGCTGAAATTTGGTATTTAGACTTCGTTGGGGGTACTCAAACTTCCCCTTTAAATATTTCGGTATAGGTTCACGCCTTCATATAGCCTCCATTGAAAGGTACCTCCCGATTTTTCGTATTTTGAAGGTTGTATCTTCAATATTCCACCAAAATGGCTGAAATTTGGTATTTAATCTTCAATGTGATATAAAACTGTTCGCCAGAAATATGTCTGTACAGGTCCACGCTTTCATATTGCCCCATTTCTGACTAAAATTCGTCGGTATAGGTCCACGTTTCGATATAGCCCCCATAGAACGGTACCTCCCGATTTTCGTAATACTGAAGATTGCTACGTCAATATCCAACCGAAATGGCTGAAATTCGTTATTTCGTCTTCCAAGAGTTATAAAATATTCCAGAAGAGTATTATCAGTATAGGTACACGTCTTCCTATATCCCCATAGAAGCTTACTTCTTGATTTTCGGTATTTTTTTAGCTTTAGCCACATTCTCTTACCGAAATATAGGAAATTTCGTATTTTGTCTTCTTTGAGCCTAAAAACTTTTCGTCAGAAATTTGTCGGTATAGATCGACGTTTTGAAATAGCCCCCATAGAATGGTACCTCACATTGTTTTACCGAAATTGCTGAAATTTAGTATTAAGTCTTCTTCATACACAAAAGGAAACAAATTATTCCATTTTACTTCAATACAACTTGTGGTGGAGGGTATAACAAGTTCGGCCCGGCCGAACTTAACGCCGTTCTTGCTTGTTCTTTTTTTTTGTCAATTGCTGAGGGCATATCTCCGTCAGCACAGCTGACTGATAGTACTTTCTTACTTATTTGTCTTGACAACTGTGTACACTGTTTTGTAAGTCTTGGTCCCGGTAAAGTAGTTTGAGTATATACGACATAAATAAATAACGTTTCATATTGTTTCCGCATTACCCTCTCTAATGTCCCATATCATTTATTTAAATTTGTTATTATTTCGTTACGTGTATTAAGACTTAGTTGTTATTACTGAGCAGGTACATGTCCAATATCATTCAAGAGAAAACAGCCATTGTCTTTTCTCGTTCCATCGTGAAAATAGTTTCTTCTAAAGCAATGAGACAAATTGTTAAATAATGTCTATATTCGCCTATAATTAATGAAATCATGTAATTCCATCGAATTGTTTCACCCAGTAAATTAAAACACACTTCAATTACTTCAATGAACTAATTATTTTTAAAAGAAATTAAACTTTCCATCACTTTCAATTGAAGTCAACATCCTCAATGATTTTCAATTATTATCAATATCTCCCCATCCACAACCTACCTCTTTATTGGTTCATTGCTTCCTAAATATTATCTTTCTGTTCAACTTCCGTCTAAGTTGTTGTGATAACACACCCACACAACTTTATTGGTTCGTTGCTCTCACCTCGTCTAACTTACTACCTTGCCTTTAACGTTTTTGTTCCGGCGTTCGTTGTAAACAATCTTCATATTATCCTCATTATTTTACTGTTTATAAATCAAATCTACTCTCGTTACACTTGGCAAACTTTCTGAGTTGTTTGTCGTTAAGGGAGCTGTTAGAATTAGACAAAATAATAAGAAGAAGAAAAAAACAAGAAAGGAAAGCAGAGAGCAACACGTTTATTTGCTGATGTTGCTGTTTATGTTGGTTGTTGCTGTTGGTCTTCTCCTGACTGTTTGTTGGCCGCTGCTGTTACTGATATCTTGAACAACTTCTGAAGTTTCACAAAAATGCCTTGAAGTTAATTAAAAGTTGAAATCTTTTATGGCAAATGAATGATAGAAATTACTTGTTTTTCCACCAGAACGATAACCAAACCCCCACACCCCTTCCAAAAGGTGGTGGGGGAGGTGGATACTCATAAAAATTGATTGACCTGTCAATTTTCTTCTGTGGTCTGAATAGAAGTCAAATGAAAGTTGCAAGGAAATAAAAGAATTTTTTATTGGAAATTTTAAATTGGAAGTGGTTACAACTCCACTTCTGTTTTCTTTAAGGGGAAGGGGTAAATATATTTTACAATTTCCCTAAAGGTGTGGTAAATACCTTCTTTCTAACAAGCCCATAAACATATTTATTCAACAATAACTTCAAAATTCGGAGGCAATGTGTGCGTTATTATCACCGCCAACAATGGCCCCCCTTCCTCCACTTGATTTTGTGGTTTCATATCACCCTCAAAAGCTTATGTGAAATAATTGCAAAAATCACTACCACCACCACTACCACTCTACATGATAATAAATGTCACTACAACAACTACAGCCAACAAAAAAAGTTTTGCCAAAACTTTTTTCTCCATACTTGTTGAATTAATTAGAATGTTTTTGAAACACATAACCGAATATCTGGTGTGAACATTTTGTTTGAACAAACTAAAAATGTGCGAGCGGGAATGTTTGTCTGTAGGTGTGTGTGTGTGCGTGCGTTGCTTGTTTGGAATTGATATTAAAATAATGCACATAGCCAGCAGGCTTAAACATTTATTGCATTTAATTTAATAAATCAAATTATATTTTTTGTTGGTGTTTGCAAAAATTTTCAAATTATATTTTTAATATGCCTGTCAGTCAGTCTGTTTTAATACATATTTCAGTGATTTTAATTGTTTGTTGCCTTCAGGGGAGATGAGCTTCGGTTGTATGAGCAACACGTAATTTGTGTTAAACATACGACACCGAGATCTGGCTGGCGTATTAAATGCAGTCAATCAGTGGTTGTATTGACTGAATATGGAATTATAAATAAAAGACACGTAAAAGCCGTAAAGCGGATAGTATCGACCAATACACTGCTTAAAATGTTATAAATTATATGAAACTCGTTATTTACTTATTAATATTGGACATATCACATCGATTATAAAATTTATCATATTTCCACAAATATTCCAGAAGGGAAAAGGGTGACTTCTCTGATTTATATGAGTTCATCCCTATTTTTATTGGCTAAATAATATGGGGCAGCCTTTTTATCAACAATCACGTGTGGAAAAGTTGTACATGGACGAAATTTCAGAAATGGGACATTTTACATGGCGGGAAATGTAACGTACATTATGCTGAGCGGTTTTTTGAAAGTGTTAAAAGCAAGTAAGGTGAGTGTACATGCCACTGCATCACTGTGACGCACAATCCCATAAAAATTAGTTTGGCTTTTGGTTTCATATTTCAAGGACTGCCCGACACAGTTCTGGCCTCGGCCATTTCACATTTCCATTGGAAAATTTCGCATTTTTTAACATAATCGTACTCAGAACAGTTTGAAAAAGTCACATTGCAAAAAAGGAATTTATTTGTGAACATTTTCGTCCCATAATTTTTCACAAATTTCGACGTGGATAACACTGTGCAACACTGAAAATGCAAACAACTTCTAGTATGGATTTTTTGAAAGTACATATTTAGACTACAAAAACCCTAGTTGGGTTTTGTCCTGTCAGATCCAGTTCAGATTTTATGGCCTCATCTAAACCGGGCTAAATCTACACCTTTTTGCATTTATCAGGCCTTTATCTCAGAAACGAATAGGAATTTGGCCTTGCTGTCTTTAGCAATATTGTAGCCCTAAACTAGTAGAACTTATCTTTTGAAGAAACCACATAAGAAAAACTCCATCTAGGGCATCAAAATCTATAAAATATAGAAAATTTTACATAATTTCTGAAATTCTGGTCAGTATCGGCTAAACTGTTTGGAGTTGAACCAAGTAACCTTTTGCAAAAATTTTCCAAATAAAGTTCTCAACAATTCTTTAGAACATTCTGAAACTCTAAAATGCTTACTTCATGTTGTTTAAGCGGTATTTTGCATCATATCTTTTACAAAGCGTATTTCAAACACAGTTCACACCAACAGTTTATTCTCGTATTTCGGATTTTACTACATTTTTGACATTTTTATAAAACCGTCGTTGTAAAATGTACTGAAAACAACGGAATAGAGGCATTTTACAACAATGACATGTTCTGAAGAGTTGTGTATTACATTCCAGGGAATATTTTTCCAAAAGAAAATACTCAGAAAAAATTCACGGTTTTGGAGATACGGAGCGAAATGTATAAAAATTGTGGTATTTTTGCATATATTTTGAAATTTGAGGCAATAAATGTAGTTTTTCGAGTTCATTGTTTCTCTAAATATTTTATTCTTGTCCTTATCTACAAATTTGCTTCAGAGGTCAGAAGAAGATTCGCATTAGTTTCAGAGATATAGCCACGAATTTCTTTAAAAACTCAATATTTAGCCATGTTTAGATGGGGCCATAAAATCCGAGCTGGATCTGACACAACAAAACCCAACTAGGGTTTCTTGTCGTTTGGGTCTGTACTTTCAAAAAATCATCAGTTTGAATTGTTTGCACAAGATCACCTTAAAAATGTTGCACAGTGTAATCACGGCAAGAGTGAAATTAAATATTTGTTTGTCGATAAATGACCGCCATATAGCACTAGAGAAACTGGTTCAATGAATTCAACCGTGGTCAACACTCGCTAAAAACGAAGGTCGTGAGAGTCGACCAAATACGTTCGTTGTGCCAGAAAAAAATTAAGCCGTTCGTGAAAGGATAATGCAAAATCGCCATGTTATATACCGTCAGATAGAGGTACACTTGGACATTTCTTCCACTAAAGAATATTAATATTTGATATTGCATGAACACCCGGCCGCAAAAATGAATTTCCACGTCAGATTCAACACAATTTGACAATCGCTCAAAAAAATTGACAATCGATCTTGTCGATTGGTGCTACGAAATTGTGAAAAAATACAATCGCGGTGCTTCAAGTGTCGTTTATAAGATGTTTTTGTTGTAGCAGCATGTAACCTACCTAGAAGCATAGGTTTGATGCTGGGTTGGCAGGCGCTGGCCGAAACAAAATGGTTTCGGGTCAATCTGGTACGAAAGAACCCGCTGCCGAAGGATTGACGTTTATAAGATCGTCACAGACGAATCTAGGATCTGTGCGTATGACTTCGAAATAAAACAACAGTCGACAGTATGGGTATTCGAAAGCGACCCAAATCCAACGAAAGTTGTTCATGGAAGAAGCACTTCAAAACCTGCTTCCTTGGCAAAACAGACCATGTGGTGACTATACGGCAAGAGGCTAGAATGTCTTCTTATAGAAGACCAAAAGGAAGTTCTTCCACCCTTCTATAGGTCTTATAGATGGCCGGTAGGTCATCATCGAAGGCTAGGTAACTCCAAAAATGAGTTACAGATTTCCACTACATAAGGAAGAAAATCAAAAGTGTTCTCATAGAACCCTCACCTTAAAGAAGACCAAAAGTCTTTTTATAGAAGGACAGAAGTTCTTCTTATAGAAGACCAGAAGTCCGTCTTATAGAAGGGTGGAGGTCTTCTTATAGACGGACAGACGGTCTTCTTAAAGAAGGCCAGAAGGTCTTCTTATAAAAGGACGGTAAATCTTCTTATATAAGGCGGGTAGGTCTTTTTATAGAAGGCCGGTAGCTCTTCTTATAGAAGGACGGCAGGACTTCTTATAGAAGGCCGGTCTTCCTTTAAAAGGCCGGTAGGTCTTCCTGTAGAAGGTCGGAATGTCTTCTTATAGAAGGCCGGAAGGTCTTCTTATAGAAGACTGGAAGGTCTTCTTATAGAAGGCCGGAAGATCTTCTTATAGAAGGCCGGATAGTCTTCCTATAGAAGGCCGCAAGGTCTTTTTATAGAAGGCCGTTAGGTTTATATTTATGTTTATACCCTCAGCCTTTAGGCTAAAGAGGGTATTTACACTTTGATACGACCAAAAATGTGCCTCATCGAAATAATGGTTTTAGATCCCAAGTATGTTTGTACGATATCCGTTTCAGACAATTTTGAGTGGATCAAGCACTGTCCGTCCGTCTGTCTGTCTGTCTGTCTGTCTGGGTGGCTGGTGCGCACGATAACTCTCGAACGGATCAATCGATTCGGTTCAAATTTTGGGTATCGAAATATTTTGTCCAGATTCGATTTAAGTTCGAAGATGGGCCATATAGGTATACTCCTTCCGGTACCTCCCCCACAAATGTTCAAAAATTGTCACAAAACTTGTGCGCACGATAACTCCTGCAGGGAATAACCGATTTGGTCCATACTTTGCACATCGTCTACCAAACTTAGATGGGGTTCCAATATGGACTCAATCAGTCAACTCCGTCGGGTACCTCCCACACAAAATTTCAGAAAAGTTCAGTTTAGTACCTGGTCTCGAATCGCTTTAATTTTTGTCTACGCAAGTTGTATTCGCTGTCCTCTATACGACGCTGGAAGTTTCATTAGGGGCAAGTCCATACTTCTTGAGAAAATAGCCTGAAAGTTACAAAAAACCCTATGACACCGTGTGTAGTGGTTGGAGCGCAAGATAACTCTCGAACGGATCTTCCGATACGGTCCAAAATTTGGCTTTCGTAATATTTTGTCCAAACTTAGTTCAAGTTCAAAGATGGATTATATCGGTCCACTGCTTCCGGTACCTCCCCCAAAAAGTTCGAAAATGTTCGGAAAATTTGTGCGTACGATAACTCTTGAAGGGAGTAACGGATTTGGTCCATACTTTGCACATTATGAAATTTCTACCAGACTTAGATGAGGTTCCAATATGGACTCAATCGGTAAACTCCTTCGAGAACCTCCCACACAAAATTTCGAAAAAGTTCAGTTTAGGACCTGCTCTCGAATCGCCTTGGTTTTTGTTGTAACATCTTGTATTTACTGTCCCCTATACGAAGGTACAAGTTTCCTCAGGGACAAGTCCATACTTCCTGAAAAAATAGCCTGAAAGTTGGAAAACAAACCCTATGACACCATGTTTATGGGTGGAAGCGCAAGATAATTCTCGAACGGAAATGCCGATTCCGGCCAAAATTTGGCCTTCGTAATATTGTTTCCAAACATACTTTAAGTTCGTAGATAAGCCATATCGGTCCACTGCTTCAGGTACCTACCCCACAAAAGTTCAAAACTATTCGGAAAAATTGTGCGCACGATAACTTTTGATGGGAGTGACCGATTTGGTCCATACTTAACACATTCTCTTAAGATCTACCAGATATAGATCCGGTTCGAATATGGACTATATTTGTCCTCTCCATTCCGTACCTACCACACAAAATTTTGGATAAGTTCACTTTAAGACCTGCTATTGAATCATTTTGATTTTTGTTGAAGCAACTTACATTCGCTGCCTCAATTACGGTGATAAAAGGTAGTTTCAGGGGCAAGTCCATACTTCTTGAGAAAACAGTTCGAAGGGTGTAAAAACCCTCTATGGCACCCCCATGGTCTATGTCAGTCCATTCCTTTAAGTACGTTTTCCGCAAAATTTTTAGCTTTAATCTTACTCAACATTTTTGTCGGTTCATACGACCAAAATTTTGAAACCCCTTAAATACATAAGTTTTTTTTGTGAAAAAGTGTTTCAATTTGCACAGGCTGAGGGTATATCTCTGTCGGCAAAGCCGACTGATACTTTTTACTTGTTTATTTATGTTTTATATCTTCTATGATAAAATAAAAGGTCATCGTCAATGAATAATAATCCATACTCTTCCAGCTTAGGTAAGACCGCAGGAGAGAGGTGTCTTTTTGTTAATAATACCTTATGGCTATCATTACAGGTTAATGCTTCGCGTATCATCGGATTGTTCAGGTTCCGCCTCTTTTCAACAAATTTCAAGCTATAGTTAATGAGATACCTATCAATTCGGCAGATTCCAGATTTTTCATGTATTAGTTTACATTATGGCATTACAAATGTACACGCACCCCCTTTTCCAAATGCGTATAATTTCCATTTGTTGTGACGATATACCAAACCATGATGGAAAGCATACGTCACATAGGCCTGATAATTTGTTTATATATCAGAAGTCTAACTCTTTGTGAGAGCCCACCATTCATATTTAAAACTCTGTAATAAGCAAAATACAGTTTCTTAGGTTTGTCTAGTACAAAATCTACATGTCTGCAAAAATCAAGACCGCTTTGACATTATGTATTATGTTATCTCCAATATGAAGGTATGGAATGAAATGACAAAACTTCTTCTACAAAAGTCCAGTGGTCACCATGGACTGACATTTTGGTACGTTAAGTCGTCTTCTAGGTAAGTGTTCATCTTTCGTCTTAGAGCTGCGGCTGGTCCCTTATAAGCTATCAGAACATCGTCCGCATATACCAGTAACAAACCATCAGAGGGGATCCAGGTATGTCACTAATATAAATATTATATAGCAGGGGCCCCAATATTGAACCTTGAGGCACACCTGCTAATATTTGTCTTCGACTAGACTTGCGTTCACCAACTTTAACTGAGAAGTATCGCCCCTCGAGAAAGCTGCCAAATGACTTGAGCTTGTACAAAATGCCTTGATTCCAGACACTATTAAAGGCTTTTGCAAAATCTAAGCTTACGGCTTGCGTGCCATATCTTTTGTTGAGCCCCTCGGATACAATGTCCGTGAAGTAAGCAAGAGCATTGGTTGTAGAAAGTCCTGGATTAAACCCAAATTGGCAGTCCTTAGGAATCTGCCTATCTTCTATGACACGTCTTAATTGTTTTTGTATAAACATTTCCAATATTTTGCCAAAAGGTGACAACAGAGAAATAGGCCTGTAGCTATTACATTGTTTATGATCCGCTCCTGGTTTCGGGATAGGAACCATAAGAGCAATTTTCCACGCTTTTAGAAAATAACAAAGATTGATTCGAATATAATACAACCTGCTCGCTTCACAGCTATATCAGGTATGCAGTCTATACCACATGATTTCTTCGTGGGTCTTCGAGAAATCGCCCATTCATCATCTGCTGGTTTCAAAAAACCACCCGGTTCCCATTGTGACCTATCAGTGACAACCGAAACGTTAGCTAGACAATCACTGCCAAACGATACCAGGGCATTTCTCATGCCGATCTCTTTAGTGGTCTCATTTATGAGAACACTAAAGGAGTCGTCACTAGGAAATTCCCCTACTCGGCACGTGTTTTCTATGTGGTCAGCTAGCATTTCAGCTTTCGCTACTTCATCACAGATAATATTACCATTAGTATTGAGGAGGTCACTAACAGGATCTCTACCAGCAAACCTTTACCTTCTGATAGGTATTACTGTTAACTGCAATTCTCTGAAGGTAAGTTTGTCTACGATCATTTTCGTATTGATATATATTGCGTAAATCTGCTTTTAATAATGCCATTCTGTCGGGATCATGTGATCTACGCAATATTCTGGTGATTCTTTTTCGTTCTTTAATTAATCTTTGAATACGCGGAGGCAATTCTCCAAGAGTACCCCTTTTGTTTGATACCTTTGTTACGGACTCCTGTATAGCACTACGGAAGGCAGACTCTAACTCAATGATGCATTCATCGATGCCGCCAATATTAACATTTAACTTTTATTAGCAAGACCTGCTTGTAGTTTTCTCCTGTATCGGTTAATATTCATTCTGTGGTAGTTGAACCAGGTCTGCACCTCTCCTCTCTATACATTACCTGTCTCAACTGCCATTCGAATTGTTCTGTGATCAGATTCGTTATCTAATGTTGCTACTTTGTTCCCTCCACCTACCATTGATATACCTGGTGTATGAAGAAAAAGATCTATACGCAGCGCATGGTGCTAAATTCGGACATGCCGCTAAGAAGCTTTCTAAAATCCTACCCCTTGCATTTGTCTCAGTGCCTCCCCATAGATGGTGCTTGGTATTGAGATCTGCGCCTATAATAATATCGTTAATATTATTGTAAAGATTAACTATTGAATTCATATCGTTGATATGAAAGTCGAAGATAAAGGGAAATAAATGTGATGAATGTACCATCCTCCTTTAATACTTTTGCAGAAAAAGATTCTATACCACCACAATCAATATATATTCTCTCACTTCTAAGGCTATTTTTTATGAGAACAGCAGTTTCTCCTCCACAGCCTCCCACTCTGTTTTGACAGAAAACTTTGTATCCACGTATTGATAAACTTGGATACTGTACTGTCTTTGTGGATTAGACAGTCTATCTGATGCTGAATTGCGTATGGTTTTATTTCCTGCTGCAACAGCAACGTATTGAATACCAGGTTGTACTTTGGCAGCGGGTGCCAGCATGGCCATGGATTTGGCGCGAGCATTTCTTTAAGCTTTTGTGATTTTATCAATATAAGCCTTCCTTTTTGGGCAATGCGGGGAGCTCGCAACATGTCCCACAACATCGCAATTGACACATTTTACAGGTGTCAAATTCTTTGTTGCAGTTTCCACTGAGTTAGTAGCCGCAACTTCCTCTTCTTGTTTCTTGTTTGGAAGGGTGCAATTGCCCGGACCATGGGATTCGCCACAATTGACACACCGAAATGGCATACCGCAAAATGTCGAAGTATGGTTGTAGCGTTGTCACTTATAACACTGTGTCACATTTCTGCCTTTGCTTTTACGGATGTGTATGCCGCCGCTTTATTATTTACAGCTACTTTTTCAGGACCAGCTTTTTTGTAGGAGCTCCTATCTCAGTGGCAACAATCTTCTTAGGAACCGCAGTATTCTTCTTCGCAGTAACAGTATTCTCACCAACAGCTGCAGTCTTCGCAGTATTCACTTTTGTAGTTAATTTCTTCTTCGGTATAGCACCCTTAGATACCTTCGTCGCCGGCGATGCGACGTTAAACGCGCTACCGAGGTTTGCGGCTACCTCTGTAGCCCAGTCTTCCTGTTGTCGAATTGGATTCATTGGGACAGCATCTTCAGTGTCCACAAGCAAATTGCTTTCCAATAGCTCTTCAGGCGTAAATTGAGGCTTTACACCATCCTTAACGGAGAGTTGTTTTTGCAAATTGCAAATTGTACGATAAAACGCACCTTCTCGCCCGATTGCAGATGTTAACTTTCGCGTTGTGATATCTAATGTCTTCTTCAACTCGCTATTTTCATTTCTCAAGGCTGCTGGCATTTGACCAACAATTGCCTCCAATTTACAAATTTCTTCTGATTTCATTTTCCTCTTTCGAAATCGGTCAGAAATTATAACCGGGTAAGGAACATCGGTTTCATCAGCATCAGCATATTCTGCCTTAGCAGGATCTACAATAATTTCATTCAATTTAGCAGCTTTAATCACCATTTTGTTTGGAGTATCAGATTCATGAACTGCATCATCGGTAATAGGGATGTTATTACCGTCAATTTCCACAGATAATTCCATCTTGCGATATTGAGTCATCATATTTGAAAAGAAAATAATTTTAACATTTTTATATTTTATTTTTGACTGGAAAAACACAACCGACTCTTTCGAACACAAGTAAGAGAATCACTCAAGCGATCAGAAGTAGTTGTTCAGTATGTATATTACGGATATAAGATGTGTAAACATCATAACCATGAACATATGTGAAAATTTCTACTATATACTCTACATGTCCACAAACATATGAATAACAATTCCTCTCCTACAGTTATATATAACGGTATTTGTAAATTCAATCAGGTTGGTTCTAATCCGATGAACAGCAGTTGACCTTAACAGACCACAAAACTATCTATCCTGAATTCATTCCTAAATAATCATGATTAACTCATTGCCAATATCCTTCTTAACTTATGGCAAGTATCTTTAACTTTCAAAACTGTATTGTGTAGAAATTTCAACATTCTACACCACGTACACTGACCCATGAATATTAAATGTAAACACAGAAACAATTCTCATTTCCCTGTTGCTTAAGCAACACGAAAATGAGAACCAGAGACCGAACGGAATGCAGTCATGAAATTGCATTTATTATCTCTGCGTTCGTTTTTGTTTGTCCCACATTTCGCAAAGTAGTTCTGGTTAAAAAGGAAGAAGACAACAACAAAAAGGAAAAAAATACTTACAGTTTGATAAAAATTAACATTTGTTCAGAATTCCATGCATATTGACTGTTTGACGACTGACTACCAGCCAACCAATAGTCAGTCGACTGAATGTCCGAATGAATGAATAATTAATCAAATGTTGTCAACATTTACAACAAGGACACGAATGTCAACCACATGTGGGACAGACAGACAGATACACTCCACAATGCATTGCAGCAGTGCAATTCAGTGACTGAAACAAGCAATTATTGCAGTAGCTGCAGTCGTGGTAATGGAAGAGTAATGGAAAATTGTTTTACAATTTCACATACACACAGCTGTTCGCACACTTGTGCAAATTCTATGGAAAGTAGATGCCGTATTATCAGCCGTAGGGTAACTGCACCAAAAAATTTCATTGTTTTGTTTTTTTTTCGTCCCTCATAAATTTCATCAAATCAATGCTTAACTGAAAATAATGATAAAATGAAAACCGAGTGCAAAAAAACATTTTCATAATAAAATTTGCATATGATAAAATTGTTTGTGGTGCACATGAAGCGAAGCATGCCAAAATGTGTTGAATTTCAATTGATAGCCATTGAAAAATATTTTTCCAAAATAAATTGATAGATTTTGCTTTAATTTTTGGCATAGTTTTTTGGGGCGGAAATGTTTAAAAATTTTCGATTTATTTTATGAGAAAAATTGAATTCTGTAGCGTAATTACAAAGTTTAAATGGACATACGGACAAATGTTGGTTTAAAATGTTCAAAAATGCAGATGTTATTAGGTCATTCCAATGAGAATAACTTCGAAAGAGGCATTTTTCTATTTTCAAGAAATTCCTACTTAAAACATTAGTCTAAATCGAATATTCAAATTGCAGCCGTGTGCTAAATGTTTGGGAATATTTAATGTATTTCAAGATGTTTTGTACATGACATAATATGCACATTTTGGAAGACGTTGCGTGTATTATTTCAGCTGTATGGTTGTACCACATACCCCAAGTAATGGTCAACAACATTATAATCGCAAGGTCGCAATCTTCATCGTATCGTCGCAAAATTTTCGGTTCTGGTGGGGGTCCAAGAGTGGAAGAAGAAAATGAATTTGGGTATAAAATTTTAGGGTTCGAAATCGGAAAAACACCTCTGTGGAGAAATAACACGGTGCTCTTGAACCAAGTTGAAATAGAAGTTGCTTACACCTCATAGATGAGAAAAATAAAAAAAAAAAAAACAAAAAATAAATAGCGATTCAAGCTAAGTTTAAGGGTTTTTAGGTTACACGATTTTGCTAATCCTATCGACATGGGACTAAAGAAAATGTTGTAGCTATGAACATTCTCTACAAGATTGACTTTTATGATATCTTCGTAGTTTTTACCGTTATTGAGATATAGAAGTTCAAATTAGGACAATGGTTTGACTGTATCATTGTATTACAATGTTATTACAGTGCACCTTAACTAACTTTAAATGAAAACCGCTTACACCAGGGAAGTTTGTGCAAGTTTGTGCGGATTCTGAAACAGCAATGTTTATAGATGAAAAATATCTAAAAAGAAGAAAAATTCGCTAAATAGAATTTTAAATAAATCGCGATTCAAGTTAATATCTTTAAGGTTTTTTTAGGTTCTCACGATTTTGCCTGGAAACCGCAAGTTCTATCGAAATGAGAGCTATCAAAATTCTCTACAAGATTGACTTTTATGATATCTTCGTAGTTTTTACCGTTATTGAGATATAGAAGTTCAAGTTGGGACAATGGATTGACTGTATCACCTCTTTATAAAACAATGTGATAACTGCAATTTCCCAAAACTGATACAACCTAGGAAAAAAAACGAAAGCCAATCTTGTAGAGAATTTTAACAGCTACAACATTTATATAAGCATCTTGTTTTGGAATACCCTCAATAAAGGCGGAGATATTATTGAGGGTATTCCAAAACAAGAAAAACCAGTAAGGAAAGAATCAAAGTGGAAGGCCGACTATATGACACCCTACACCATTGTGAATATGTACAAAAATGGAATAATTAGTTAACACGTAAAAAGTATCAGTCGGCTTTGCCGACAGAGATATACCCTCAGCCTATGTGAATTAAAACTGTCATCTACGGATATTTGAACATGCCGACAGAAATGTGGATTAGGATTAAAGTTCAAAAGTGTTGCGAGGAGGTACTTGAAGGAATGGACCGGTATTGCTCATCTTCGAAATATAAAATATAAATATAAAAAATTAAAAAAAAAAATAATTTTTTTTTTAAATTGAAAAGAATACTACTTGGGTTTTCATAAAACTATTACAATTCTTATAAAAACTCATGTGTTAAAAAAAATCCATTTGTGTGAAAAAGCTATAATTTATATGGGAAAAGATATGGACAAAAAATAAAAAATTTTACCCATGTAATTTCAAAAAATTTAAAAAGTGTTAAGCGGACGGAAAGGGACTGCTACAAAATAAACATGTGCTGAAAGAAGACACCCTCGGGCATCATTTTGTAAAAACGAGACTTTGTTCCAAGCTGTTTCCTAAGAGTTCTAGTCCACTAAACTTAGAATTTCACTAAAATTTAGCACCTGAGGAAAAATAAAATAGCTAGCTTTGTGTAAACTCTATGGTAATTTATTAACGAATCTTAAAGCCAACAATCCTACCTACTTAACAAAAAAACAATGAACACAATATCTGTTATAGCTTCTGAGAAATAGCTGCTTCTTTCTCTAGAAATTTGCAATAATTACGTATTTTCCAAAATTGGGAAACATTATTCGTTTTTAGGAGCACTCCCACTCCTTCAAATATTTTGATCTAATTTTTTGCTTTCCTTAGTTTTAATATGTTTGCTATCGAATCCAATATAGAAATTAACAATCGGTCACAACAAAAAATTGGGGCTTTGTCCAGGAAAATCGATTTCTGAACCACTGTGCGTCGTAATCAATGCAGCGAATGCAAGTTGCTTCAACAAAAATCAAAGTTATTTGAGAGCAGGTCTTAAAGTGAACTTTTTCGAAATTTTGTGTGGGAGGTACCCGAAGGAGTGGATCGATAGAGCCCATATTGTAACATCATCGAAGCCTGGTAGATTTTTTACGATGTCGAAAGTATGGAACAAATCGGCCACTCCCTTCATGAGTTATCGTGCGCACAATTTTTCCGGACATTTTAGAACTTTTCCCCCCACGTCCCCCACGTACCTGAAGGAGTGCACCGATATGGCTTATCTTCAAACTTAAACTAAATTTCGACAAAATCTTACGAAGCCCAAATTTTGGACTGAATCGGCAGATCCGTTCGAGAGTTATCTTGCGCTCCAACCACTACACACGGTGTCATAGGAGTTTTTTGCACCTTTCAGGCTATTTTTCAGGAAGTATGGACTTGACCCTGATGAAACTTATACCGTAGTATAGGGGTCCTAATCTGAACTTTTCCGAAATTTTGTGTGAGAGGTACCCGAAGGAGTAAACCGATTGAGTCCATATTGGAACCTCATCTAAGTCTGGCAGAAGTTTCACGATATGCAAAGTATGAACCAAATAGATTACTACCTTCGAGAATTATCGTGGGCACAAATTTCCCGAACTTTTGTGGGGTCGTACCTGAAGGAGTGGACCGATAAGGCTTATCTTCAAACATAAACTAAGTTTCGACAAAATATTACGAAGCCCAAATTTTGGACCGAATCGGCAGATCTACAGTTATCATGCGCTCCAACCCCTACACACGGTGTCATAGGAGTTTTTTGCACCTTTCAGGCTATTTCTCAGGAAGTATGGACTTGACCCTGATGAAACTTATACCGTAGTAAAGGGGTCCTTAACTGAACTTTTCCGAAATTTTGTGTGGGAGGTACCCGAAGAAGTAAACCGATTGAGTCCATATTGGAACCTCATCTAAGTCTGGTAGAAGTTTCACGATATGCAAAGTATGAACCAAATAGGTTACTACCTTCAAGAATTATCGTAGGCACAAATTTCCCGAACTTTTGTGGGGGAGGTACCAGAAGGAGTGAATCGATATTACCCATCTCACTGTGCAACACGACAATTATTAACCATATTTTGACACCGCAGTGTGATAGAACACCAAAAATGAGAAGACACGTGTCTCCCTATTTCATCAACTTTCGCGGTTATAGTCCTCCAAAGGTTAGGACTAGGTTAGTCAGGACTATATCTTCCAAGTTTTGTTATACAGCTATACAGTTATGTCAAACCGACCAAATTCAAGCAAACTATCAACTACAAAAATGTACCTCAGATCTCAAAAAACATCTTTCTAGATTATACGAACTCTGTAGAAACGGATCTTAATGGTCAAAGTAGCAAAACAATTGCGATCTTTATTCTCTGTTCTAGGATTCTGCTCCATAGATATTAAACCGTTTAAAATTCAAGAAAACAATGGACCAAATTAATGTAGCAAAGGAATCAATAAACAACTTTCTGGAACATGCGAAATGTCTATGAAGGGTTCTTAATGGTAAAAAAATCTAATTTTTATACTTTTTTCTCCGACTCTGGTCCAAAGATACGCAACCGCCCAAAAATTAAGGATACAGTCAACTACGAAAATGTACTTAAGATTTCAATAAACAACTTTCTAGAACATAAAAAGATTCTAGAAACTGTCCTTTAAGCTAAAATTCACGAACAATTAAATTAATTTTAACGTTTCCCCCAGCTCAGGTCTGGAAATAACATATTGTTCAAAACTCAAGGAAATTTAAATGGTTTGTTAATTACGGACCTGAACAGGAAAGGATGATTTAAAATAATCGAATTTTGAGCTTGAAGGACCGTTCCTAGAATCTTTTAATGTTCTAGAAAGTTGTTTATTGAAATCTTATTTACATTCTTGTAGCTGACTGTATCCTTAATTTTTGGGCGGTTCGGTATCTGTGGACCGGAATCGGAGAAAAATGTATAAAAATCGAATATTTTCAAAAATTTTTGGCTATTTTCACATTTAAGAACCGGTCATAGCCATTTCGTATGTTCCAGAAAGTTGTTTGCTGATATCTTTGCTAAATTATTGTGGTCCATTGTTTTCTTGAATTTTGAACGGTTTAATATCTATGGAGCAGAAGCCGAGAAAAGAGGATAAAAATCGCAATTGTTTTGCTATTTAGACCATTAAGATCCGTTTCTACAGAGTTCGTATATTCTAGAAAGATGTTTATTGAGATCTGAGGTACATTTTTGAAGTTGGTTGTTTGCTTCAAATTTGAGCGGTTTGATAGCTGTATAAAAACACATGAGAAAAATTTTAAAAGAAATTTGACCATGGAGATTTTGACCTTGCAGATGAAGTTTGATGGGTTGTATGTGTTCACAATTTGTTCTTTAAGACAATAGCTACAACTTTGCCTCTGAGATAAATTTAAATTTCCTAACGGTTTGGAAGATCTAGTTCTGACTAATTGACCCTTTTTACATCAAAGCATCAAACTTTGGAGGCCTATAACCGCGAAAGTTGATAAGATACGAAAAAACGGCGAGACGCGAGTCTTCTCGTTTTTTGTGTTCTATCACACTGTGGAGTCAGAATATGGTTAATAAAACATGACTCAAAAAATTACACACAGTGTCTTCGAACTTAAAATAAGTTTGGAAAAAATATTACGAACACCAAATTGTGGACCGAATCGGTTTGCCGGTATGAAAGTACCCAGCAAAATGTTCGATGCCAAAGATGCCATTCAATCATGGGTGCAAGTAGTCTGGCATGTCATCGATGAATTTTATTTGACCGTGGATACCAAAAGATGCTATTCATTTTTGGATCCAAAGCATGTCATTTACACCAATGTTTTGACATATCATTTTCATCAATGCACTATGGACCCAATGACAGGTTTTTGAGGCAACAAGTCACTGGAAGCTGCTAGACATTTCAAATTTCGTCCTGATGTTTATATTGAGCATAAAAATATATCTACAAAATTTGGAAGGAATCGGTTCAGATATAGATATAGCTTTCGTATATATGTTTCAACCGATTTTATATTTTAGCCGCACTAAGGTCACAATTTGCATTCGATGACTTTAAAATTTGATATGGTACATCCTGATCAACTAAGAATCACTTCCAGAAAATTTGGTTCTGATCGGTTCAGGTATATGGTAAATTTCAAATTTCCTTTACAATTCCATAGAAAAAAATTAAAAATTTTTTTGGTGAGCACATCCGCCATTTTTGATACATGGGTTACGAAAACAATCGGGGTTTCAAATCTGTTCGCGTTCACAAAATTGGATGCTGCACTCAAAAGTTATGGGGGGTTTTACTCTCTTATAAAGAAAAAATATTTACAAATTCCTATTGTGTAGTAATAAGAACATGTATATATGAATCGTTAACAGCATTTGATATCTATCCGTAGATGCTAAAATAGTTGCTAAATTTATTTTTATTTTCGCGGAAAATCAAAAAATATTGAAGAAATGTTGAAGTAAATTTTATTTATTCTAACTCAGAGTCCATAAAAATCTCTAAACAAATAATTTAAAAATACGTACATAATCTAGAAAACGCGTAGAAAAATGTGAGACCAAAATTATAAAGATCGCGTTTATAACTTGAATATTACAGCAACAACAAAGAACGGAAACTTATTGTTGGGAATTATTTCAAAAATATATTTTTTGGTTAAATACGAAAAATTTGAAAAAAAAATGTTGGGAGTTATTCCATTATTTCGCTAAATTTCCATACAAATCCTGAAGTATTTTGCTTAAACTTCTACAAGAAAAGTAATTAGTCATCGTGAAAGTATATTTGCTTTCTGTGATAAGCAATAGAAATAAGAAGTTGAGAGTAATATTGAAATTACAATCAAAGAAAAAACATAGAAGTTAAAAACCGTATAATTCGCGAATCCGTTTAAATCAGTTGAGGTGCACGTGATTTTCGGATACAGGGAGTCCATGTCTATCAATATGCATGGATTTTCCCATGTTTCATTCAGCGGCCAAAGTGTGCCATCAGTTGCATCTTACTATTCAAAAAACCTTCAAGTGGGCAAAAATTACGCGATGTGCATATAATTATAAGGTGCATCCGATTTCAATGGCCGCCTATTAAAAATACGTCAATATAAATTATTTTAGACAGATTCGCCAAGAACTGCGGATGTGCCACCACATTCTATTTTGGGGTAAATAGGGATATTACTCCCGAATCTTTGTAATTTGTGACACACCTTTTTGGCAAATATTATAATCGCGTATAAAGGATTACATTTTTGTAAAAATAATCAAAGAAAATCGCGGTTCAATTCGCGGAATTGTCAAAATATATTTTTGCAGATTTTCCTACTTTCAAGGTATCTATATCCGGCGTTTTAGTGGATGGATTCGACCGCGGAAGAGCTCATTAGATCCGGCACGTAAAAAAACTAAAATCACGCGTGGTTCAGGGGTACCTGTACGACAGTTGTAAATTTTAAAGCCAAAAAATAGGTTTTTTCAAAAAATTTACGCACCAAATTTTCGCCTTTGGACTCCTATTACTAGGAAGCTGTACGGAGCACACTCATGAGATATACATCGAACGACGTGGAATCGCGAGTTCTACAACCCTATTTACTAGTTTCGATTATTATATAGTTGCACCATCTAATTATAAGAAAAATTCGAAAAAGACTGAAATCAAAACTTCAAAATGTCAGCATCGATTTTAGGGGGATGCAGTGTATATATCGAAAAGTCATACACAAGAACCATGTTGCCCAAGGGGTATACTTTAGTTCTCTCTTTGAGCACAGGTTTGAGTTTTGCGTGGTTTGGCCAGAAATCAAGAAAGAACACAAAAAAACTTGTTTACTTCAACACATTTTTCCCATTTTTTTATATTACCACCAACGCAGCTTCCACGAAAATTATTTGTTATGGTCCATATTATGAGATCGTGGCTAAAACATTTCAATTAATATACATTTATTCATATTTTATAAAATATATTAACAGTTCGCGACTTATTAAATGGTGAACCTCAACTTCAACGATTGTAAAACTTTTTTGAATATTACCATATACCCTTTCTAGCCTAAAGGCTGAGGGTATAAAAAATGTTGTAGCTATGAAAATTCTCTACAAGATTCACTTTTACGATATCTTCGTAGTCGTTACAGTTATCGAGATACAGAAGTTCAAATTAGGCCTCCTTATATAACAATGTTATACACAGTGCACCTTAACTAACTTTAAATGAAAACCGCATACATCAGGAAAGTTTGTGCAAGTTTGTGCGGTTTCTGAAACAGCAATGTTTATAGATGAGAAAAATCCAAAAAAAGAAAAAATCGATGGACGGACTTTTAAATAAATCGCGATTCAAGTTAAACATTTTAAAGGTTTTTTTAGGTTTTCACGATTTTGCTTGAAAACTGTAAGTCCTATCAAAATAGGACTAAAGAAAATGTTGTAGCTATGAAAATTCTCTACAAGACGACATTTTCATAGTTTTTACTGTTATTGAGATATAGAACTTCCTCCTTATAAAACAATGTGATTACTGCCATTTCCCAACTTAAACTTATATACCTAAAAACTGGTACAACCTAGGAAAAATTACGAAAGCCAATCTTGTAGAGAGTTTTCACAGCTACAACATTTATATTCGCATCTTGTTTTGGAATACCCTCAATAAAGGTTGAGATATTATTGAGAGTATTCCAAAACAAGTAAAACCAGTAAGGAAAGAATCAAAGTGGAGGGCCGAATATATGACACCCTACACCATTTTGAATATGTACAAAAATTGAGTAATTAGTTAACACGTAAGAAAGTATCAGTTGGCTTTGCCGACAGAGATATACTCTCAGCCTATGTGAATTAAAACTTTCATCTACGGACAGATCGAATGGACATTTGAACTTGCCGACAGAAATTTGGATTAGGATTAAAGTTCAAAAGGGTTGCGAGGAGGTACTTGAAGGAATGGACCGACATAGTCCATTATGGAAGTGGATCTTATTTTGGGAGTCATATCTTTTTGATAGATATCGCGTCCACTAGTCATTTCAGTGGGTCATCATATAACTTTTGGACCAGTATGCCAGGAAGCATGGACTTGTCCACGGAAAACACAATATCGCTGTAAAGAGGACCACAACGAACAATATCGGTATACATTTCCAAAGGATCTTCGAACAGACACTAAACTGCACTTAGACACAAATTGAATTGAGCTTTTGTGTTTGAGGGGAACGATATGGGCCATTTTAGAACTTAAACTAAATTTGGACAAAATATTCGGAGATCCAAAGTTTAGACCTAATTGGTGGCCCTGTTCAGGAGATATCTCACATACCATTTTAGTGACATTTTTCAAATATTGGGGGAAGTAAGGAAGTTGTGGACCGGTGTTGCTCATCTTCGAAATATAAAATATAAATATAAAAAATTAAAAAAAAAAAACACTGTAAAAAATTTTTTTTTGGAAAAAAAATATTTTTAAAACATTTAAATTTTTTTCTGAAATTGAAAAAATACTCCTTGGGTTTTCATAAAACTCTTATAAAAAAACTCCATTTGTGAGAAAAAGCTATAATTTATATGGGAAAAGGTATGGAAAAAAACTCAAATTTCTGCCCATGTAATTTCAAAAAATTTAAAAAAGTGTTAAATCGACGGAAAGGGACTGTTACAAAACTTAGAATTTCACTAAAATTTAGTACCTGAGGAAAAATAAAATAGCTCGCTTTGTGTAAACGCTATGGTAATCTGTTAAAACGAATCTTAAAGGCAACAATCTTACCAACTTAACAAAAAAAAAAAAAACACAATGAACACAATATCTGTTATAGTTTCTGAGAAACAGCTGCAATTTTCTCCAGAAATTTGCGAAAATTACGTATTTTCCAAAATTGGGAAACATTATTCGTTTTTAGGAGCACGCCTTCCAATATTTTGATCTAATTTTTTGCTTTCCTTAGTTTCAATATACATATTTACTATCGAATCCCATATAAAAATTAACAATCGGTGACAACACAAAATGGGGGTTTTGGCCAGGAAAAGCGATTTCTGAACCACTGTGCGTCGTAATCAATACAGCGAAGCCAACAGCTTCAAGTTGACTTTAGGACCTGTCGCTTTCATGTTTGATGTAGCAACTTTTATTCACTGCCCCCCATTTAACGGTATAAGTTTTATCAGGGGCAAGGCCATACTTCCTAAGAAAATAGCCTAAAAGGTACAAAAAAAACGTCCTATGACACCGCGTGTAGTGGTTGGAGTGTAAGATAACTTTCGAACGGATCTGCCGATTCGGTCCACGATGTGGTCTTCGTAATACATTGTGCAAATTTAGTTTAAGTTCGAAGATAAGCCATATCGGTCCACTCCACTATAGGTAATTTGGCCTGTTTTTGAGGCAAAAATTAATAGCGGTGGATAAGTGGGCTTTTTATACATTTTTATTGCTTTATATGCAAAAGTAAGATAAAACAAAGAATTGCAACGTAAAATTCGGATATAGCGAACATCGGTTATAAGAAACTGCGTTTATAGCGAAAGTTTTATGTTTCCAAAGAATTTTTCTTAATATTTGTACACACATTCAACTTCTTAAAACGACCACATTACCTCGCGAATGTTACCCCGCGAATAGAATTTTTTACAATTTGTTACGATTTTCAGGCCCGCTTTAAAGCAGAAGCGGATAGCGACGAATTTAAGCACTGTTTCAAATATTTAAATATATGATATTTAAAAGTAGGCTTTAATAACAATTTTACAAACGAATACGTCTATAGCGAACGCAGGATATAACGAACAACTTTTCTTTTTCCTACCCCCTATTCTCATTTTACCTATTTTATCCGTTCCAACCCAATAAAAGCGGTTACAATAAAAGAAAAACGGTTACAATGAACTAAAGTACTGATCCGCCGAAAGATTTTTATAAACATTCATATGTTTAAAATATTTATTCGCGAAAAGATCTGTATAAATATTATATTTTTAAAGGACCAAGTAAATCACGCAATCATGATCCCTAGTTAGAACTTATTACAGCTATAATTAACAAAAATGTTGACCACAACACGTATGTACATTTTTAGAACACATAGTGAATATTTCTTTAAAGAAAATGTCTTTTTAGGTCAAATCGGATGCTTTTTCGTATTTAATATTTCCTTCACCAAGCAAAAAATTAAAAAAATATATATTTTTCTGCAAGGAGGGCACCTTCAAAAAAGTGATATAACTCAAAAAACGCAAAAAATCGCACCTTGGTAATTATGTAGTTGATTCAGAACCCTTTGCTGAAGATATTCCCAATAGCAGAATCACGGCCAAACACGGCCAAATTAGTATAAGTCTATATGAAATGAGTTTAAGAAAAATAAAATATTTATTTTTGACTTTTTTGTGTTTTTTGGTCTCTACCCATAATGTTTAAGCTAAATTATATATTAAATAAATTCCTCTCGCAATTACCAATCTGTTCCATTTTACATATATTTACATTTGGCTTATTTTCCGCGGTTTTAAATGCATTGAAATATGTCATACAATATATATATTTTTTAGTTCTTCTTCGAAATTCTCACTTTGGCTGCAATTTAAACCGCGATAATGACGCTATTTTGAAATATATCATTCATATTAATAAATTTTGACATGTTCTTTTTTTAATGCCAACTAAAAAATTATTATTATTAAAAGTTGCAAAATCGACTTTTTGCCTCAAAAACTGGGCAAATTACCTATAGTGCACTCCTTCAGGTACCTCCCCCACAAAAGTTCAAAAATGTTCGGAAAAATTGTGCGCACGACAACTCTTGATGGGAGTGAACGATTTGGTCCATACTTTACGCATCCGAATATATCTACCACATATAGATCAGGTTCGAATATAGTCTATATTTGTCCAGTCCTTCGGGTACCCCCCACACAAAATTTTGGATGAATTCACTTTAAGACCTGTTCTCGAATCACTTTGATTTTTGTTGAAGCAACTTGCGTTCGCTGCATCAATTACGACAGTAAAAGTTTTTTCAGGGGCAAGTCCACACTTCTTGATAAAACAGGCCGAAAGTTGCAGAAAACCCCTATGACACCTTATGTAGTGGCTGGAGAGCTTGAATACTGCGTTCGTCCATACTTTAGAAACTGTAATATTTCTTCGAATATTAGATGAAATTCGAAGGTGCTGCTTATAGGTCCACTCCTTCCGGTACCTCCTCCACAAAAGTTCGAAAATATTCCCTAAAATGTTACGCGCGATTTCTCATAGACGTAGCAACCGATTTGATCCAAACTTTGGATCTCTAAATATTGTCGAAACTTAGTTTATGTTCAACTTTGGGACCTATCGGGACCGATTTGATCCAAACTTTGGATCTCTAAATATTGTCGAAACTTAGTTTATGATCAAATTTGGGCCCAATCTGTCCAGTCCAATAGTTTTGTGTGGTTCGAGGATACTTTGGACATTTTACCGAAGGTTTTCCTAGTGGCCCTGTTTACAGCGATATTTTCCTAGGCTAGTATGATAAAAAGCCCTATCTATCGATATCCCCGCAAATTTTTGAGCTTTAATCCTATTCACACTTTTGTTGGTTTATACGCCCAAAATTTTGAAAAATTCTCAATCCATACATTCTGAGGGCAAAGCCGACAGATACATTTTTACTTGTTATTATTTTATTTAAAAATTTATTTTATCTGGATCGGGTTCGGATTTTATGGCCCTATCAAAACATGGTTAAATAATGAAATGTTAAAGAAAATCGGGGCCACCGTGGTGCAATGGTATGCTGAAGGTCCTGGGTTCGATTTTCTCGGCCAAGCAACATCAAACAATTTTCAACGGTGGCAAAATACCCCTCTGTAATGTTGGCGACATTTCCTGAGTATTTCAGCCATGTAAAACTTCTCTACAAGTGGTGTCTTAAGACACGCCGTTCGGACTCGGCGATAAACTGTAGGTCCCATATCATTGAGCTAATATGAATCGGGGTGTCCCATCTGAGATGTTTGTGGAACAATTATATATATAACTCAAAAACCAATACGAATCCTTCCATGAACTCCGCAGCAAACCTGTAGATTAGAACAAAAAGAAAATATATGTGGAAAAATGAACTCGAATAACTGCATTTATTGCCTCAAATTTTATAATATATCTAAACATGCCATAACTTGTATATATTTCTCACCATATCCTCTAAACCGCTAAATTTTTCGTAGGGTTATCTTCGAGATAAATATACGCTAGAAAGTAGTACACAACTGTTCAGAACATTCTGTTGTTGTTTTTAACAACACTTTTATAAATATATCAACAATGCATTGAAATCTCAAATATGAGAATAAACAGCCTGTGTGAACATTGTTTGAAATATGTTTTGTAGAAAGTCATGGTGGTTGTTCTAACATGTTAGAAAGTATGATATGAAATACCGCCTAAACAATATGAAATAATTACTTTAGAATGTTCTGAAGAATTATTGAACAAATTGTTTGCAAAATTTTTGCTAAAGGTAACATGGATTTAAATCACAACAGTTTAGCTGTTACTGACCATAATTCCAGAAAATATGAAAATTTTCCTATATTTTTCAATTTTGATACTATATATGCGGTTTTCCTAATTCGTCTATTTGACACTTAAGTTCTACTACTTTAGGACTACAATATTTATGAAGACCGCAAAGCAAAATTCCTATTAGTTTCTGAGATAAAGCCCACATCAATGGAAAAAAGTGTCGTTTTAGCCTGCTTTAGATGAGGCCATACAATTCGAACCCGATCTACAAACACGAAACCCAACTAAGGGTTTTGTAGTCTCAATATGTACTTTCAGAAAATACTCACTAAAAGTTGTTTGCATTTTCAGTGCTGTACAGTAAATATAGCTATAATCCTCAAAAAACCAAAATCGGAAGGTGCTGTTGTATATGGACTATACCAAAATGTGAGCTGAGATAGATCATTTTCAAACTTAAACTATCTGCAGAGAAAAGACGCAAAAGATGTTAATCAACAATGTGTACAGGAGTTACATTTTTAATATGCCCTCCATTGTATGATGTTGGAGGTTCTAAAAAGCAAGTACATAAAAGCCTTTACTTTTTCCTACATTATCACAGTAAAGTGTTTTCTCCGAAATACCCTATACAAATTCATTAAATTTGTACTATGGTTGTACAATACATAAATCGCTAAATTACAGAAACATTTTAGTTTTCGTTTTCTATTTCTCCCTAATTTAACGTAAAAGGGTTTCACTTCCAAAAACAGAGGAAAAGAAAATATTCCTGGAAAAAATAAATTCGCTTATTATTTATTAATTCACCCATTCTGTGAATAGAAAATAATGGAAGGCAAAAAGTGGATTCATAAAATTGTCTATTTTATGAGTTGTTGCCTTTTTGTATCATTTTTTGTATTATGATAGAATGAAAGGAAAAAAGAAAAAGAAGAAGACCCAAACAAATTATTACTTAGAACAAAAAGGTTTCTCTTTTTGCGGGTACACATAACTTCAAATAATGTGTAATATATAGCAAGGACATAGAGTGGAAATCACTTTGCTCTGAGAAAAGAAATGTATTGTTAGAGTTAATGGGAACACACAGTTTTAAGGAAAGACTAATCATAATAACAGCTTTTAAAAGAAAGTTGGGAAACCACAACAATTCTAGTCATTTCTCAAAGAGCATATTGTAAATTCTAATAAGAAGATTAGTTTGTAGTTATAAAATAATTTCGAAGGATAATATATTAATTAATTAGGGATTTTATTGAAAATATTTTAATTATATTATATTATGCAAGTAAGTACCAGTTACCTCGTTTGCGGAAGGGAAATAAAATACAAATAAAAATTATTTAATATGGAAAATGGTGAAGATTAATTAAATCAAGGCAGCCGAATCTTTCGTATCGGATAGACCCGAAACCAAAAGTGTTTCGGCCAGCGGTTCCCAAGCCAGCCTCAGACCTATGTTCTGAACTGTGCTGCTAAATTTAAGGAATTTCCAATTCTATCTCAATCTTCCAAATTTCAGGATTCCACCTATATCCGTTCATCCAATTGTACTAAAAACCTTCTGGCCTAGGCATCACGCCGTGTCGCCAGGCCTCATTTGACATTTTTTTTGGAAAGTTTGACAGTTTTTAGCCTAAGCGTACTCAGGACAGTTTCGCATACGGCCATGTGTTGTGTTCTTTACCGTGACTTGAAAAAAAATCACTTTGTGAATTTACTACTAAACATTTTCGTCCGATAATTTTTCACAACTTTTGACGTGAATAATTACGGCAAGAGTACATCGATCAAATTAAATATTTGTATGTCGATAAAGGACCATCCTATAGCACTATGAAAAACTGGTTTAATGAGTTCAATCGTGGCCGACACCCGCCAAAAAAAATCGAAGTTCGTGAGGGTCGTCCAAAAACGGTCGTTGTGCCAGACAAAATTAGGCCGTGCGTGAACGGATAATGCAAGATCGCCATGGTATGTACCGTGAGATAGAGGCATCCTTGGGCATTTATTTAATCCACCAACTAACATTTGATATTACACGAACTCTTGGCGCCAAAATGGGGATTTTATCGTCGGATCCCGTGTTGGTCGGTGCAAGAAATTTCGAAAAAAAAAAAATACGCGATGGTTCAAAGACGGTGCTTAAAAAGACGTTTATAGGGTGGATCCAGGTGACGAATCATGAAACTATGCGTATTAGCGTAAAAGCGTTCAAAAACCATGTTTTGGAGGTGTCTCAATCAAGCCACTGTAAACAACCCAAAACGTGGTCGTATATCAAACTGTCCTGAGTACACTTAGGCTGAAAACTATTAAAATTTTCAAAAACAAAATGTCAAATGACGCCTGGCGACTCGGTGTGTTGCCTAGGCCAGAAGGTTTTTTAGTGACCCTCGTACACATACATATGTAGGAATTTCTAAAACTACCTCCATGTCTCAATAATACACTCAAACAGTAATCCTAAAATTCAAATTTCAGGATCCCAGATCTATCCATTCACCTAAATCCAAATAGTACCAAATTTAGTATAATTTAGTAATTTTCGTACACATATGTAAGTACTAATTTCCAAAATTACTTCCTTATATCAGCCCTGCATCCCAGCCTTGCTTCCCAATCCAAATTTCAAGCTTTTAGCTTTATTCGTTTACATATTACCAAATGGTACCAAATTTAGTACATTTCAGTACTTTTCCTACACTTAGGGTTCGAGTTTTTAAACCCCTTTTGGTAAATCTGTCATACAAATGGTACCATATTTAGTACCTTCTAGTACTTTTCGTAAACTTATAGGTCGAATTTCCAAAACCCCTTGGGTACATCACTCTTACTTTCCATCAGTGACCCACATCCCAAATTTATCTTCCCGTTTGCCTAATACAAAGGGTACCATTTCCAAAAACCCAGCCCTATCTCACTCCTACACACAAGTAACAACCCAAAATAAAAATTTCAAACTTCTAGCTTCAGCCGTTTCGCCTGGGCGGTGATGAATCAGTCAGTCAGTGAATCCCTTTTTAGGTACAGATTAGGGAAGAATACAACCATTGCAGAACAAAAAGAAAATAATAAAATGTTCCATGTCAAAGACGAAGAACGCATATGCTGCGACCAAATCCGCTTCAGACAATTTGGAGTCGAGTTTTGTCCGCACATCTATCTGTTTGTTTGCGCTTGACTGGTTGGTGACCCTACAATGGGCACGTTAACTGTCGAAAGGAGTAACTGGCATAAGTCCAGTCAATTGCTAAAACTTAAATAAAGTTCACGAGGGTCCATAGCGATCAGCATCTTGGGTACTTACCTGACAAAATGTTAAAAATTTGAAATAATTGCAATTAACCGATTTGGTCCAAAACTTGGCATTGGTAATTTTTTAGTCCAAACTTAGTTTATGTTCGGTCCCCTCCCTCGGGTGTCTCCCCCACAAAAAATCAATTCTTTCGCAAAAATTATGCGCACGATAACTCTCGAAGGGACTAACCGATTTGGTCCACTTCGTTATATTTCTACCAGATATAGATCAAGTTCGAATATGGAATATATCGTTCCACTCCTTCGTCTACCTCTCACCCAAAATTTGGGAAACGTGCAGTTTAACATCACCTCTCAAATCATTTTGATTTTTGTTGTAAAAATTGATATTCGTTGTCCCCATAACGACGGTGCAATTTTTTTCAGGGGCGAGTCCGTACTTCCTGAGAATATGGTCCGAAAGCTGTAAGGTACCGTGTATAGTGGATGCAGGGAACGATAACTCTCCATCGGATAAACCAATTCGATCCAAAATTTGGCAGTCGTAATATTTTGCGCAAACTTACATAAAGTTCTAAGATGGAGCATACGGTCCACTCTTTTGGGTGCCTCCCCCGCAACAGTTCAAAAGTTTTCGCAAAAATGGTGCGCACGATAATGCTCGAAGGCAGTAACCGATTTGGTCCATATTGTGCACATCGTGATATTTTTATGAGACATAGATCTGGTTATAACATGTACTATATATGTCAATCCAAAGGAGTTCCTCCCACACAAAATTACGGAAATGTGCTGTCTAGGACCTCCTCCCAAATCGCTTTGATTTTTCTTGCAATAGGTTGCACTTAAGACTCATATTACGATGGTACACGTTTTTTGAGTGGCAAGTCCATACTTCTTGAGAAAATGACCCGAAAACTGTAAAAAAAAACCCTACGGCCAGCAACTGTAGTGTTTGCTGCGCAAGGCAACTCTCGAACCGTATACTGCTCCGGTCCACTCTTTGCATATCGTAATATTTCTTGAAATATAAGATACAATTCGAAGGTGGTGGTTATAGGTCTAATTCTTTCGGTACCTCCCCACAAAAGTTCGAAAATATTCGCAAAAATGGTACCTGCAATATCTCATAAACGGTCCAAACTTTGGAACCCAAAATATAGAGTTCAAACTTAATTTATGTTCAAAAGATCCCAACTCTTTGGGGTTCCACCTACACAAATGTTCAACTTTTCTGCTTAAGTTTTCGAGGATCACCTGGACATTTTTACCGAACGTACTCCTAGTGTGCCACTGTGATGAAATGGTATGCACAACAGCGCCGAAGGTCATGGGTTCGATTATCCGGCCAGGCAACATCAAAACGTTTTCAACGGTGGCAAAATACCCTCAGTAATTTTGGCGACATTTTCTGAGTATTTCAGCCATGCAAAACTTCTCTACAAGTGATGTCTTAGACACGCCGTTCGGACTCGGCAATAAGCAGTAGGTCCCATATCTTTGAGGTAAAATGAATCGGGGTGCTCTCATTGATATGAGAGAAGTCTCCCTTGTCCCTCCTGGGACCTGTCCAAAAGTCTAAATTGTATGGTGACCAACTGACCAATAACTGGCTGACGCGATATCTATCGAGACAAATGACCCCCAAAATAAGACACACTTCCAAAATGAACTATGTCCGTCCATTCCCTTAGGTACCTTCCCGCAAAACTTTTGAGCTTTAATCCAAAACCATATTTTTATCGGCAAGTTCATACGGCAAAAATCTGAAAATCCTCTAAATACATACGTTTTTTGCTAAATTCACACAGGCAGAGTTTAACAGCCTGTTTATGTATATCGACCGAAAGGTTTCTTGCGCTTCCGAAGAGGAAAAAATCATTTTCTGTTTCTATGCGACCGACAAGCCATACGAAATAACACGTAAACGTACACTTTCCATGTAAATTTGGGTTTATATATTTCGAAAGGACTGTCTTTTGTAGAAAGAGAATGTCAAAATCACTCACTTGCTTTGTAGCTGTCGTGTAGAATGTAAATTCGCTAATAACACCGAAAATCTTAAAACAAGTTTATGCAACACATTCTTGAAACAAAATAAAAATTTTATAGACACGTTTTAAAGGCGGTTTCATTCATTATTTTGAGGAAATCAATTAAATAAAATAATTCAAAATACCGACACATTTTATTTTCTCAAAGAAAACAAATCACACATATCCCAATGTTTGTATGCACATATATGTGGATTTTATTTTTATGCTACCGAGGGTATATAGACTTTCATACGGCAAAATTTGCCTCATCGAAATAATAGTTTTAGACCCCAAGTATGTTGGGACGAAATGTGTTTCAGACAATTTGGAGTCGATTGAGCAATGTCCGTCCGTCTGTGTGTCTGTATGGCTGGAGCGCACGATAACTCTCGAACGGATCAACCGATTCGATCCAAATTTGGCTTTTGTAATATTTTGTCCAAACATAGTTTAAGTTCGAAGATGGGTTATATCAGTCCACTCCTTCCGGTACCTCCCCCACAAAAGTTCGAAAATGTTCGGAAAATTTGTGCGCGCGATAACTCTTGAAGGAAATAACCGATTTGGTCCATACTTTGGACATCGTGGAACTTCTACCAGACTTAAATGTGGTTCCAATATGAAATCAATCGGTACACTCCTTCAGGTACCTCCCACACAATATTTCGGTAAAGTTCAGTTTAGGGTCTACTCTCGAATCGCTTTGATTATTGTTGTTACAACTTGTATTCATCCCCTATACGACGATGCATATTTCACCAGGGGCAAGCCCACACTTCCTGAGAAAATTGGTCCGCTCTTTCTGGTACCTCCCTCACAAGAGTTCTAACCTTTTCGCTAAAATGGTGTGCACGGTAACTCTCGAAGGTAGTAACCCTGTTGATCCATACTGTGCACATCGTAATATTTCCACGAGACATAGATTAGGTTCGAATATTGACTATATATGTCAACTACTTGTGGTACCTCCCACACAAAATTTCCGAAAAGTGCAGTTTAAGAGCTGCTCTCGAATTCCTTTGATTTCTATTGTAGCAAGTTGTATTCGTTGTTTCCATTACGACGGAACAAATTTTTTCAGGAGCAAGTCTATAGATCCTGAGAAAATGACCCGAAAGCTGTAAAACCCCTACGACATCAGTAGCTGGAGCGGACGGTAAGTTTCGAACGGATCAGCCGATTCGGTCCAAAGTTTAAAAAATGTCACAAAAGTTTAAAAATGTCAATAAAATGGTACGCACTATATCTCTAAAACGGGCATGCCGATTTGGTCTAAGGGGATCCAAAGATCTTCTAACATTTTATCCAAATGTAGTTTAACTTCGAAAATGGTCCATATCGGTCTGCTCTTTAGGGTACCTTCACACATTCTGAGGGTATATCTCGTCGGCAAAGCCGACTGATACTTTTTTACTTGTTATTTATCATTTGGCTCTCACTTATGGAACATAGTTGTACAAATGTACATTCAAATTAGTAGTATTTCGCGTAGGATACGTAACGGCAGTCGCACGATAGTTTGCGAAATACATGAACGCATTTTTAGACGGAAGTGAGTGACTGCTTTCCTTTCTTACGGGTTTTCGTTCAACATACATAAACAGGCGATAAATCTCTGTCGGCAAGCCGACGGATACTTTTCTCCTTCAGCAGAATATTGAAAAGATTACACGAAAGAATTCCTCTATTTCTGAAACATCTGGTAGTAAACTGCTCGGAGAGGTTCTTTCCTATTTTAACTGGCGATCACTCAGACATGGCTTGAAATACCTTTGAACATAAAGGACTGTCGAAAGCATCCCCATAGTCGACAAAATTATGATAGATGTCGATGTGCTTCTCTTAAGTTTTCTCCAAAATTTTCTTTAAGGTGAAGATCTGGTCAATGGCGAATTTTCCAGGTCTAAAACCGCATTAATATGGTCCTATTATTTCATTGGTCATAGGCTTTAGTTGTTTGCATAATGTGCTGGATACTATTTTATAAGCGATGCGGAGCAGACGAATGCCTCAATAATTGGCATACACAGTCTTATGTTTATGTACGTTGCAGAGGATATTCAAGTTCGACATGCTTTTTCCTGCCTTTGCTCCCAGCACGCACGACGCATGCCTACCGTCTATCAGAACCTGATCAATTTGGCTTCTTGTTGATGATCTGATGACTCCCACGTGGATGTCTAAACTTGATACTGTTCTTTTATTGCCGCCGCGAATTTACCTACCTTTGAGCCAACGACAGAGATTTACCCTCAACCTATGTGAATTGAAACTTTCATCTACGGACAGATCGAATGTATTTAGTGTATTTTCAGAATTTTAAAACCCTTTTTGAAATTTTGAACTTTCAGCCAAAAATGTGGATTAGGATTAAAGTTCAAAAGTGTTGCGGAGGTACTTGAAGCAATGGACCGACATAGTCCATTATGAAAGTGGGTCTTATTTTGGGAGTCTTATTTTTCGATAGATATTGCATACATTGTATAACATTTGGACCAGTAGGCCAGGAAGCATGAACGTGTCCACGGAAAACATAATATCGCTGTAAACAGGACCACAGCATCGGTATCGATTTCCAAAGGATCTTCGAACAGACCCTGTACTGCACTTAAACAAAAATTTTGAACTTTTGCAGGGAAGGTACCTTAAGGAGAGGACCAATCTGAGTATTTTTTGGAAGTTAAACTAAATTTGGACAAAATATTAGAAGATCCAAAGTTTGGACCAAATTGGTTACCCCGTTCAAGAAAGTGTATCGTGCATACCATTTTAGAGACATTTTTTAAATTTTGAGGGAAAGAATTGGAAGTGGTGGACCGGTATTGCCCATCTTTGAACTGAAACTAAGTTTGGACAAAATTTGTCGAAGGCCAAATTTCCGACCAAATCGGTTGACCAGTTCCAGATTTTTACAACTTTTGGGCTGTTTTCTCAGGAAGTATTTACTTGCCCCTGAAAAAACTTGTATCATCGTAGGGGTGGTCAGTGAATGCAATTTGCTTCAAAATAATCAAAGTTATCCGAGAGCAGGTTTTAAAGTGAACTTATCCGAAATGTTGTGTGGGAAGTACCCGTAGGAGTGGATAAATATAGTCCATATTCGAACCTGATATATACCTGGTAGATATATTAGAATGTGTAAAGTATGGGCCAAATCGATTACTTCCTTCAAGAGTTATCGAACACACAATTTTTCCGAACATTTTTGAACTTATGTGGGGGAGGTACCTAAAGGAGTGGACATGGCTTATAATCGAGCTTAAACTAAGTTTGTACAAAATATTACGAAGGCCAAATGTTGGACCGAATCGCCAGATCCGTTCGAGAGTTATCTTGTGCTCCAGCAACTACACACGGTGTCATAGGGGTTTTTTCAGGCTATTTGTCAGGAATTATGGGCTGGCCCGTGATGAAACTTGTACCGTCCTATAGGGGACAGTGAATACAAGTTGTTACAACAAAAATCAAAGCGAGCGAGAGCTGGTCCTAAATTGAACTTTTCTTGCTCATGACCTCCGTAAACTACAGTACCCAGTAATTTCAATATAAATAAATGTCTAATTTAAGATATTTACCAAACTGTGTTGACATTTTTAAAGAGCTGTAGATAAAAGTTTTTAATTTTTTCCAAACTTCTTATTTAGATATCACTTTTATGTTTTTGCACAAAATCTTAACTACTTCATCCGTTTCCGTTCTTCAAACTTCATAGTTGGGGAAACAAATTTTCAAATTCGTTTACCCCCATACCTGGCCAACAGTGACAAAAACTTAGTTTTTTTCCTGTTTCTCAATTTGTTTTAAAGACACCAAATGTTATCTGCAGAAAATTAACCACCCCTCCCCCATCGCTCTCTTTCGTTATGGTGTAATTTAGATTGTTACGATCTCCCCCACAAAAATTTAAACAATGAATACCACCAAGGCAAAATTCCTCCAACCAAAAAATAATTGGAAATCTCTTTAAAATGTACAGCAATGAACAAACACACACATTCACACGACTGGTAAACTGGTAACGAGAATTGAAAAAGCGGGAAAAATGTTCAAATGAGAAAAAAAACATGAACTCACCTTGAAGCAACAAAATCCGATTTTCCGGCCTTTTGCAAAGTTTTTGTTCTCCACCCTCACCCACACCCAACTCAATTTATCAGCCAAGTCATACAGTCATTGCCGAGTGGTTTGTTTTCTGTTGCTCTTTGACTTCAATTTCAATTGTTTGCTTTGTAGTTGTTGTTCACATTGAACTGCGGTGTTGGTATTGTGCCATTGATTGCCTGTAAAGCTAATAATTGCATATTCGTTAATAATTACAAAAATAAAAACAAGTAACACATATTGATGGGCAGGGAGAAAGAAAGGCAAAACGGGTGGGGATATATTTGTTTGTGTTTTTGTTGTTCTGCCTATAATTGTAACACGTTATAATGGAAATAATAATACTTGTATTGAACACTTGTAGAATTTCCTACCATCATCATCCCCATCAACCCATTCGCCAATACATTCAATCACACACATATTTGCCCATTCATAAATAAACCCAAACGAATTGCCCATTCTGTCATAACGCCAGCTGTTCGTTTGGCTAACATGTTTTTACATTGTAAATTATGTTGGGAAAACTTGCTATAAATACAATTGAAAAAAAAAAATATTGCAAGAATACATGTGTATTACAAATATTGAGAGGCATCTGAATCGATTGCTGAATGACTTAACTAACAGAACTAAAAAAGGATAAAACTACAGTATCAATTCTCGAAAAAAAACTCTTGTTTATTATTTCAGACCAATTATATTTTAGCCCAATAAATCTGTATGGTCAAATTAAATTTCCTTCGAAATTACAGGAAAAACCGGGAAGATTATTCAACAAATCCGATGCGACTATAGTGGAAGAATATCAGAAATTTAGTATAAATACTCCAATTTTATAAAACAATAAAAGGTGATTAATCATTACCTTTAAGAGCATACCTTGAAGAGAATTTTGTACCTTAAGCTACATATATCTTACTAATGCATTATATTGGGCTTATAGTTTTTTTTTTATTCTTTATAGCTCACAGTTAAATTCGGGGTAGAAGATTACACTCATTGACATGGTACTATTAAAGTAAATATTTATGCAATCATTTGTGTCAAAATAACAAGTAAGAAAGTATCAGTCAGCTGAGCCGACAGAGATATACCCTCAGCCATGTACCTGAAGAAAAAAAGTTAACACAATACTTCTGTAGGTTTTTTTAGCTGTTGGGAAAATTTTCCAGAATGGAAAGGGCCGCAAAAAACTACATGTTGCAACAAAATTCAGAATGATCCAAGACGAGTCCTTAAACTGCATTTTTTTCCAAACTTTGGGTAGGGTGTACCCGTAGGAGTGATCCGATGTAGTACATATTCGGACCTAATACAAATCTGTAGGAAATAATACGATTTACAAAGTTTGAGCTAAATCGATTTCTCTCTTAAATGGTTATTTTACACATTAGCCAGTTTAGGTGGTGCCGGTAGGATTTTCTGGACCTTTTTGGGTCATTATCTCAGGAAGTATGGACTTGCCCACGAAAAAAATTACAACGTCGTAACAGGGGCCGCAAGTGCAAACCGCTGCATCACAAATTAATAAGATCAGAAAGGAGTTGTTAAACTATACTTTTTCCAAATTTTGTGTGGGAGGTACCCAAATGATTGGACCGATATAGTCCATATTAGAACTCGATCTATGCCTGAAAGTAATATTACCAATAGCAAAGTTTGGCTCAATTAGGTTACTCCATCCTAAAGTTATCAAGCCCAAAATCTTGGGGGAGGTACCGGAAGGAGTGGACCGATATGGTCTATCTTCGAACTTAATCTAAGTTTGGACAAAATATTGAAAGACCCAAAATTTGAACCAAATATGTTGATCCGTTCGAGAGTTATCGTGCGCTACAACTACGACACATGATATTATATGGGTTGTTTGCAGTTTTCGTGCTGATTTCTGAGGAAGTATGGACTTGCTCCTAAAAAAAATTATATCGTGGTTTTGGGTACAAGTGGCTGCAACAAAAATCAAAGCGATTAGAGAGCAGGCCTTAAACTGCGCTTAAGCAAAATTTTGTGTGGGAGGTACCCGAATATGGACCCTATTGGTCCACCCCCAATAGGGTCCATATTGGAACCTCATCTATGTCTGGTAGAAATGTCACAATGTGCAAAGTATGGATATGGCCCATCTTCGAACTTAAATCAAATCTGGACAAAATATTTCGATACCCAAAGTTTGAACCGAATCGATAGATCCGTTCGAGAGTTATCGTGCGCACCAGCCAGACAGACGGACGGACATTGCTAGATCGACTCAAAATTGTCTGAAACGGATATCGTACGAACATACTTGGGGTCTAAAACCATTATTTCGATGAGGCAAATTTTTGGTCTTTAGCCTAAAGGCTGAGGGTATAAAAACGAACCCAGGAGTTTTTTCTTCTCGAAATTTGCCGACAGCAAAATATCCTCATGTCATGGTAACAGGGGAACATGGTTATTTCGGACACTTTTTCAAAAAAATGGGTTTTGATTTGTTCTTTTTTATTTTTGCTGCGGTGATGCTGGTCATCAGCAAAACATTTCAGCATATTTTCCTTTTTATACCCTAGTCCTTATGCTAACGGAGGTATATAACGAATAGTCAAAAAATTTAATATTAATGAAGCCAAGATTTGCACTGTTATAATTCGTGAAATATTGCAGTGTACCACGAAATATGACCGTAGTTGGATCAAACGTAGTTTTTTTGATCAAAGTTCAAAAATGTAAATGAATCAAAATAGGTAAGAACAGGTTGAAGCAAAAGAGTTTTTTACGTTGTTATTCGATTGACAGTTAAACTGTTTAAATTGCGGATATCTGTCCAAAGTAAAAGTAGAAGAATACAAAATGAAGATTACACTTCTAACGTATCACATTTCAAAATCTCCACTACATCCACCTTTTATGGATGCTGACATTTTGAGGCCAGATTTTAGGTGTTTCCTGTGGATCGTTTAAAAAATGTAGTGGCATGGGAGCTGTATCCGATTTATCCCCAAAAATAGTGTGTGATGCTACATCCAGGGTTCTTGATAGATTTGATTTAAGTAGGTTTAGATCGATGTATTTTTTCATGGATGATAATGAAATCGGATGTGCATACATTTTGTTGCACACTAAACTGCAGATGATGCTACATCTTAGCGGCCAAAGTAAATCCTTACAAATGTGTAAAAATTAAAAGAGAAGAATTCGCTGTATTGGTAAACCGCATGCGCATCAAGTTATTCTGAGGCTTTCGCGATTTACACGCATTCCAAAATGAACATTACCCGATACAGTTTTATTTCAAGTTTATACCCCATTTAAAGGAACCCAAAATTTATTTGAACGATGCCCATATCTTCCGCTAGATTTTAGCGTGTATTCGAAAAGTGATTAGAAAAAAATGATTTTTTGCGTGAAATTCAACTAAAATAGAAGAATAACTCCGACCTATTTCTCTCACATTTTCTTCAATTAACTCACAAAATAAATTTTAAAAAATCTTTTGTCTTACAAAAATTTTATAAATTTCCTCAATATATGTATATTTTTTTTTGTGTTTTTGCTATAATATGCAAACCACTAAACGGATTTGTATAGTTTTGGTTTCATTTGAATCTTCGCGATATTTAGATTACGTACATATTTTTTATATATTTTTCAGATGCATAAACAGCTTGAATTTTATTAAAACAAATTGCAAACTACCAATTGTTTTGAATTCATTCCTAATTTCCGCGAAAATTTACAACTTCTTCGCTATAGTTATGGGATCTCAGTAAACATATAGCATATAGGAAGACATAAATTAACAATGTTTCTCCATATAATGAATAGCATTTTTATAAGATTTTTTCTAATAATCAGAAACCGTCATAACTTTTGCGCGCAATATCCAAAATTAGCATCTCGAACAGGTTTGAGAATGGGAATTTTATTCCCAAACCATTTACCAAAAATCGTGCCTCACCGAAATAATGGTTTTAGACCCCAAGTATGTTTGGACGAAATCCGTTTCAGACAATTTGAAGTTGATTGTCTGGCCAGATAATAATTGTAGATAATTCTCGAACGGGTCAACCGATTCGGTCCAAAATTTGGCTTTCGTAATATTTTCTCCCTTGTCCCGTATGGGATGTTGTGGAACAATGTTTTTTTTTTTATATTTTGTCCGAACTTTGTTTAAATTCGAAGATGGGTTATATCGATTCACTCCTTCCGGTACCTCCCCCCCACACACACACAAGTTCGAAAATGTTCGGAAAATTTGTGCACACGATAACTTTTAAAGGGAATAACCGATTTCGTCCATACTTTTCACATCGTGAAATTTCTACCAGTCTTAGATGAGGTTTCAATATGGACTCAATTGGTCCACTCCTTCGGGTACCTCCCACACAACATTTCGGAAAAGTTCAGTTTAGAATCTGCTCGCGAATTGCTTTGATTTTTGTCGTAACAACTTGTATTCTTTGTCCCCCATACGACGGTACAAGTTTCAACAGGCGCATGTTTATACTTCCTGAGAAAATAGCATGAAAGGTGCAAAAAAACTCCTATGAGACCGTGTGTAGTGGTAGGAGCGCAAGATAACTCTCGAACGGATCTGCCGATTTGGTCCAAAATTAAGCCTTCGTAATATTTGGTCCAAACTTCGAAGATAAACCACAGCGGTGCACTTCTTCCGGTACCTCACCCACAAAAGTTCAAAAATGTTCGGAAAAATTGTGCTCTTGAAGGGAGTGACCGATTTGGTCCATACTTCACACATCCTAATATACTATCAGATTAATTCGAATAGGGACTATATTTCTCCACTCCTTCGCGTTCCACACACACAAAATTTCGGATAAGTTCACTTTAAGACCTGCTCTCGAATCACTTTCATTTTTGTTGAAGCTACTTGCATTCGCTGCCTCAATTACGACTGTAAAAGTTTTTCAGGGGCAAGTCCATATTTCTTGAGAAAACAACCCGAAAGGATCTCCTAATATTTTGTCCAAATTGAGTTTAACTTCTAAAATGGCCAATTTCGGTCCTTTCCTTAGGGTACCTCCCCCACAAAAATTGTTGTCTAAGTGCAGTTTAGGGTCTGTTCAAAGATCCTTTGGAAATGTATACCGATGTTGTTCGTTGTGGTTATAGTTAAAGCGATATTAGTCCAAGCTTCCTGGCATACTGGTGCAAAAGTGGCGCGATATATATCGAAAAGATATGATTCCCAAAATAAGGCCCACTTCCATAGTGGACTATATCGGACCATTCATATAAGTATCTCGCCCGCAACACTTTTGAACTTTAATCCTAATTCACATTTTTGTCGGCAAGTTCAAATGTCCAAAAAGGGGGAATAAAATTCTAAAGAGACCCTAAATACATTCGATCTATCCGAAGATTAAAGTTTCAATTCACATAGGCAGAGGGTATATCTCTGTCGGCAAAGCCGACTGATACATTTTTACTTGTTGTTAAGGATGTACCCAAAGGTGTTGTCCGATATATACCTTCTTATATCGGATACTCAAGTCATTTTGGTGTTGACCGCAGACCTGTTTTAGACCTGTTTAAGTATGGACTTTCCCCCGAAAAATGTTTGCACCGAAGATTGGACATATTTGAACCTGATCTATGTTGGGTAGAAATATTACAAATATTACAATGTTAAGGGAGTAGCTTCCTTTTGAGAGTTTTCGTTCTCTCCATTATAACGTATTTTCCAAAATTGGGAAAAAATTGTCGGCTTTAGAAGCACGCCACGCCCACATCTTTATAAATAAAAATCAAAAGAAGTTCGCTGGTAATGGCATAAGTTGAGAACGGCTGGACCGATTTGGATAATTCTTTTTGTGAAATGTTCGCCATAACCCGACTTAGGTTTTTATGCAAAGAAAAGTTGACAATGCCCCCTTTTTTCAATTTTAAAATTTTTATCTTTTCTACAAAAACTACTGAACCGATTTTTCTGAAATTTTTTTGAATTTCGGAGGAGGCGGGGTACTTCCCCTATACCCTATTTCTTCAAAAATTCTACATCTTTATAAATAAAACATAAATGTCGTTCGTTGGTAATGGCACCAGTTGAGAACGGCTCGACCGATGTGGTGATTCTTTTTGTGAAATTTTCGTCATAACCCGACCCGAAACTCCCCCACTAAAAATTTTGGACATAGATCCAGGTTTTGGTAAATTGGCATTTGGTGTTCCCAATGGTACAGCAACTTCTCCAACCAAAAATTGTGGACATAGGTCCAAGTTTTGGTATAGCCCCCATATAGCGGTACCACCCGATTTCAAATATTTTAAGGATTTTATCTTCATTTTTGGGCCGAATTGACTGTAACTTGGCATTTGGAGTTCCCAATGGTACAGAAACTCCCCCACTGGACATAGGTCCAGGTTTTGGTATAGCCCCTATAATGTGTACCACCCGATCTCAGGCATTTTAAAGTTTGTATCTACATTTTCGGCCTAAATTAGCTATAATTTGGTTATGGGGTTATCAGTGGTCAAAACTATTTCTTTACTAAAAAGTTAAAAATAAAAAATTATTTAAAAAAAAAATTAAGTTACAGTTTTTTATTTATAAATGCACTGAAAACTAGAAAATAATTTTTCGCTTAGCTTCATTATGTATATTTTTCTTCATTATGGAATCTCTCAAATAAAACGCTTGTATTTAAATTAAAAAATGGTGACAAAATTAAGTGGCGAGCGTTTTATTTGAGAAATTACATCATGAAGAAGATAATACATATTGAAGCTAAGCGAAAAATTATTTTCTAGTTTTCAGTGCATTTATAAATATTTTTTTTTTTTTAAATTATATTTATACCCACAGAATTTATGCTAACGAGGGTATATACACTTTCGAAATAATGGTTTTAGACCCTAAGTATGTTTGGACGAAATGTGTTTCAGACAATTTGGAGTCGATTTAGCAATGTCCGTCCGTCTGTCTGGTTGGCTGGCTGGTGCGCACGATAACTCTCGAACGGATAAACCGACTTGGTCCAAAATTTGGCTTTCGCAATATTTTGTCCAAACTTAGTATAAGTTCGAAGGTGGGTTATATCGGTCCACTCCTTCCGGTACCTCCCCCACAAAAGATCGAAAATGTTCGGATAATTTGTGCGCACTATAACTCTTGAAGGCAGTAACCGATTTGGTCCATACTCAGCAAATCGTGAAATGTCTACCCGACTTAGATGAGTTTCCAATATGGACTCAATCGGTCCACTCCACACACAATTTCAAAAAAGTGCAGTTTAGGACCTGCTCTCGAATCGCTTTGATTTTTGCTTGCCTCCTACGCAACATTTTGAACTTTAACCCTAATCCACATTTAAATCGGCAAGTTCAAATGTCCAAAGAGAGTCACAAAATTCTGTACGTAGATGAATGTTTCGATTCATATAGGCTGAGGGTATATCTCTGTCGGCAAAGCCGACTGATAATTTTTCACTTTTTAAACTGATTCTTCTGGGCTCCGTTATGGAAAAAACAAATCGCGATGCGCCACAAGGTATACAATGGACCATAAACGAGCATTTACACGACATCGATTATACTGATGATATATGTCTGATGGCAAAAACTTCCTCGACATAAAACTGAAATTGCAACAAGTAAAAAAGTATCAGTCGGTATACATTTACCGTTAGGGAAGTGGATCTCCATCCACAACATGTGGTGCCATGGGGGGGGGGGGGTTTGCACTCTTCGGGCTGTTTGTTCAAGAAGTATGGACTTGCCCCTAAAACAACTTTCACCATCGTAATTGAGGCAGCGAATGCAAGTTGCTTCAACAAAAATCAAAGTGATTCGATATCAGGTCTTAAAGTGAACTTATCCGAAATTTTGTGTGGGAGTTACCGGATTGAGTGTACAAATATCGAACATATTATCTTCAAACTTAAACAATGTTTCGAAAAAATATTACTAAGGCCAAATTTTGGACCGAATCGGCAGATCCGTTCGAGAGTTATTTTGCGCTCCAACCACTCACACGGTGTCATAGGGGTTTTTGGCACTTTTCAGACTATTTTCTCAGGAAGTATGGACTTGCCCCTGATGAAACTTGTATCGTCGTATGGAGGGCAGTGAACACAAGTTGCTAAAACAAAAATCAAACCGTTTCGAGAGATGGCTCTAAACTGAACTTTTCCGAAATTGTGTGTGGGACGTATCCGAAGGAGTGGACCGATTGATTCCATATTGAAACCTTATCTAAGTCTGGTACACATTTCACGAATGGCAAAGTATGGACCAAATCGGTTACTCCCTTCAAAAGTTATCGTGCGCAGAAATTTTCCGAACATTTTCGATTTTTTGTGGGGGAGGTACCGAAAGGAGTGGACCTATATGGCCCATCTTCGAACTTAAATCAAATCTGGACAAAATATTTTGATACCCAAAATTTGAACGGAATCGATTGATCCGTTCGAGAGTTATAGTGCGCACCAGCCAGACAGACAGACGGACAGACAGACAGACAGACGGACGGACATTGCTAGATCTACTCAAAATTGTCTGAAACGGATATCGTACAAACATACTTGGGGTCTAAAACCATTATTTCGATGAGGCACATTTTTGGTCGTATCAAAGTGTAAATACCCTCTTTAGCCTAAAGGCTGAGGGTATAAAAATTAGTTGAAAACGCTAGTGCAGTAGGCCTCAGACTCAACATAAAAAATATCAAACGTAAGAGGATAAATACTTCAACTTCGACCACTTTGAATATCGAAGGAGAACAAATTGAAGACGTCGATAAATTCTGTTACTTTGGAAGTATGCTCTCAAAAAATGGAGGTTCAGAAGAGGGCATACAAATGCGAATAAACACAGCCCGTGCTGCATTTTTGTCTCTTCATAAAGTTTGGAGATGAAGTCGCATCACTCGAACAACAAAGTTGCGAATGTTCAAAGCTAGCATTATGTCAGTCCTGCTGTACGGATGTACCCAAGCACAACTGCAGAAGTTACAAACATTTGTCAACCCCTGTTTGAAGCAGGTGTTACACATTTTCTGGCCAAACTGGGTATTAAATGAACAACTGCTAATGTTACCCAATAATAATAATAATAATTGTTCCACAAACATCCATGCGGGACAAGGGAGACTTCTCTCATATCATTGAGGGGACCTACTGTTTATTGCCGAGTCCGAACGGAGTGTCTTACGACACCACTTGTAGAGAAGTTTTACATAGCTGAAATACTTAGGAAATGTCGCCAACATTACTGAGGCGTATTTTGCCACCGTTGAGATTTTTGATGTTGCCTGGCCGGGGAATCGAACCCACGACCTTCAATATACCAATACCAACTCTATTAAGACACAAATACTGCGTAGAAGATGGTCGTGGGGTTGGTCATATACTTATAAGGTCATCACAAGATATTACCAAAATAGCTTTGGATTGGAATCCTCAAAGGCACAGAAGACCTAGCCGCCCAAAACAACTTGGCAGAGAAATATCTGGAGAGAATGTCAGCAAATAAACAAATCCTGGAATGAAGTGAAATTATTAGCAAGAAACCGAAGCTCATGGAGAGAAATGATTGACGCCCTATGTTCCTAAAGTGAACCATTTATTTTTTATACAAGTGAAATTATTGTATTGTATTGTATTATAATTTACTTCTTGCTTAAAAAAATGAATAACGGACAAAAAAATAGTTTCTATTTGACCTAAGTATCTTATATATGAAATTTTATGGCGGTTAACTTTAACCCGTGACACCCGAGATATCTCCTTAGTAATTTGTATGGGGACAAAGGTATATTTTCACGAAAATTCTCTAAATGCCGCGATTATGGTTCAATCGATGAAAAAAAATTAACTGTTCATTATTGTTCCTACAATTTGTGAAAATCACCACAATACGACTTTGTATAAGGGTTGTGGATCAAATAAAAAAAAATGGGGTAAGAGTTATTTTTTTTTTTTTTTTTGGTTCGCCCCAATACTCGCACACATAAAACTTCACAATTCACGATAATATTGACAGCTATTCCTTTGTGCGACATTTGATATTGAAAATTTTCCATATAAAATTCATTTTAATTTTCTTTTCATTTGAATTTTCCTTTTATTGGAAATAATTTATATGTATGTATGTTCAGTGTCATACCATAACCTTGCTCTCAACGCACACTGTTTATTGATTATTGTAATTTATGTTTATTCAGAGTTGTGTTGTTCTTTTTTTCTTTGCACGTTCATGTTTAGCTAGACAGGTATTCTGAAGCTCATCCAAGTGTACAATTAATAAGGTTGGCAATGGTGAACGTGAATTGTTTGGCTTGGCAGCCACAATACACAAAGGACAAAACAAAGTAAAACAGCCGCTTCAGAATACTAAATAATAAAAAAACAAAACATCAACAATAACAGAAAATAGACCGCCCTTGAATTTAAATTTGGTCTATATTAAAGAGAAATAGAGATACAAAAGAAATTGCTACAATACACACAGCACGCCACACCAGGATAAATGGGCAAAGCGTCAAAATCATATTTTTATTCTGTACGTCATGTTGTGTTATTAAACTTGAGCTAGCTACTATTGAGCATAAACTAAGCTCATTACCCACATCATAACACCAGGGAGCGTTTGGGTGTTAATATTATTGTATGTACAACCAGAGGGGAGGAATGCAGAGCAAGGAAGCAATAATATTGAGTAATTGGATTTGAAAATTTCCAGCTTACCAAAAAGGGATTATTTCCACAAAATTTGCAAAGAATCTTAAATTCTGTTCATGAAACACTCAAAAGATTTTTGCTAAAAACCAAAGAAATGTGTTAAGTCTATTCATTATCACATTGTTCATTTAAGCATTGTTTAATTTTTGATACTGAAAGGGGAAAAAGAATCCTGATAACCATTGTGAAAAATACAGACAATCAATTTTGGCCAATTTGAAATGAAACCATTTAGGAGAAGGTAATGCAAATGTGGTATTTTTGTGTTCTTTAAGTTGAGCGTTGATTACAAAGATGTTGCGAAACAATTTATCATCCAGATACGTATATAGTTATTGCGGTATGGTTTACTTACATCCCAAAAGTAAATGTTTCCTACATAACTCCAGAGAAAAAAAACAAACGTTATATAATCTCCAAATGAACATTTCATATTAAATTGTAGAAAAAAATGTGATTTCTTCTTTTTAAACCTTCAAATCCTTTTCAAAAATGACACTGACATTGACATTTTCCTCATTATTGAGACAAGAAAACAAAAACGAATGACGTTAATGAACAAATTTAGTTTAGAAAATCGAAAAAAGGTTATTTATAGCAAAGGTATAAATAGCGTTCGAATATGTATTCATCCCCATTCAAAGATTTTGCTTTTTTCCCTCTGTAAACCTTTCAATCAGTAGAAATTTCATTCAGTGATATGTTCAGGATTAAATCTAAAGATGGACAGACGGTAAAAAGGATACATGAAATTGTTTTTATTTGGAACGAAAAACAAAAATAAAAACAATTTTGGGAAGAAATGAATTATTTACACAACACAATTTCAGCTAACCAAAAATGAAACGATTTATATGAAATAATTTCGATTTAATAAATAAAACATGTAACTAGGCGTTTATACACAGACAGTATTGGCAAGACAATAGCAAAGTTACGAACCATTTTCACCAATACATTCATACTTTTCTCTATTCATACCCAGTTGTTCGGGTAACTAGGGAATAAGTTGCAATTTTGCTGGCTACTGCTAAACACCCCTAGTTACAACCCAATCTACTCGCAATGTTATAGACTGGTGAATTTAACATGGGGATGTCATAGGAAGGGGTCTATTGTCTCCTCACTGCATTACCAGTAACCACCCAATTCGTTAGTCGTGTGAAGGCAATTGTCTCTTCTTTGCATTACCAGTAACCAGTCAATTCGATAGTCTTCGGAAAGCAACTTGTCCCTTCATTGCATTACCAGTAACCAGTCAATTCAGTAGTCAGAAATTATAGCAAAATTACTAGTAAGTTGAAGTCAGATAAATGGGTAAATGCATATATGTATGTATGCATTAGCCAAACTTTATTTTATTGCATGGTGTGCAAAAATTTACAAATGAGAATATAATCATGTATGTATACTTATGGATATGACAGGTGCATCTTGATTCTTGATACTGGAACTAAAGCGTTACTACTTGATACAGCGACTTATGTTTATTTGGTCCTTGAAATGTTTTTCTCGCGTGTCCTTCAGATCATTCAAAAGTTCCTGAAATAAAATATATACAAGTTTATTGAAATGACGTGATAATTTATTCCGTCAAGATAGATAAATCAATACTTACCACAGATATATTATAATTATTCTTCTTAAATTGTTCATCCTTTCTATGATTTAACTCGTAACACGTTCTTTTTTTGGCATCTTAATTTTTTGCACAACAAACGCATCAAAATACGTTTTTTAATTATGAATAAACAATATGACAGAACATTTTATTTTATATTTTGTTAAAAAAAAGAAATAATTTTGAAAAGAGATTACAAGAAAGAAACATTGTCGATTACACTATCAATCGGTAGTCTATAAAATTGTCAATATATTACACGCCGCATTACCTGTAACTAGTGAATTGACATGATAGGCAGGGAAGCCCATTTCCAGTAACAAAAGCAGGCTATAGGCTATTTGTGTGCCATTTTTGTGTGTAAAGTAACTAGGATCAATGAGTAACTAGTTACATAACTAGCCAAAGTAGACAATTGCTATTTATTGAACAACTGGGATATTTAAAAATTTATAAATGTATTTGTGAAAAAGGTTTGTATTTTTGCTATTGTCTTGCCAATACTGGCATTTGTAAACGCAGGGTTAGGGAACGGGACCAATCAATGTTGCGACTTGTAGCGTGATTATAAAGAAATGGGAAAACACTATGCGACACTGAAAATGCAAACAACATCTATTATGCATTTTTTGAAACCCTAGTAGGGGTTTGTCCTGTCAGATCCAGTTCGGATTTTATGGCCCCATCTAAACCGGGCTAAATCTACACTTTTTTGCATTTATCAGGCCTTTATCTCAGAAACGAATAGAAATTTGGCCTTGCTGTCTTTAGCAATATTGTAGCCCCAACCTAGTATAACTTATCTTTTTAAAAAACCACATAAGGAAAACTCCATCTAGAGCATCAAAATCAATAAAATATAGAAAATTTTACATAATTGCTGAAACTCTGCTCAGTATCGGCTAAACTATTGGGAGTTGGACCAAGTAACCTTTTGCAAAAATCTTCGAAATGAAGTTCTCAACAATTCATTAGAACTTTTTGAAACTCTAAAATGCTTACTTCATGTTGTTTCAGCGGTATTTTGCATCATATCTTTTACAACACGTATTTCAAACACAGTTCACACCAACAGTTTATTCTCGCATTTCGGATTTCACTACATTATTGACATTTTTATTAAATCGTCACTGAACAAGTAAAAAAGTATCAGTCGGCTTTGCCGACAGAGATATACCCTCAGCCTGTGTATATTGAAACAATTTTTCCCAAAATACATATGTATTTAGGAGGTTTTAAAACTTTTGGGCGTTTGAACCGACAAAAATGTTGATTAGGATTAAAGATCAAAAGTTTTGCGGAGGATATACTAAAAGGAATGGATCGACATTGACCGTTATGGAAGAGGATCTCCAGCCACAACATATGGTGCCATAGGGGGTTTTGCACTATTCGGGCTGAAGTATGGACTTGCCCCTAAAAGAAAAGAAGAAGTAGTATGGACTTGCCCCTAAAAAAACTTTTACCATCGTAATTGAGGCAGCGAATGCAAGTGGCTTCAACAAAAATCAAAGTGATTTGAGAGCAGGTCTGAAAGTGAACTTATCCGAAATTTTGTGTGGGAGGTATCGGATGGAGTTGACAAATATAGTCCATATTTGAACCTGATCTATATCTGGTAGATATATTAGGATGTGTAAAGTTACCGTACGAAAAATTTTTCCGAACATTTTTGAACTTTTGTGGGGGAGGTACCTGAAGGAGTGGACCGATATGGCTTATCTTCAAACTTAAACTATGTTTGGACAAAATATTACTAAGGCCATATTTTGGACCGAATCGGCAGATCCGTTCAAGAGTAATCTTGAGCTCCAACCACCTCACACGGTGTCATATGGGTTTTTTTGCCACTTTCGTGCTATTTTCTCAGGAAGTACGGACTTGCCCTTGATGAAACTTATACCGTCGTATAGAGGGCAGTGAATACAAGTTGTTAAAACAAAAATCAAAGCGATTCGAGAGATGGCCCTAAACTGAACTTCTCCGAAATTTTATGTGGCAGGTACCCGACGGAGTGGACCTATTGAGACCATATTGGAACCTCATATTACTCTGGTAGAAAGTTTACGCTATACAAAGTATGGACCAAATCGGTCACTCCCTTCAAGAGTAATCGTGCGCACAAATTTTCCGAACATTTCCGAACTTTTGTGGGGGAGGTACCGGAAGGAGTGGACCGATGTAGCTCATCTTCGAACTTAAACTAAGTTTGGGCAAAATTTTACGAAAACCAAAATTTGAACCGAATCGGTTCATCCGTTCGAGAGTTATCGTGCGCTCCAGCCAGCAGGACAGACAGACAGACGGACGGACATGGCTAGATCGACTCCAAATTGTCTGAAACACATTTCGTCCAAACATACTTGGGGTCTAAAACCATTATTTCGATGAGGCACATTTTCGTCGTATCAAAGTGTATATACCCTCCTTAGCCTAAAGGCTGAGGGTATAAAAATGTACTGAAAACAACGGCATAGATGCATTTTAAAACAATGACATGTTCTGAAGAGTTGTGTATTACATTCCAGGGAATATTTTTCCAAAAGAAAATATTCAGAAAAAATTAACGGTTTTGAAGATACGGTGCGAAATGTATAAAAACTGTGGAATTTTTGAATATATTTTGAAATTTGAGGCAATAAATGTAGTTTTTCGAGTTCACTATTTCCCCAAATATTTTATTCTTGTCCCTATCTACATATTTGCTTCAGAGGTCAGAAGAAGATTCGCATTGGTTTCAGAGATATAGCCCCGATTTTTTTAAAAACTCAATATTTAATCATGTTTAGATGGGGCCATAAAATCCGATCTGGATCTGACACAAAAAAACCCAACTAGGGTTACTTGTCGTTTGGGTCTCTACTTTCAAAAAATCCTCAGTTCGAATTGTTTGCACAAGATCGCCTTAAAAATGTTGCACAGTGTAAATAAAACATGTAAGGAAACGGGATCAATCAAAGTTGCGACCTGTAGCGTGATTATAAAGAAATGGGAAAACGGTATGTATTATCGACTATTACACGGTACAACACAAACAATTATGACAGGTAAAATCGGGCAGATTATGAAAGAGGACCGAAAAATAGAAGACCCGTGTATCGGGATTTTTAAAGTTTACGTCGGGAGGTAACCTAAATAGGGGGTCCAATATTTCGCTTTGTGAACTGTTTTGGAAAAATTCGGAGTAAGATTCCTCGTAATCTTGGCATTTTAGGAATATAGTGTCTTTGGCAATATTACTGAGAATGCTCTGCGAAACGTTTTTGAGGAATATTTTAACTTTCTAACGTCTCGCTAAAGTGGTCGTTTTGGTAGCCTTTTTTAGAAAAGATTTCTAAAACTTCTTTAAGGGTGGGTCGCAGCGGGTCTTACTTCAGGTCTCAGAATAAACCAAAACTCACACATCTAAACTAAAGGTAGAAATTGTTAAAAAAAAATTAAACTTTTAAGTTAAAGACGCACCTTTTTTCCGAATTGGCTCCAGATTGTTCAAAAAAGCAACATTTTAGAAAGAATATGCCAAAGACGAAAATATTCTACATCAAATTTTAATATAAGTTACCGAAGATATAAAATCTGTATATAATATTTACTAATTAAATAACGGAATCAATTTTAGTAAAAACCCTCTAAATATGTTGTTGAATTTTTTGCTTGCAATTATTTTGCACTTATTTGAGTTATGAAAGTAACCTAGAACTTTATGCTAGACATATAGTGTCAAAAAATAAAATATTCTACGTCAAATTTAACTATAAATCTCAGGATAAACTATATAAGTAGACATACTTACTTACTTAGCTGGCCTTTTACAGAACATTTGTTCCATAAGCCGAACTAAGAAAAAATCTCCAGTCCTCACTGTTTGCTGCTGTATTTTCCCAATCTGGGATATGTAGCTTTCTGATATCTCGTTTCACTTGTTCGCTCCAACGAAGCTTTGGCCTTCCAGATCTGCGAGAACCTCCATGCGGCCCGTATTTATACGCCTTTTTAGCGGGTTCATCATCACTCATTCTTATAACATGGCCTAGCCATCGCAACCGCTGTATCTCGATTCGTTCAACTACATTGATGCCATTGTATAGTTGATACAGCTCGTTATTCATACGACACCGATATTCGCCGTCAACAAAGATTGGCCCGTAGATCTTTCGAAGAATTTTTCTCTCGAACACACCAAGCACTGCCTTGTCTGCTTGAGCAAGTACCCATGCTTCGGAACCATACATTAGCACGGGTAGTATCAGTGTTTTGTAAAGTGTTTCTTTTGTTTGACGAGAGGTGGCTTTATTCCTAAACTGCTTATTCAGCCCAAAGTAGAATCTGTTAGCCAACACTATTCTTCTTCGTATTTCACAACTGATGTTATTTGTTGTGTTTATGGCGGTGTCAAGGTATACGAAGTCCTTTACTACCTCAAAATTGTAGGTACCAACATTCACAGATGGTGCGGGGTTTGTGGACATATTACGCCTCGATACCATCAACTTGGCCGTTTACTGCCAGACCTACTTTAGCAGATTCTCTTTCGACTTTTGCCAAGGTGTCAGTTACTTCCTTTACCGATCGACCCATGATTTCAATGTCTTCGGCATAAGCCAGTAACATATGGCTGTTCGTGTATATCGTTCCATTTCTTTTGACCTTCGCGTCTCGTATGACGTTTTCCAGCAGGATGTTGAATAGACCACACGACAGGCCGTCTCCTTGTCTGAAACCTCTTTTGGTAATAAACTCTTCGGAGAGGTTATTTCCTATTTTAACTGAGGATCTCGTCTCAGTTAATGTTATTCTACAAAGCCGAATGAGCTTTGCAGAAATACCAAAATCAGACATGGCTTGGAACACCTTTGAACGTATAGGGCTGTCGAATGCTGCTTTATAATAGACGAAAAGATGAAAGGTGTCGATCTGCAATTCTTGGGGTTTTCCAGGATTTGTCTCAAGGTACATATCTGGTCAATGGTGGATTTGCCAGGTCTAAAGCCGCACTGATAGGGTCCAATAATTTCATTGACCATAGGCTTTAGTCTCTCACAGATATGTCAGATACTATCTTAAATGCAATAGGGAGCAGACTTATAACACTGTAATTGGAGCACACAGTCTTATCACCCTTCTTGTGGACTGGACATAGGATGCTCACGTTCCAATCGTCGGGTACGGTTTATTGCTGTCCATACCTCATCTTGGCTGGGCGGTATACATTCAATACCATCTTCTGGGATTGGATCTGTGGTAAAATGTTCTTTCACTATCCTGAGCACACTATCTGTATCAGTTACCAAATTACCTTGTTGGTCTCTACAGGAGGATATGCCTGTACCAAAGCCATCAGTTTGATGCTTCACTCTTTGGAAGAATTTTCGGACGTCATTCTGTCTCCTGTACATCTCTATTTGTTCACACTCCCTCTTTTCCACCTCTCTCTTTTTCCTGCGGAAAAGACGTTTCTCCTTTCTCCTTTTCTCCCGACACCGTGCGCTACGCGTTGCTACTGATTGTAAAGTAGCCCTATATGCCGCATTTTTTCTTCGGTAGCAGCACGGCACTCCTGGTCATACCATGGTTTCTTTGGTGGAGGTCCCTGGTATCCAAGTACTGATTTTGCGGCTGTTTGCATGGAGTGGACAATATTTTGCCATTGTGCTGATATGTTATCGGGACGAGAAGCGCTTTCATTAAGCAATTGGGTCAGTTGAGTGGAATATGCTGTACCTGTTGTGCTTGCAGCTTAGCGATGTCCAACTTTCGTGTTGTGTGTCCGTGCTTTATTTGCAACGTTTAGACGGGTACGTACCTTTGCTGCAACGAGGTAATGGTCCGAATCTATGTTTGCTCCTCGAAACGATCATACATCCAACACGCTCGATGAATGTCTTTCATCTATCACAACGTGATCAATTTGATTTATTGTTCTTTGGTCTGGAGACAGCCAAGTGCCCTTATGAATATCGAGATGCTTAAAATTTGGTACTGCTAACTACCATGTTTTTTGCCGCTGCGAAGTCTATCAGCCTCATTTCATTGTCTGATGTTTCACTATGTAGACTGAATTTCCCGACTGTTTTTCCAAAGATATTCATACTCCTTTCCAATTTTGGCATTAAAATCGCCTAGAACAATTTTAATGTCATGCGCTCGTAGAATATATCTTTGGTCTGTTCGTCCTTGTCTTCGGTTGGAGCATGAGCGCAGATAAAACTGATGTTGAAGAATTTTGCTTTTAATCGAATTGTAGCAAGTCTTTCATTCACTGGGGTGAAGCTGGAGACCAGATGTTTTAACCTCCGACCAACTACAAGTCCGCAACCAAACTCATGCTTTGTGTCATGGCAGCTATAATACAGTGCGTCACCTTTAGGTGTTGTTGTGACATCTTTCCCAGTCCATCGTATTTCCTGTATGGCAGTAATGTCGGCCTTGTACTTTTCAAGTACATCTGCCAGCGCGTAAACTGCACCTTCTATATAAAGAGTGCGAACATTCCAGGTGCATATTCGCAGATCATGGTCCTTAAAATGTTTGCGGGAGTCGACAACTTTAGAGAGGTTTGTTTTTCTTTTCTTTCGTTTTTTCATAGTAGGATGCTTTTTTCTAGGGGGGAGTTACTAGCCCGACGCCCAAACCCAAGTTTTTAACGTTCTTATGGGTGAACGCGCGGCACATATTAGCTCACTAGCTTTAACGGGTTTTAAAGGCAGCTCCCCAGGTGACACCACGGGGAGGTCAGTGTCCACTTGAGATGAGAGAGGGACCAAGATAAATCCTGGATTTTACCATGTTAAAGCCTGTCAGGACCGTTCCTTGGTATCTTTCATCCCCTACGTCACCCTAGACATAACGGGTTTTAAGAAACATTTCATTTTGATGTGCATATACCCAAATTGGAGCAAGTTTTTTCATGATATTTGTTACGTTTACAGGTTTCTTTTCTTTTGAAACTTACATTAAAATTTAGTGCGGAACATCTTTTTCTTTGACGTTCACCTCAAAAAATTACGTTTTATGGGAGATTTTGGTACAAATCTGAAACATTTGGAAAGGACAACAGTGTTCCACAACATCCCATACGGTACAAGGGAGACTTCTCTCATATCAATGAGTGCACCCCGGTTCAAATTTAGCTCAATGATATGGACCTACTGTTTTTCGCCGAGTCCGAACGGCGTGTCTTAAACACCACTTGTGGAGAAGTTTTTCAAGGCTGAAATACTCAGGAAATGTCGCCAACGTACGGAGGGATATTTTGCCACCGTTGAAAAATGTTTGACCTTCTGCGTGCAAGGCGGGCGTGTATACCATTGCACCACGGTGGCGCCATTTGGAAAGGAGACAAACATAAAAATGCATGTTTTTATACCCAGTTATTGCTGTAAGTCCATATTTACATTAGGCAATTTTCCTTGTGGCAATTGTCACTTTGATGAAGAGAGAGGTGAGGAATATGGTAACCCTTTGCCTCTCAACACCCTCTCTCACCAACAAACTGACAATTGCCGCAAGGAAAATTGCCTAATGTAAATATGGACTAATTTTTTTAGGATACTTCCCGACGTAAAATTTCAAAATCCCGATACACATGTCTTCTATTTTCTGTCCTCTTTCATTACCTGTACGGGGTTTCTTGTAATTTAAAAAAAATAATTTTGTTGTACAGTGTTATGATATCTCCATTGTTTGACCACCTACGTCAACCTGCTTTGCATCTCTGTAAAGTTGAACTGTTCTTCTTCAATAGACAGGCTTTGCTTTTGGAATACTCCTACCAGATGCGGAGACATTAGCATAAGAATAAAACGTTGAATTTTCCTACACATTTATTATTTCTCTATAACGATCCTGCACTTTATCGGACCATCTCCAAAATCAATAGCTTTCTTCCTCTCTGGGACTCCAACCAGTCCCCACAATCCGATCAAAATTACCAACAGTAGCGTGATTACAAAAAATGGGATGTTTTACCCACCACCTATGGCAACCTACTTTGTATCATTGTAAATGTGAGATTTTCTACTTTAATATCGTAATTTTTTCCTAGGTTGTACCATTGTTGATATATATAAGGTTAAGTTGGGAAATTGCAATCATGATCTTGTTTTACAAGGAGGCGATACAGTCAGTGCCAATCCCAACTTCAACTTCTATATCTCAGGAACGGTAAAATCTACGAAAATATGATAAAGGTCAATCTTGAAGAGAATTTTCACTGCTACAACATTTTCTTTTGTACCATTTTCATAGGACTTGTGGTTTCTAAGCAAAATCGTGGAAACCTAACAAAACCCTAAAAATGTGAAAGCAATTTATCTAAAGTATATATATATATAACCTTTGTTGTGGGTATAAAATGTCCCCCTTTAAATTTGTCGGTATAGGCCCACCCCTTCATATAGCCCCCATAGAACGGTACCTCCCGATATTGGGTATTTTGAAGGTTGTGGCCTAAATATTACTCCGAAATAGCTTAAATTTGGTATTTAGACTTCGTTGGGGATACTGAACTTTGCTCTTTAAATTTGTCGGTATAGGTCCACGCCTTCATATAGCCCCCATTGAAAGGTACCTCCCGATTTGCGGTATTTTGAAGGTTGTGGCCTCAATATTCCTCCGAAATGGCTGATATTTGGTATTTAGTCTTTCTTGGGGGTATAAAACTTCCCTCCTCTAAATGTGTCGGTAAAAGGCCACGCCTTCATATAGTCCCCATTGAACGGTACCTCCCGATTTTCGTAATACAATTTTTTAGTTTTTTTTTATTTTTCTCATCTATGAACATTGTAGTTTCAGAATCCCAAAACTTCCCAATTGTAAGCTTCTTTCCTTTAAATTTGGTTAAGGCGCACCGTGCATGTATTCGTAAAACAGCTCAAAAATAGAGGACATAGAATACGTTTACTGAAAACAGAGGACAAATAGTGTACGTGAAAAAATACAGTACGGGAGGTACCTTTATATGGGTGATATATGAAGATGTGGACCTATACCAACTAATTTCAGGAGGAAAGTTGTATACCCCCAACGAAGACTAACCCCCTGTTTTTGTAACTAATTTTTGTTCGTTCGTCTATATTCGAAATAATTGAGGCATCTGTAGCTCAACCCCCGATGACATACAGACCCAATTGTTAGTAGACGCGTTCCATAAATAGCTAAGAATTCCTCATTTAAAATCAGCGCTCTATATTTCCGCTAAGGAGAGTAAATCGATCTACAAGTTTTGACAATTCGTGTGAAAAGAATACAAATTTTTACAAAAACAGGGGGTAAATACCAAATTTCAGGCATCGTAACGTGACCGTTTCAAACATTTCTACACTCTGCCATTACCATTAAATCTCACTGCACAAAACACCGGTCGACACAGTAGACAAATTAATCTTCATCGTATTTAACAACTGTTGATGTTCCACCACAATTCTCATTCACTTCGTGTTACCACCCGAATGCCGTTCACCAGCCGACAAAGTACGATTAGATGTGTGGCACGTCCGCAGTCTACTACACTAGTTAGCCACGAATCGATCCTGCGCTTAGCACGCTCCCAGCTCATAGCAAGTTCTCAGTTCATAGGAAGCTCTCAGCTCTTAGCAAACTCTCAGCAAGCTCCCAGCTCATAGCAAGCTCTAAGCCATAGATGACAAGATGAGCACTCGCCTTTACGTGTTCGTACGATTCACCATACAAATGCTCGTCGTGTTCATCATTGCTCTAAAGACTTAGCACGCTCCAAGCTCGTAGCAAGCTCCCAGCTCATAACAAGCTCTCAGCGCAGCACGATCTCAGCCAGCTCAATGATCTTAGCCAGCTCCCATTAACCGATCACTTCCGCCACAGCAACCCGATTTTCATTTGAGTTGTACTGACGATGCACTTAAATGCGTTTCAACAAAATTGACCTGTATTAATGAAGACATTCTGAGTAAAGGCGCTAAGCTATCCCAATTTTAATGTGTTGAATTTTACCAGTCAAAAGGTTATGCACGGGGGTAGTGGTGTAGGGTATCACATAGTCGGCCCCGTCCCCGTAACTTTGAATTGCACTCAGACAAAATCTTCCATTCGAATCAGGCGTATTGTTTGAATCAACTGTATTTGATTTTTTGTCGAGTGCTCTCAAAAAGTTATTTTCATAACGGTACCTAACAAATTTGCTTATTTAAAAGTTTCCCTAAAGTACATTATGCAAGTCCGGATCAAAAGAAATGTGTTAGGAAAACTGCGCGGAACAGCTATATTTTAGTAAGAACTATAGGTATTTGATTTTCAAAGATGATTAGTAACCGGTTCAGTAGGGCCGGATCTAGCCCTATGTTTGTACCTGGACTTTCTGGTGAAATTACTGGGTAACCGCTTCCGTACACCAAAGGAAGTAATACATCCCGTAATCAGCGTAACAATATCTACCAGCCCAAAAATTTAAACAAAAATCTCATAGTTTTTATCAAACTGGTGTTAAGCTACCGTCGATTTCATTCCTCATATACATACTTCAGAATAATTTATCTTAATACATACAAAAAATTTAGTTTAAGTTGCTCTGCACCACACAATATTTTACCACGTTGACCATTTGCTTTGAAAATTACATTTTAATATTTTATAAATTTCCTTATTTTTTCTTTCGAAACGTATCGAATTTCAATTTGTTATGCATTTGATAGAAGAATGCACACGTACACTTGTCTTGGCTTTGCTCCTATTGATGGAATGACATAAAAAAGAAAACGCCCAACACGTACAACAAAATAAAAACAATGTCCACCCTATTTGTAAAGGGGGGGAACGAACGAACGGCCGGCCATGTGACGTTCAATTTTTGTAAATTATCCATTGGTTTGTTGTCGTTTAAGGAAGCGTTAATGGTGAAATAATGAGATTTTTATAAGGAAAAGTAAAAAAAAAAACAAAATACCACACATACACATAAAGGACACCTAATGACACATATTTCCTTTCTGTTTTTCAGTGCGATTATCAAGAGACAGACATTTTTGTTACTGTTGTTACTGATGTGGGCCAAAAAAGGTTTTATTGGTGTGTCACGTTTCCATAATACGGTTATAGGATACTGTAATGCAGCAGTTTTTTATTCTAAAACCATGTTAAGCTTTTTTGTGATCAGGAATATTAAAATGCGAATATAAGGATGTTTGTTTGGTATCAATAAAAAGAATTTATTTACACTAAAAATTTTATTTTCACTTTCTTTTTTTTGTTCTCTTTTTATAATGCAGATAAACTTTTTTATTGAGGGACCAATAAAGTTGTAACAAGTCGATGGAGTGAATATTTGACACAACAACATGTTTAAAGTTGGTGGGAGATGTGAAAGAGTAAAAAAGTTGATGAGAAGCGAAATTATTTGATTCTTCCGGCGTGATAACAACCTTTAACAAATTTTGGTAGGCTATCAGAGCTAAAAAATCATTGATTTTTGACTGGGAGAATTATTAAGGGTCCATCCATCCATTATTCACTCTATATATTGACGGTAACATATGGTCATTGCTCATAAACTCGCATACGTTGCGGTCGCTATGCCGTCTGGAGATGGCGGAATACATGAGAGGTAGATGTTAAACAGTTGCGGGGAAATCACCCCTTATTCGGAAACTCCCTGTTTCACTCTACGGGGCTTTGACTTCTTGTTCCTGAATTCCACGTACAATTGGCATCCCCACATATAATTGATTTTCCAACGTTTCTATCCTGGCCAGAGGGTAGTCTGCTCAATGTTCTCAAACAGCGTGGAGCACTTGACAGTGTCAAATGCTTGTGATAAGTTGAGTGCCACCATCACTGTTCTATCGCACGCCGTGCTCTGTTTGAGTCCTTGACTAATACGTGTGGAGATGTTGTCCTGAAGTGCTGGTTACAGAACCCATCCTGATGGTCGGTAACTGAATAGCTACTTCTGACGCTGGGGAAGAGTAAAGAGTATTTTCTACGGCCGACAAAAGCAAACTCGATATGTACGATTCACCTTTGCTGACATCCTAGCCTGACTTCTGTAACGGGACCAACCTGTCTATTTTCCAGATTTCGAGAACGACTCCCAACTCATGCAGTTGTTTCCATGGAGATTCAATCAGGGCCTAAAACTTTAGGTGATTTAGCTTTATTAATAACATTCGCAACGTCATGAATTTTAAATTGTCGCACTCCAGAGGTGCTCGACCTGTCACTCCAGAAGTGCTCGACAAATTGTCGTTTATCCTATCTTCCTTCTTTCCAGGGTTTGAGAGTGAGACTGACTTAACTGTTGCCCACAATTCACTTATTCCGGCCCCAATGTTGTAACTCTTCAGGCTATTTAGCCACTTGCTCCGCTTATGCTAACCTGTTAACTTCCAGTATCTGCTACCTGCCTCTGGTGTCATTTGCTAATCCCGTAGCCTCTGCTGTGAAATTTGGTCTCACTTTGGGTATTCGACCAGCTGCAAGCTGCTGCAGCAATGATAATGTCTCGGAGCGCTCTTTCTTCTACCCGAACATTAGAGGGGTTGGGCAGATCGCGGTGATTAGTGGACTCTCCGAAAATAGGTCATTGAGCTTTCTCATGATTAATGAAAGTGCGGCGTGCAGAGGTGATGAAATCGGCCGGTCTGCTGATATAGATAATTGTGGGTAATGGTCTTACCCAAGAGAAACGACGCGTTGCCAGTTGACGTAACTCGTCGAACTCTCCGCTAATTCTGGCAGGGACGTCCTCATTGACCGTGCAAAACATAGAGCAATCAATGTGCTCATCCAGCACTATACCCCTCGGGTCATTCGCGAACCGAATGCCACAACTCCCCAAGACCAGCGGGTTATGACCTTCCCAAAGCATGCTAATATTGGCTCTATAACCTGAAGTACACCTATTCACCTAGTCGGCGGGAAGTGTACGTTAAGTAACTCGGCAGTTCCACACTTGACCGCAATCCCCTACATTCCACGTACGATTCATTAAAGCCATTCTCAAGCGAGATAGGTTTGTATTCAACAGACGAGCGCAATAGGAAATCTAATTTCCCACCTACACTTCTGGCGCCATTCATCCTCAGTACGTTGTAATCATCACAACGCTGTAAGATGTGGTACTGTACTGTACTGCCGCGACTATGATATTCTTCCGACTCGTGCAATCCACTGTTTCCTCGAAACCCTTCATATTGGTACTGGGTTTACCTCCGTCCCGACACTGACAAGGAGCAGGCATTCCGGAGTATGCTGCTCCCAACACAGAAAACCATACAAATACAATGTGTAAACTGAGGATGTAGCAGCTGGGCGGAACGTTGATTGGCTTCTATAAGAATACCTTCTTGTTTTCTGTAGGAAGAATTTCAAGCCGTCTATAAGCAAATTTTCTGTTCTTCTTTAAGAAGACCCCCTGAGCTTCTATAAAAACGCCTTCTGAGCTTCAATAAGAAGACCACCTGGATTTCTATAAGAGCGCCAACTGGGTTTCTGTAAGAAAAATCTTCTTGGATTCTTTAAGAAGGCCTTCTGGAATTCTGTAGCAATAGTTTTTGGGTTTCTTTAAGAAACCCTTCTAGGTTTATTTAAAGGACCTTCTGGCCTAATGTAAGAACACCTCCTGGATTTCTATAAGAACATCTTGTGGGCTTCTATAACAAGATTTTCATCGTCCTTAAAAATAATTGCTATGCTTATTTAAGAAGACTTTTTGGGCTTCTCTAAGAAGACCTTCTGGGTTTCTGTAAAAAATCGTGTGGTCCTCTTTAAGAAGTCATTACGGGCTTCTATAAGAATATCTTCTGGTCTTTTTTGAGAAAATCATCTGGGCCCCCATAAAAATACCTTCTGGTCTTCGTTATGAAGACTTCTGTAAAAAATCTTTTGGTCTTCTTTAAAAATATATTATTGACTTCAATAAGAAGACAAGACTTTCTGAACTTCCATAAGAGGAGTTCTTCTATAAGAAGATCTTCAGGGCCTCTATAGGAAAACCTTGTGGGCTTCTATAAAAATACCTTCAGAGATTCTATAAGAAGACTTTCAAGGCTTCTATAGGAATACTTTCTAGGCTTCTATATAAAAAGGCCTTTAGAACTTTGTATACCCTCAGCATTTATGCTAACGAGGGTATATGGGACATTTTGCCAATTCTTCCATATTCCATTTTCAAAAAAAAATTAAATTTTTCTTTTCGCGCTACATCAACGATTTTTGTGTACATAGGTTAAGAGAGGACTCCCCAGTACAAATCCGTTCGCGATCAAATTCTTGGTTGTTGCGGACAATTTAATTTCTTGTATTTCACGTTTTAGTAGACAGATTCTCACGAGTAATGATTTATTACATCCGCAACGTAATAATCTAAAATTTGCAAACAAGTAGGAGAAAATGGAATGACATTTGTAAAAATTAGTCCCGAAAAATACGATTTTTAGAAAAATATTCGCACAAAATTTTCGTACTTGGATACAGATTTCTGTGAAGCTGTCTAGGCTACATTCACGTCTCCTTTATATATCAAATAACTCAGAATCGCGAGTTCCAAAATCCTATATACGAGTTTTTGACAAAACTGTTTGCAGAACGAAATTAGAAGATATTAAAAAAACACTTAAAATCTGGCTTCAAAATGTCAGCATCATTTAATGGTAGACGCAGATCAAATTTTGAGAAATTATACATTGGTGAGATGATCCTTATTTAGTTGGCTTCTATATTTACTTTGACAGGAAAATCATGGAAATTGTGGAGTAATCACAAATCGAGGCAAAACTAAAAAAGACACGTGAGCTTCAACCCATTTTTATACCCTCAGCATTTATGCTAACGATGGTATATACACTTTCATACGGGCAAAATGTGTGTCATCGAAATAATGAGTTTAGACCCCAAGTATGTTTGGACGAAATCCGTTTTAGACAATTTGGAGTCGATTTAGCAATGTCCGTCTGGCCGTCTGTCTCTCTGTCAGTCTGTCTGGCTTTCGTAATATTTTGTCGAAACTCAGTTTAAGTTCGAAGATAGGCCATATCGGTCCACTTCTTCAGGTACCTCCCCCACAAAAGTTCGAAAATGTTCGGAAAAATTGTGCGAACGAAGGTAGTAACCGAACTGGTCAATGAGATTCCAATATGGAATCTAACGGTTCACTACTTCGGGTACTTCCCACACAAAATTTCGGAAAAGTGCCTGCTCTCTAATCGCTTTGATTTTTGATGTAAAAACATGTATTCGCTGCCACCATTACGAAGGTAAAAGTCTTATCAGGGGCAAGTCCATAGTTCCTGAGAAAATAGTCCGAAAGGTTTAAAAAAACCTCAATTGCGCCATGTGTAGTGGGTGGAGCACACGATAGAACGTATCAGCCGATTCGGTCAAAAATTCATAATATTTTGTCCAAACTTAGTTTAAGTTCGAAGATAGGCCATATTGGTCCACTCCTTCAGGTACCTCCCCCACAAAAGTTCAAAACTTTTGGCTAAAATGGTGCGCAGTATAAGTATCGAAGAGAGTAAGCGATTTGGTCCATATACATAGATCAGGTTTAGGGTCAGGATTTTGGAAAAGTGTAGTTTAAGGCCTGCTCTCGAATAGTTTTGTTTATTTTTGTAACAAATTGTATGCTCCCATTACGCAAGGTACTCGTGAAGCTACTTTAAATGGAAGGTTCTTACACCTGGAAGTTGTTTGCGGATTCTGAAACTACAATGTTCATAGATGAGAAAAAAAAAAACAAAAAAACGCCGGAGCGCTTTTTAAATAAATCACGATTCAAGTTGACATTTTTAAGCGCTTTTTAGGTTTCATGGAAGAGTCTTTGTCTCCTCATGTAGATGGTATACTGAAGACATGAGGAGTAGTTCTCATGGCGGGATTTTGACAGGTTTGAATATTTTTCCATTGCGTTGCACTTATATTTGTGGACCATACTGGCGCCGCATACCTTATCACAGACTGACCTATCGCGTTATACGTGGTCAACAAGATTTCGTTACCTGCACCCCAAGTGCTGCCGTCTAGGGACTTAAGGACCTTAATCCTACATCTCAGCTTGTCGCAGATAGTTGTGGCATGTGCGGAAGACTTGAACATGCAGTCGAATATGACCCCTAGAATTTTGGGGTAGCTTGGGGTCGACATTCTGCTACCATCGACCACCACCTTTAGCTCTCTTCTATACTGCGCCGTCCATGTGGTGAACAAAGTGACCGAAGATTTAATGGCGGATATTTGCATATTCCTCGCGTGGGAAAGGTGGTAAGACCCGTCAAATAGGTGTTCAGCCTTTCACAAATGACATCAGTAATGGGATTCTCTAACGCTTTTTTTGGTTAACGACAAAAATCGTAAAATTTGAAAAGCTTATAAATTCGCTAATTAACGAAATTTGTCGGTAAGTTAGCAACCAAAATAAAGTTGTCGCTAAGTCCTACCGATGGCAACAGTGTTGCCAATTTTTATTCATACTTTTCATTCATAATTTTGCGTTTTAATTTTACCGAATTTTGTCGGTAACCTAAAAAGGCGTTAGAGAATCCCACTACAGGGACGGTACATGACGCCAAGATCGTACAATCATTCCCATACGTTACGATCTCAATTCCGTCTGGAGGGGTTGGAATACAGGAGAGATAGAGGTTAAGCAGTTCCGGAGATATCACCCCACCGTGGGGAACTCCCTGTTTCGCTCTTCGGGGCTTGGACTTTTTGTTTCTGAATTCCACCAATGACTGGCGTCCACACATATAAACTTGGCTGGAGGTTTGTCTGCCCAATGACCCCCAACATGTGCATGCCGGACAGTATCAAAAGCTTTTGATAAGTCAAGCGCCATCATCTCTGTTCTATCACACGGCTTGTTCTGGTTGAGTCATCGACTGATATGCATGGAGATGGTGTGCAGCGTTGTTGTCGTGCTGTGCAGCTTATGGAACCAATGTTTATCATTGGCAACTGGAAAGCTATTTCTGACCCTGAGGGGGACTAAAGCCTTAAGGGTCTTTGCTACGGGAAAGAAAAGCGAAATCGGTCTGTATTATTCACTTTTGCTGGCATCCTTGCCTGACTTCAGTAGCGGGACCACCCAGCTCATGTTTCAGACTTTGGGAACAATGAGGATTTAGCGTTCTTGACGACATTTGCAACATCATCTGTTGTTAATTTTGGTGGTTCATCCTCGGCAGGAAGATATCTAATGCGAAATATTACTCTTCTCTTCGTCCTGTCACTGCCGGGGAAATGACTTGCAACTATTCAGATAATATAAAAACTCGCTCCGCTTATGTTCGCCAACCAACCTGTTAGCTTCCAGTGTCAGCTCTCTGACTCTGGGGTCATTGGGATTGGCACGACGAAGCTCATCACGTTCATTTGTATATCCCATCGCCTCTGCTGGGAAGTTTAGCATTCGACCAGCAGGTATATGGCGAACGGCTTCAGCAGTTGTGATGTCTCGGAACGTTCTTTCTGCTACCTGAACATCAGAAGAGTGGGCAGATCTCTGAAGCGGCAGCAACAACATTACTCTCCATATCCACACGTATCAGCAGAGGACTGTACCAGAACAGGTCGTGCGAGCCAACAGTCGCAGTTGCTCTTGGTCTATCGAAGGCCTTCGATTCCGTCAACCATGCCAAGCTGTTCTTCGAGGATATAGAGAAGACTACGTCTGTTGTTTGCGGAATTCAGAAACAAGAATTAGAAACCCCGTAGAGTGAAACAGGGAGTTCCTCAAGCCGGGGTGATATCTCCGGAACAGTTTAACCTCAACCTTTCTGAAATTCCAGGCGGATGATTGTCGTCGGGCCCTATTATCTATGACATATGTGAGAGATTAAATTTCTTCATAGCTGACCTAGTGCAGTTCTTCCCTCTGAGAAATATGAGTAAGCTTGTAGAGAATTTTCATAGCTACAACATTTTCTTTAGTCATATTTTGATAGGACGTGCGGATTACAAGCAAAATCGTGAAAACCTATAAACCCTAAAAATTTCAACTTGAATCGCGATTTTTTTTAAAGCGCTCCGGCGATTTTTTTTTCATTTTCTCATCTGTGAACATTGTAGTTTAGAATCCGCAAAAAATTCTCAGGTGTAAGCACCTTTCATTTAAATTTGCTTCAAGAGCACCGTGTAGTACGTAAGATAACCCCTAAAGGGAGAAATCGATTTGTACAACGTATTATGTACACGTCAGACGTCGACCAAGCCAACCGATAATTGTTTAACTTGTTTAAGAATAACTTCTGGGCTTATTTAAGAAGACTTTCCGAAATTCTATAACAAGACATTCTGAATATATATAAGAAGACCTCCTGGGTATTGTGGGCTTCTGTCAGTCAGTATCAGTTTTCTGGGATTCTTTAAAAAAACCTTCAGAACTTCTTAAAGAATATCTTCTGGGCTTATTTAAAAAGGTTCCTTCATTTTGCAATACGTCATATGTTCAAAGATAACATTTTACCACATGGTAGAGGGTGAAAATTCCCTTCGACCATTTCCATTTACATTGAAAAAAATATACCCCATACCACAATCAAAAGTTCTCTGGGTACAATGAACTCCTTATCATTCACACAGCCCACAAAATTTATAGATGAATCCGATTATCCGCTGATGATTTCATTTTATTTGTAAAAGTTTCCGCATTTATAATATCTTTCTAAGGACTTTGAACCCTTCGTCATAGCTTGCGACCCAGTTTGTTTCTTTCCTTCAAAAAAGTTTTAAATATTCTGCTGCTGCTGATTAAATGCCATTGCAAAATTATACGAAAACTTTGTGTGAAATGAAAAGTGGTCATCTTTTCAAAGATAATGAACTAAAGTTTCGCAAAATATTCAATTCATATTTATGAGAAGAAATTATCTTTGTTTCGTTTTTTTTTCTTCTTTTGGTTTTCTCTGTTGGCCACAAAAAGGGTTTACCTGGCTTTTGTATGTTCCCTTTGTTGCGGTTTGCTAGATTTGACCACAAATGTTTTGTAAGCAAACAAACATCTTAACTTAAGGCCAACAAAATCATGTTGGATTTGTTAAAACATCTAAATCGATTTGTATTTTTTTAAGCTTCTAAAGCCGACTCTTTAAGGTCCAATAAAAAGAAAATAACTTGGCCTACCATGAAGCAGAAAGCAAGGAACAGAAAAAAATTGATGGCATTTTGAAGGATTTTACGATTTGTATGAGTATTGCTTAAGGATATGACTTTCATGCCAAAGTTGGCCATCACCAACCAGCCAACCACTTCAGTGTTGGTATGTAACCAAAATCCCTGTCTTATCATCACCACATTTTTGTGTTGATAACTTAGCCTGGAGTAGGGGTTGACTGGCAACAAAAGCAACTAGCCAACTATTGTGAAACAACAACAAAACAGAAACTGAAACAGAAAAAATATATTGGCCAGCATGAGGCGGCTTAGGTTTAGATTTCTCAATTTGATGTTGCCCATGGCGTTGTGTGTATTGTTATCCAAAACGACTGGCCTGTGGACAAAATAACTGTCATAAAGCGTTCACAGGAATGCTTTTAGTTTCACTGGCAATGAATGGCAAGCGTTCGTTGGGTATTCTTCATGCAAGTGTTGATAACGCCACCAAGGAGGATAGTCTCTCTCAATCTCTCTGCTTGTCCCTCTCAACTCAATCAATCTACCCTCCATCATGAATAACAACAACAACATCATCATCTATCTAGATTTGATATGTCTGTTGGACAGCTAAACGTTGTACGTAGCATTGTGTGTATTGCAGCAGGAGCTGTAAAGGGGCTTTGGATAATGATGTACCCTGATAAAGATCTTCTGCAAAGTTAGCAACAAATTTATGTGCTTTTGTCCATCAAAATCTGCTTTAACAAACGACCAAGAAGTTAACAGAGAGACAAAGTGAACCCCCCTCAAACAAAAAATAAATGAAATTCCAAAGGCCCGTTGGTGCCTTTCAAAATTTCGTACACAAGTTAGGGGTGAACGTGAACGTGTCTGAGTGTTTGTTTTCACATCATTGTGGCAATTTAAATTCCATGGTTTTGGTCAATACTTCAAAGAATGTAAAATTAAGGCAATTTCTTGTTAGCACCACAATCTCTCCGAAAAAAAAATGAAAAGGAAAATTCTTTTTAACAACAAAAGAGAAATAAATTACCCAGAAAAATAGATATCATTTATTTGGTGTGGTGTAACATATTTTCAACAACACAGACCCCAAAATTTTATCACAAATTTTTCATCAACATTTAAGGAAAAAATAGCAGATAAATTTCACACAGCTACAAAGTTAACGGAAACATGCCGACGTTGCATTACAAAACGAAAAAATAAAAAGCGAAAATAATTAATCATAAATCATGATTAGTGATGCAAAGTAAACGAAATAAACTTTTTAACAAATTTTCAACAAGAAATATGAAGCGAAACCACTAAAAATGTCCACAGCTTATGGTCGTTTGTAAAACTTATTTAGCGATTATTTCTGGCGATTTAAAATGTCAGAAAAAAACAAAGTTGATAATTCGCAAGGAAAAAGTTTAATAAGACAATAAATGGGGAAGAAGACCAGACGAAGTGAAAAAGGCCAACAAATGTTGAGATGAAAATAAAAGTTCTCAAGGTCTTCTTTAAAAAATAAAATTGTAGTAAAAGACGGAAATATAATTTTAGGCAAAAAAACGAAAGATACCTTCTCTGCAGTTCTGCAGTAAAGGAGGTTTCAGACCAAGAAACTGTATACCCTGTGACCACATGGAGACGCTCATATGAGGTACAAAGGAGTATGGAAATAGGATTATAAACAAATATACAAATATCCGTAGGTTTTGCCTGAAGTGATATACCCTCATTGTGTGACATAATGAAATAGAACAAATGAAGTATGGTTTGTTTTCCCAAAACATTACTGTTTTTATGTTTACTGGGAGAACTATCCGAAGTAATATTTATAATTTATCCGCGAACACGTCTTAACCTGTTCCTAATCCTAAATGTTTTGAGTTTTGTGAGGGAGGTACCGGAAGAAGTGGACCGATATAATACATCTTCAAGAGTAATATAAGTTTGCAACAACACCCGAATCAAGGACTCCATTTTAAAGCCATCTAGTTGGTAGCAGCAGGGACTTTACAGCTTCTGGGTACGGACTTACCCCCGATAAAAAATTATACTCTCGTATTAAGAGGACTACCTGCTGTAAACATTTGCGAAAAATTTTGTTTTTATACCTCAACATATTTGCTAACGTCTTTCATATGGTCGAAATGTGCCTCATCGAAATAAGGGTGTTAGACCTCAATAACGAAATCCGATTCAGACAATATGGAGTCAATTTAGCAATGTCCGTCCGTCTGGTTTGCTGTTTGGAGAGCATGATAACTCTCAAACGGATTAACCGATTTGGACCAAATTTTGCATTTCGTAATATTTTGCCCAAATTAAGTTTAAGTTCGAATATGGGCCATATTGGTCCACTCCTTCGGGTACCTCCCCTACAAAAAGAAGAAAATGTTCGGAAAAATTGTGCGCACTATAACTCTCTTGAAAGGAGTAACCGAATTGGTCCATACTTTGTACATCGTGAAACTTCTTCCAGGCACAGACAAGGTTTCAATATGTACGCTATCGGTCCACTGCCTTGGGTACCTCCCACACAAAATTTTGGAAAAGTTCAATTTAGGACCTGCTCTTGAATCGCTTTGATTTTTATACCCTCCACCATAGGATGGGGCTATATTAAGTTTGTCACTACGTTTGTAACTACTCGAAATAATCATTGTAGACCCCACAAAGTATATATTCTTGATCAGCGTGCAATTCTACATCGATATAGCCATGTCCGTCCGTCTGTCCGTCTGTGGAAATCACTCTAGCGTCCGAACGGATTGACGTATGTTGATGAAATTTTGGGAAAATATGTTATATTTACGTAGGACTTTTGGTATTGAAAGCGGGCTATGTAGGTCCACGCTTTCGTATAGCCCCCATACAAAATGACGTGTGACGCGTCGTCGTTTTAAGGAATTTTTAAGATATTTGGCCCATTTTACCACCGAATTGGTTGTAATTTGGTACTTTGTGTCTCCAAAGGCCAAAAAATGTTCCTACCAAAGTTGGGTAATATAGGTCCACGTTTTGGTATAGCCCCCATATAAGGCCCCATATAAAGTACGCGTCATTTTAATATATTTTGAATGTATTAGACCCATTTGACCAAAGAATCGGTTGTAACTTTGTATTTTGTGTTTCCAGAGGCTAAGAAACATTTCTACCATAAAATGTTTATATAGATCCACGTGTTGATATAGCCCCCATAATACAATATCTCCCGATTTTCGATATTTTGAACGTTTTAGCCTCATTATCACACCGAGATGGCTGAAATTTGGTATTTAGTCTTCTTTAGGCGTATAAAACTTTCCCCCAGAAATTTGTAGGTATAAGTCCACGCCATCATATAGCCCCATAGAACGGTACCTTCCGAATTTCGGCATTTTGAAGGTTGTGGCCACCTTTATCCACCGAAATGGCTGAAATTTGTGGTGGAGGGTATAAAAAGTTCGGCCCGACCGAACTTAACGCTTTTCTTACTTGTTTTTTGTAACAACTTGTATTCACGAATTACGACGGAACAAGTTTTACATATACTTCCTGAAAAAATAGCCCGAAAGGTGTAAAATACCCCTATTGCGCCATATGTAGTGGCGCCACAATTTGCTGATTCGGTCCAAAATTTGGTCATCGTAATATTTTGTCCGAACTTATTTTAAGTTCGTAGATGAGCCATAACGGTACTCTCCTTTAGGTACCTCCCCCACAAAATTTCAAAACTTTTTACTAAAATGGTGCACACGATAACTCTCGAAGGCAGTAGCCGATTAGGTTCATACTGTTTACATCATAATATTTCTACGAGACATAGATCAGGTTCGAATATGGATAATATACGTCAACTCCTTCGGGTAACTCTCTCACGAAATCGTGAAAAAATGCTGTTTAAGGCTTGTTCCCGAATCGCTTTGATCTTTGCTGTAGCAACTTGCATTCGCTGCCCCCATTACGACGGTATCAGTTTTTCAGGGGCGGTACAAGTTTCCTGAGAGAATAGTCCGAAAACTGTAAAAACCTCTATGGCACCATGTGTAGTGGCTGGAGCGCACTCTCGAACGGATCAGTCGATATTTTTTCCAAACTTAGTTTAAGTTCGAAGATGGGCACTACAGGTGCGTACCTGAAATTAACAAAGGCTACAAAGGGTATATCTCTGTCGGCAATGCCGACTAATACCTTTTTAGTTGTTAGTACCTAACCTACCTACCTACATAACGAAAATCGGGAGGTACCGTTCTATGGGGACTATATGAACATGAGGACCTACACCGACAAATTTCAGGTGACTAAATACCAACGAAGACTAAATACCAAATTTCAGCCATTTCGGTGGGATACTGAGCCCACAACCTTCAAAATACTAAAAATGAGGATATACTGTTCTATGAGTGCTATTAGAAGGCGTGAACCTATACCAGGGATGGCCACCAACAACAACTTTCCTATGCCCGCGGGCATACGAAACACACGTACACTGTAAACACATTCCTTAGGTTGATGCATTGTTTACGTTTCCACTCACACTAGCGCAAGTTATAATCTACAAATGTGTGTTTTTGGCCATCCCTGACCTATACCGACAAATTTAAAAAGGGAAAGTTTTACACCCCCAAACAAAGACTAGATTCCAAATTTCAGCTATTTCGGTGTGTTAATGATGCTAAAACTTTTAAAATACCGAAAATCTGGAGCTACCGTTCTATGGGTGCTATATTAAAACGTAGACCGATATACCCCATTTTGAATTCCTGTGCATAAGCTTTCACTCGTAAGCATGTCTTTTAGGGAGATACTAATGACTTAAGGCGAACTGAACCCAAATAATTATTAATATTTAATTTTATAATTGACTACTGTCGACATCTACCTGGTACTGATTGAAAGTTTTGCTGGTCTCCTTGATAAGCATTTTACATGTCTATTATACACCAAATAGAGGCAGAGGTATTTGTCTTTAAAGTAAAAACTTCAAGATATTAAAATTGTATAGCTTAGCGCCTTTTGCAATAACTCTGATAGTTTACGATAAATGCCACATTTTGTATTAATTTAAAGCTCAGATGGTTTAGTCTCATTATCAAGCGCTCTCCTTGGATTATGTCCAACAGAAACAGAAATATCGGAAACGGAAAAAACATTTCATAAATTGGAAATTTTGATATTCCAGCGTCTTTTTCAACATCACAAGCATTTCACCAATTTTGGTATCGCAATTGTGAGCATTTTAAAGCTCAGAATGTCTTTATTGTTTAAACGCACCTAACCAAAGCTGAGATACTTGTCAGTACAATTCAAATAAACAAATGGGTGAGTGGGATGTGCGCCAACCTATTTCGCATCATAATAAAGGTGATATGTTCCTCATCCATACATGGGCTTTCATTTCGGAATACGACTACTAAAAGCGGAGCTATTCGCATAAGAATAAAACTTTGAATTTTGCCCACATAAGTTTTTGTCCCATTTCGACTCTTGAATATTATCCGACCATCACCAAACTCAATATGGTTCTTCCTCTATGGGACCCCAATTAACCACCAAAATTACGTGATGATCGTTCAAAAATAAAAAAAATTTGATGTATTACCGACTATTGCGATATCTCCGTTATTTTGCCACCTATGCCAACCTACTTTGCATCATTATAAAGATGGGATTTTCTGCTTTCATAGCCAGGCTTTGATTTTGGAAAGTCCCCAACAAATGCTGTGATATTCGTCATTATAATTAAAATCGCTGGGTGCCACCGTGGTGCAATGGTATGGACACCCGCCTTGCACGCTGAAGGTCGTGGGTTCGATTCCCCGGCCAGTCAACATCAAAATTTTCAACGTTGGCAAAATACCCCTCAGTAATGTTGGCGACATTTCCTGAGTATTTCAGCCATGTAAAACTTCTCTACAAAGTGGTGTCTTAAGACACGCCGCTCGGACTCGGCGATAAACTGTAGGTCCCATATCATTGAGCTAATATGAATCGGGGTGCACTCATTGATATGAGAGAAGTCTCCCTTGTCCCGTATGGGATGTTTGTGGAACAATTATATATATATATATATATATATATATATATATATATATATATATATATATATATATATATATATAATTAAAATCGCCAAAATGAAAGGTTGGTTTTTATTTGCAACTTTTGTGATCTCTTCGTTGCTTGACCACCAACAATAATCTACTTTACATCGTTAGAAAGATGATATTTTCTAATTTCATTGACAGGTTTTGCTTTTGGTATAACCCTTATACAAGCTGAGGTATTCTCTTTGGAAAAAACATTTTTATTTTTTCTCCAAATAAAATGTTGTCCATTGCGACCCCTGAATATTATCCCCTCCAGGACCCCCATCAACACCCAACATTTAGTGACGATCTGGTCAAAATTGCGAAGGACACACCTAGCCCGATCGACTCAGCTCGTCGAGACTTTCATTTTGGTACATAAGTATGGGTCTACGACCATTATTTCGATGCGTTACAAACTTTTTGGCCAAAACCAACTTATAATACCCTCCCCACATAGTGGTGTAGGGTATAAATACCGTTTAAGGGTTGAAGTCAGACTCCACTGAGTTTATTCAAAATTGTCCCACAAAACATAATTTTAGAAGATGACCTCAAAGACAAAAATATTCTTCGTCATATTTCACTAAAGGTCACCTAAGAAATGAAATGCCTTCTTACATTACATACCATAAAAACAGCAGTATCAATTTTGTTAAAAAACAACAAATATGAGATCAAGCTTGACTTATACAAAAAGTAAGTAAAACACATATCTCAACAAGACTGCCAAAGTGAATCTAAAAATAGACACAAAGCACGGTGGACGATTTGTTGTTGTTATTTTTCGACAAATATCAAAATAGTTATGTGCATTCTCTGCAATGTGGAGACACATGACAGTGGGAGTAGTTAATTTGGTTTACATATGCGGCTACGAGAGTTTTTAGGTGTTTCGGTTGAATTCGCATTTAAACGAATTCATCAGTCACACTTATTCTTCAGCTCGAGTCGTCATAAAATTGGGGAAGGGTTCTTTGTTTCAATACAAAGAACTAAGAGAACTGATGAGTCCAAGTGGCGTTGGACGAAACTAGTCTTCTCTGCCATCCCCAAAAGTAATCAATTTTAACTACATCCCACTTTAAACTTGTTGTTTTTATATTTGAAAACAACAAATATGAGATCAACCTTGACTTATACAAATAGTAAATAACAAAAAAAAAAACTTGAAAATATTTCCCAATTTTTTATGAAATTTTTTTCCTTCCTTTTTTCGAGTTGATATATGAAAGCAATATGAAACTTGGGTTTAGGTGAAAAGTGTCAAAAGATGAAAAATTCTACACAAAATTTCACTATGAGTGGGCCTCACATGCACGATTTTACATGGTCTAAAATAATACAATGATGGGAGTAACTCCTGCTTTGTTGACATTTACGGAATTAATCCTAAAAAATACATAAATAGCTGTTTCATGAATGACCATAACAAATCCAGTTAGAATATAGCCATTTATGTCATTTCTAGGGTTAATTTGACGAAGAATATTTTTGTCTTTGACGTCATCTCTCTAAAATTATGTTTTGTGGGACAATTTTGAATAAACTCAGATGAAGTCCGACTTTAACCCTAAAACGTGTTTTTCATTTTTAGTGATTCCTGGCGATTAGATAAGATTTAAAGATTTGGTGTATTCTGATACCCATAATAAAATTTTATGACGAACAATTTTGTAGAATATTTGGATTTGATATGATCACATTGTAAAGGAGTTTTTGAAAGATTTTCGAAAAAAGATCCCTTTGATGAACCTAATGAGCGTTAAAAGTATTGCCCACATCCTCCTTTGTAAAGTTGCCAAAGACACTATATACCTAAAATGCAAGGATTCAATAATATCTTAACTTAAATATTTCAAAAAAAACTTTCCGATGTAAACTTTAAAAACGCCGATACACGTGTCCCATATTTTTAGCTCTACTTTAATAATCTACTCAGTTCTCCTTGTAGTTTTTTTGTCGCACAGTGTAATTATTCCACTCTACATAAATTAAATCCTTGGTGGAGGGCATAAAAAGTTCGGTCCGACTAAACTTAACCCCGTTTATTCCTGTTTCATGTTGTTCTTGTAAAAATATTGCTACAAGTCTTTATCTACTTTAATCACTCTATGGAGCATCATATGTGTATATAACATATTGCAATAACCACTAAGTGGTGGCTAAGAAATCATCATAAAAGTGAACCATCACCAGAGCATTTCGCATCGGAAAACTTCATCGGTTGTGGAGCAACAAAATCGTCATCAGAAAGTCATGTGTCATTGCGTTTAACAACAAATACATTGCGAGTTAGAAACGGCGCATCGCCGCCATAACAACAATTGCTAAGCGCAATGGCCCATATAATTACTTTATTCTTTTCGTCCATATTTATCAACAGTTCCTCAATGAACTAGTTGATGTAGCAATAATTAATATTTTAATTAAACTATTTTTCATCATTTCAAAAAAGTCGTGAAAATGATATGGCCTGTTTCGGTCAGATGCCATACTAAGGATCTGAAAATGATTTGGATTTTTTGGCGGCCAAGTTTTTGCAAGATTACTTGATGATGATACCAAAAAAAAATAGGGACAAATTACTTGCATTTATTATTAGAAATCATCTTTAGCATCGAATTTTGTCCTGGAAAATGGACGTAATATACATTTCCCATCCATAGTTTTAATGAATTAGAACAGTAGTGTTTAGGTAGGTCCTAATATTATCGTCTCAACCCGGCAAAGGTTTAAAATGCAAATCATTCTCCTCTCAACGAGAATATTTCGGATATTAAAATACATTTCATTTATCCTTATAAAAATAATGTGTATCATAAACATTTAATAGATAATTTTCTCATTTTATTATTAACAATTTGTATGCAATTCCCCATAACAGTTTTTTTTGTGTATTTTCATTTATATTATTCGCTGGCATTTCCATTTCCAATACCACAAACAATTCAATTCACTGGCAGCTTTAGCATCCAATTATCATCACATTAGATTGTTGGCCTGCGAACAACAGTAGAATTCTTCGCAATCTCCTCGGCATATAATGACATTAACCTCTGAGAATTATTTCGACCAATATAAATAATAATTAATTGGCCATTAAGGTCCGCATTACCAACACCGTAGATAATATTCCGTATAAATACCCAGCCAGCCAGCAACAACCAACATCATCATTATAATCATGGACAATGATGGACATTTATGTTAAATGTACTATGTCCACTTTAGATGCCTATTTAGCGTTGTTGTTTTTGTTTCCCACAAATAAGGGGAGAATTATGAGTTAGGCAAATATTGTTTGGAACCCTACGGAAATTTAAATTCAACATTTTCCCTCGCAATTCAACTCTTCACAGAATGTCACATAATGCGTTGTAATTAAATTAGAAAAGCTCGCGGATAACTAAACTAAAACCTGTTAACTAACCTGTTTTGCCAACAATAATGGAGAGCCTTCCATGGTGACACAATCCTTTAATTGCGGTATCCGTTTCAACGCCATCACGTATCCGTTGCGAGGAAACATTTTTTATTACAATTTTAAGTTTGTTTTAATTTAGTTTCACTAATTATGGTTAGTTTTTTTTTCATTCAGTTTTCTTTTTCTGTTTGTTAGAATGACAGTTGAATGGGAAGATGGTACATGTGTAGGTATGTATGCATGGGCCATGTGTTGCACATGTCATTGAGATTGTTGACAATGTAATTTACATTCCATATGAGATGCTCATTAAATATGAAACAGTGATTAAAAGAAAACAAATTACACTTTGTAGAGTTTGTGCGCCGAACACGAGGAGAACTAAAAATTCATATCATACGCCAAACAAAAAATTGGCAAAGCTGAACTTAAATGAGCTAAAGGTTATTATGTGTTGAACCGAATTTAAACTATTTAAATTAGCGGGTGCCTGGAGTTTCTGATTCTTGGGATTGTACTGGGCAAAAAGTCAACTAGACCATATATCTACGGTGAAAATCGTACCCCCGGATTTTGACTTGAAGTTTTTTTTCAAGGATTTTTGTATATTTTGGTATATTACAACCAAATCACTGAGATTTTCGATCCAACACAAAGGCAACATTTGTAGCCAAGACAATAATTAAGAACTCTCCTTCAGGTAGTAATGGACTCGAGAAGGTGCACAATTTTCGGAAAATATCCATAAATGACACTGTGCTACAAAATGGGACTCAAAGTCAGTGGGTGGAAAATTCCTAGCGGAGATGAAAGCCTTTAGTGAGTCTACTAAGAACCCAAAAGGAAATTTTAAAATTAATCGATTAGTCGACTTTTCGGTTGACGATAAAAATCTAATTATAATATGAAATAAAACATTTTTATAATTTTGAGCTATGGAAAAATGAAAATGGTAAGGACAGTTATTGATGTGGTTCAAACTTCTGAGTTATGGCGAAATTAATTCATTCTTGATGAACTTTAAGTGCATGATAAAAAAACAACATAACACAAATTCATCTCGCCATAACTCAGAAGTTTGACCTATGGCATAACTGTCTTTCTAGATTTATAATATTATCTTAATCGACTTTCATCGCCAAAAAGAATTCTTCACCCCAGTGATATTTTACATCAAAATCGGTTTAAGAAAGCGGTATATACATACATATACGGTCAATCGGTTACTTAAAATCGGTTTTAATATCAGAATATCCGGTTCAAAAGTTTAGATAACCGGATATATCCTTCAATAAAATTTGTTATTAACGAGTTCGTCATTATAAGAGCTATTTATGGTAAGTATTTCAGAAGCACCACAGACCAATAACGAATATACATAAAAACAAAACATAGTTTACTGAACAAAAACCGGGTAAATGTCAAAAAGGACCATGAAAACGGGGAAATATCGATTGGTCATCAATGAAAACCGTACCTAAAATCTTCTGAACAAAATTTTTGCAGAATATTTGGATGCTGTAAAATCTCGTCTTGTGGTACTTTTACTACGGTTCAAAAAATAAAGGACGAAAAGGACATGGAAGGAACTGAGTTAGAAGGTTGAAATATTCTTCAAAAAGATTCACCAATTGATTTGACTGCAGACATGTAATCTCAAAATGAAGCTACAATAACGCTTAACAGAGATATAAAGCTATTTTATCACAAATTAAGGGGCCAAAATTATACCATTAATCACGTGATATCTCGGAAACTTGACCTATGCTGAAAATTTCCTTTTGGGTTCTTAGTACCCTCACTAAGGGCTTTCATATCCGCTAGGAATTCTCCACCCACTGACTTTGAGTCCAATTTTGTAGCACAGTGTAATTTATCGATATTTTCCTAAAAATATGCACTTTCTCGAGGCCATAACTACTTGAAGGAGCGTTCCAATGCTTTTGAGATGTACTAGAGAGTTCTTAACTATTGTCTTGGCTACAATTGTTGTCTTTGTGTTGGATCGAAAATCTCTGTGATTTGGTTTTTATATGCCAAAATATCCTTGAAACTCAATGCAATGTAAATTGCAATGAAAGCGGCTATTTAAATTACATGTCTAAATAAATGATGATCGAGATACGCGATTTGAGAGCAGGTCCTAAACTGAACATTTCCGAAATTGGAACCTCATCTAAGTCTGGTAGAAGTTTCACGATGTGCAAAGTATGGACCAAATCGGTTACTCCCTTCAAGAGTTATAGTGCGCACTAATCTTCCGAACATTTTCGAACTTTTGTGGGGGAGATACCGGAAGGAGTGGACCGATATAATCCATCTTCGAACTTGAACTAAGTTTAGACAAAATATTACGAAAGCCAAAATTTAAGAGTTATCGTGCGCACAAAATTTCTGAACATCTCCGAACTTTTGTGGAGAGGTACCGGAAGGAGTGGACCAATATAACCCATCTTCGAACCTAAACTAAGCTTGGATAAAATATTACGAAAGCCAACTTTTGAACCGAATCGTTTGATCCGTTCGAGAGTTATCGTGCGCTCCAGCCAGCCAGACAGACGGACGGACATGGCTAAATCGACTCCAAATTATCTGAAACACATTTCGTCCAAACATACTTGGGGTCTAAAACCATTTTGCCCGTATGAAAGTGTACATACCCTCGTTAGCATAAATGCTGAGGGTATAATCAAATGCCATCATAACCCACCGTAGGTGTTTATGGAAAGAAAATTTTACCGCACCTACTTTCTGAAATTGTCAGGGAATGTACAGGGATGGCCCACGAAAACAGGCTACATATTTTATTGAATTCCAGAGGGGGCGGGGTAGCTCCCCTATGCGATATTTAAAAAAACGCTATATTTGCAAAACTTATGCATGTATCGATTTAAAACTTCGCGGATTAATCTACAATCTAGGTACTTCTTTGGGACCTAAAGATCCGACAACGCCTCTTTTTATACCCTCCACCATAATATGTAGGGTATAATTAAATTTGCCATTCCGTTTGCAACGCATCGAAATATGCATCGGAGACCGTGTAATGTATGTATATTCTTGATCAGGGTAAAATTCTAAGTCGATATAACTATGTCCGTCCGTCCGTCTGTTGAAATCAAGATACAGCACGCAATTTTTAAGGTCGAGCTTTGTAATTTGGTATAGAAGCTTTTATTACTCCTAGGATGTTTGGTATTGCAAATGGTCTATATCGGTCCACGTTTTGATATAGCCCCCATAGAACGGAACCACCCGATTTTCGGTATTCTGAAGGTTGTGGCCTCAATATTCCTTCGAAATGGCTAAAATTTGGTATTTAGTCTTCATTGGGGGTATCAAACTTTCCATATGAAATATGTCGGTATAGGTTGACGCCTTCATATAGCTTCCATAGAACGGTACCTTCGGATTTCCGGTATTTTGAAGTTTGTGACATCAATATTCCATCGAACTTGTTGAAATTTGGTATTTAGTCTTCTCTTGGGGTATAAAACTTTCTATATGAAATTTGTCGGTATAGATCCTCGCCTTCATATAGCCCCATAGAACAATACCCCACGATTTTCGGTATTTTGCAAGTTGTGGCCTCAATATTCTTCTGAAATGGCTGAAATTGGGTATTTGGTCTTTGTTGTGGGTAAAAAAGACTCCCCCAGAAATTGTTCAGTACAGGTTCACGCCTTAATATAGCCCCCATATTATGCTACCTCCCGATTTTCGGTATTTTGAAGGTTATGACCACAATAATCCATCGAAATAGCTGAAATTTGGTATTTAGTCTTCACCAGGGGTATTTAACTGTCCCCTCTAAATTTGTCGGTATAGGTCCACGCCTTCATAATGCCCTTATAGAACGGTACAACGCAATTTTCGATATTTTGAAAGTTGTGAAATGGCTGAAATTTGGTATTTAATCTCATTGGGTTATAAAATATTCCACAAGAGAATTATCAGTATAGGTCTACGTCTTCCTATATCCGCCATAGAAGCGTACCTCTTGATTTTCGGTATTTTTGTCTTACCGAAATATGAGAAATTTGGTATTTAGCCTTCTTTGAGTCTAAAAACTTTCCGTCAGCAATTTGCCGGTATAGTTCGTCGTTTTGATATAGCCCCCTCAGAACGGTTTCTCCCGAATTTCAGTATTTTGAAGGTTAGCGACATTGTTTTACCGAAATTGCTAAAATTGTGTATTTAGTCTTCTTCATAAACAAAAGGAAACTAATTGTTCCATTGTACTTAAATACCACTCGTGGTGGAGGGTATAACAAATTTGGCCCGGCCGAACTTAACGCCCTTCTTACTTGTTATAAATGTCATGTCTCCAATACCACTGAACCGATTTTCCAAGCTCAATGTTTGCTGTTGTTATGTATATTTAATGAATTTCGGAGAAAGTGGGGAACCTTCCCCACGCCTATCTTTTAAAGGCTATATGTATAATCTGTTAATAAATTTAAAATCCTCCTCGGTTTGACAATGAACCGAAGAAGTGAGGTAGAAAATACCTATTTTTGAATTGTCAAGCATAAAGTCCATAAAAAGTTGTCATTAAAACTCATTACGACGGGTCAACAACGCGGATCGGGGTCTGCTAGTAAAAAATAAAATTAGATAATTCATTACTGAACTTTAACGCATTTGGTGCGGAAACTTTTTCGCGATAGAGAAAAAAATACACAGTATTTCATAGTAGTTGTTCATGCTCTACACGGCTATGTGGTGGTATTTTTGATATTTGCAAAAATTGCAACAAAAAAATTTAAACCCCAATGTATATATAGCCAAAAATAATATTTTATAGATTCCTTCATGAAGAAGAATATACTGCTTGATGCTAAGCGAAGAATTATTTTCTAGCTTTTAGTACTTTAATAAATAAAATTAATTAAATTTATAATTAATTAAAATTAATTATCTTTTATTTTTAACTCTTAAGTAAATACAATTTTTTGACCACTGAGAACTCTATAACAGAATTATAGCCAATGTTGGCCAAAAATGTAGTTAACAACTTCGAAATGCCTGAAATCGGGTAGTACCGTTATATGCCGCTGGAAAATCGATATGAATGTTTATTTGAATTTGTAAGATTTTCCAGCGCCTCGACATGAGCCGAAAGTATGTACTTACTTACTTAGCTGGCCCATTACAGAACATTTGTTCTATAGGCCGAACTAAGAAAAGATCTCCAATTCTCTCTATTTGTTGCTTCGCTTTCTGCAATACCGCGCCTTTTCATCTCATCATCCACTTGTTTGTGTCATCTATTCCTTGGCCTGCCAATTCTGCGTGCACCGCCAAGCGGTCCGTGTTTATACACCTTTTTAGTGGGGTCATCATCGCTCATTCTTATGATATGGCCTAGCCAACGCAATCGCTGCATCTCGATACGTTTAACAATATTGATGTCGTTGTACAGCAGATACAGCTCGTGGTTCATGCGACGTCGATATTTACCGTTAACGCAGATTGGTCCGTAGATCTTTCGAAGAATTTTTCTCTCAAACACACCAAGCCCTGCCATGTCTGCTTGCGCAAGTACCCAGGCTTCGGAGCCATACATCAGCACGGTTAGTATCAGTGTTTTGTAGAGCGTTATTTTTGTTTGACGAGATGTGGCTTTGTTTTTAAACTGCTTCCTTAAACCAAAGTAGCATATGTGGGCCAATACAATTATTCTTTTTATTTCACAACTGATGTCGTTTGTTGTGTTTACGGAGGTGTCGAGGTAGACGAAGTCTTTTACTACCTCAATATTATAGGAACCAACTTCCACAGTCGGTCCGAGCTCAATGGACGCATTGCGCGTCGACACCATCAACTTGGTCTTCTCACCGTTTACCGCCAGACCCACTTTAGCAGATTCTCCTTCGACCTTCATAAAGGTATCAGTTACTTCTTTTACTGATCGGCCTATGATGTCTATATCATCAGCATAAGCAAGTAACATGTGACTATTTGTGTAGATTGTGCCACTTCTTTTGACGTTTGCCTCTCGTATAACCTTTTCCAGCAGGATGTTAAAGAGATCACACGAAAGGCTGTCTCCTTGTCTGAAACCTCTTTTGGTACCAAACTCTTCGGAGAGGTTTTCCTATTTTAACTGAGGACCTCGTGTCAGTTAAAGTCATTTTGCAAAGCCGGATGAGCTTTGCGGGGATAGCAAATTCAGACATGGCTTGGAATACCTTTGAACGCAGCGGGCTGTCGAAGGCTGCTTTATAATCGACAAAAAGGTGGTAGGTGTCGATCTGCATCTCTTGTGTCTTCTCCAAGATTTGCCGCAGGGTAAATATCTGGTCAATGGTGGACTTGCCAGGTCTAAAGCCGCATTGGTATGGTCCAATTATCTCGTTGACTATAGGCTTTAGTCGTTCGCACAATATCCCTGACACGATCTTGTAGGCAATAGGGAGTAGACTTATGCCCCTATAGTTAGAGCATACAGTCTTATCTCCCTTCTTGTGGACGGGGCACAGGATACTCATGTTCCAATCGTCGGGTACTCGTTCTTCCTGCCAGATGGTGCTAACTAGCTGATGAATACACCTTATCAGCGTGTCGCCTCCGGTTTTGAACAGCTCGGCTGGTAAGCCATCAGCTCCTGCTGCCTTATTATTCTTCAGCCGATTTATTGCTGTCTTTACCTCATCTTGGCTGGGCGGTATACATTCAATACCATCTTCTGGGATTGGGACTGTGGTATCTTCGTCGTCTTCGCTGCTATTGCATACCAACAGTTTGAAAAATGTTCTTTCCATATTCTGAGTACACTATCTGTATCAGTTACCAAATTACCTTGTTGGTCTCTACAGGAGGATGTGCCTGTACCAAAGCCATCAGTTTGATGCTTGACTCTTTGGTAGAATTTTCGGACTTCATTCTGGCTCCTGTACATCTCGATTTTTTCACACTTTTCCATCTCTCTTTTTTCCTGCGGAACAGACGTTTCTCCTCTCTCCTTTTCTCCCTGTATCTCTCTCGTGCGCTACGCGTTGCTACGGATTGTAAAGTAGCCCTATATGCCGCATTTTTCTCTTTGGTGGCAGCACGACACTCCTGATCATTCCATGGATTCCTTGGTGGAGGCCTCTGGTATCTAAGTACTGATTTTGCTGCTGTTTGCAGGGAGTGGGCAATGCTTTGCCATTGCGCTGATATGTTATCGGGATGAGGAGTGCTTTGATTAAGCAATTGGGCTAGTTGAGTGGAATAGGCTGTGGCTATATGTTGTGATTGCAGCTTACCAATGTCTAACTTTCGTGTTGTGTCTGTTCGTACTTTGTTTGCTACGTTTAAGCGGGTGCGTACCTTTGCTGCAACAAGATAGTGGTCCGAATCAATGTTTGCGCCTCGGAACGATCGTACATCCAACACGCTCGATGAATGTCTTCCATCTATCACAACATGATCAATTTGATTTCTTGTTTTCTGATCTGGAGACAGCCAGGTGCCCTTATGAATATCGAGATGATTAAATCTGGTACTGCTAACTACCATGTTTTTTGCAGCTGCAAAGTCTATCAGCCTCATACCATTGTCAGATGTTTCACTGTGGAGGCTGAATTTCCCGACTGTTGGGCCAAAGATATTCTCCTTTCCAATTTTGGCATTAAAATCGCCTAGAATGATTTTAATGTCATGGGCAGGGCAACTGTCATATGATTCTTCTAAGCGCTCGTAAAATATATCTTTGGTCTGTTCGTTCTTCTCTTCAGTGGGAGCATGAGCGCAAATAAAGCTGATGTTGAAGAATTTAGCTTTTATTCGAATTGCAGCAAGTCTTTCATTCACTGGAGTGAAGCTGGATACCAGATGTTTTAGTCTCCGACTAACTACAAATCCGCAGCCAAACTCATGGCAGCTATAATACAGTGCGTCACCTTTAGGTGTTGTTGTGACGCCTTTCCCAATCCATCGTATTTCCTGTATGGCAGTAATATCGGCCTTGTACTTTTCAAGTACGTCTGCCAATGCGAGGACTGCACCTTCTCTATAAAGAGTGCGAACATTCCAGGTGCAGATTCGCAGATCATGGTCCTTAAAACGTTTGCGGGGTTCGTCAACTTTAGAGGGGGTTGTTTTTATTTTCTTTCGTTTTTTCATAGTATGCTGTTTTTTCTAGGGGAGGGTTACTAACCCGACGCCCAAACCCAAGTTCTTAACGTTCTTATGGGAAAACGCGCGCCACATGTTAGCTCACTACCTTTAACAGGTGTTAAAGGCAGTTCCCCAGGTGACACCACGGGGAGGTCAGTGTCCACTTGAGATGAAAGAGGGACCAAGATAAATCCTGGGCTTTGCCATGTTAAAACCGGTCAGGACCGTTGCTTGGTATCTTCCATCCCCTACGTCACCCGCCGAAAGTATGTACAAAAGTTATTTGTACAGGGGGCTATACCAAAACCTGGGCCTATGTCCACCATGTTTGGCGGGGAAATTTCTGTACCATTGTGATCTCCAAATGCCAAGATACAGCCAAAAAAAAATTGGCCCCTATTGGTTTTTGTTTCATTTTCATATATTATCATCCAAATCTGAAAAGTGTGCAAAGTTTTAGTTCGCTGTGTTAAAAATGAGTTACTAGATTTGTACTAAACAGACTGGAACCAAAGCAAGTTAAATAAAACACAGTAAAGACGCCAGCCCTCTTACAAAATATCAGTATAATACTTTTTTCTATAAGGCCTACCAAAGGTCAAAGAAATGCAAATCTCTGATTTTATGCCTTGTTGTTGCCTATTTAGATTTATAACTTTCAATCATTTTGGCAGTTAATTTATTGCCATTAAAACCACACAACACAAAATAAAGGCACTTTATAAAACAAATAATAAAAATAAACTATTTTCATTTATGGCAGACATAAAATCAAAGTAATTTCATACTACCCCAAGAGATAACTAGCTAGCCAAAACCACCACCATCACATGCACAGACATGCATGCCATACATAACATAAAGTTTACTTTCACTTTTACTTTGGCTAAAAATAGCCCAAAACTGTCTCGATTTGTGTTCATAAATTCTTAAGCTTTAACAATTTAACTTAAATTTCTGCTTGCCTTGGCATTTTATGATACCCCCCAAAAAATTAACTTCGGGAATGAAATTTAAAATTCATAGCAAAGGTCGGTCGGTCGGCCGTTCGAGTTGAGGCGTCTACCACGGGGAGAAAAAGTCAATTAACTATCGATGTAATGAAAAACAAACATTAGTTTTAGAAATTAGGAGCAAGTTATTTTAACGCCTACAAAAATTTCACACCCTCCCCCATGGGCGGTGAGGATAAGCGCAAGTGTATCTCTGTGTGCGTGTGTTTTGTCCAAGTGTGTGAATGTTTGTATTACCCTAATAAATGTTAGTATCAACATCGTAAAGACATTTACCAATTTTGTTTTTGGTTTTTGCTTTTTGTTTCTTTTTCTTCTGTTGGTTCATGACTTGTTTTCTTTATTACCGAATACGAACACGTTACACTAAACCAACATGTACTGCTGTTTGCAGGACATGGAATATCCTCATATATTTTTGTTATGTCCAAGAAGAAGAGTAGTACACACATAGACACTTGTTCTTATTATCCCAAAACAGTGTTGCAATCCTTCTCACTACCTCACACCATGACCACCACGAACTCCACCACCACCTGCAACCGGCTGTAATACTTCCCAAACGTATTTCGCATGAAATGCCGAAATATAACAAAGTGTTCATCTGTTTGCCACTTTGACTGACCCTTCTGCGTACATTCGAAATGACTTAACGTTTCGTTGCCATTACTAAGTAGAATTTTTAGGTTCGTATGGCCAACAGACAGCTTGAACAGACAGTAGTAGAATGTTAGCCAAAAAAAAAAACAAGATGGACATACGCACTAAAGCGAAACGAACCGGTCATTTGGAAAAAATTATGTTTTTATTTTCTTTTCCTTGGGAGTGGGAGAGACACAGGATAGTGAGGTGGGGATGGGATAAGTAAAAGACAGACATTAAAGTAAACATCAAGAAAATATAAAAGAGAAACGTTTGCAGAATAGTGAAGCGAATCTAATCGTTGGTCCGACTTCACGTTTCACTTGAAGTTGTGGAAATAATTTTAGTTTTGTTGTTGCTTCTTGTATCGATTACATACATTACACGTTTGTGCCAAATTATTATAAAGCTATTTGTTTGTTGCCTTTGGCTGATTATGTTTTCTCGTCTTTTTCTGGTAAAGTTTCAACTTAATATTTAGTAAGCATTGTGCGAGGGAGTTACGACCGAATTGGCCAGGTTGATTTAAAATAATTTTATTTTGATTCAGGAACAACCCCTTCAAAACCGTAACTAAAACTTAAAAAAAGTAAAAACGGCATTTCTATAGCCCCCGCCATAAGCTATTATGTTGCTAAAACTTAAAAATATAGAAAATCGGGCGGTGCCGTTCTACAGGAGCTATACAAAAAAGTGGTCTTATACCCACAATTCTGTGCAGAAATATGTTACACCTCCAACGGAGACTCTATAATGTGGCAAAAAAAAAAATCAAAATGCCGAAAATCGGGTGGTAAAGTACCATGTACCTATTTTAACAATTTACGGTAAAGAAGTTTTGTGACCACTGCGAACCTCAAAGGTCCAAATACAGTGGGACAAAACATGCAGCAAAAATCCTCAAAATATGGGGCTTAGAATGATTACAAGAGACTGGCATGGCTAAATCGACTCAGATTTTTACCCTGATCAATATTATTATATAGGGTGACGTAGGGGATGGAAGATACCAAGGAACGGTCCTGACCGTTTTTAACATGTCAAAGCCCAGGATTTATCTTGGTCCCTCTTTCATCTCAAGTGGACACTACCTCCCCGTGGTGTCACCTGGGGAACTGCCCGTTAAAGGTAGTAAGCTAACATACGCCGCGCGTTCACCCATAAGAACGTTAAAAACTTGGGTTTGGGCGTCGGGTTAGTAACCCTCCCCTAGAAAACAAGCCTACTATGAAAAAACGAAAGAAAAGAAAAACAAACCCCAAAAGTTGACGAGCCCCGCAAACGTTTTAAGGACCATGATCTGCGAATCTTCACCTGGAATGTTCGCACTCTTTATAGAGAAGGTGCAGTCTTCGCATTGGCAGACGTACTTGAAAAGTACAAGGCCGACATTACTGCCATACAGGAAATACGATGGACTGAGAAAGACGTCACAACAACACCTAAAGGTGACGCACTGTATTATAGCAGCCATGACGTAAAGCAGGAGTTTGGTTGCGGATTTGTAGTTAGTCGAAGACTAAAACATCTGATATCCAGCTTCACCCCAGTGAATGAAAGACTTGCTGCAATTCGAATAAAAGCTAAATTCTTCAACATCAGCTTTATATGCGTTCATGCTCCCACTGAAGAAAAGGACGAACAGACAAAAGATATATTTTACGAGCGCTTAGAAGAGACTTATGACCGTTGCCCTGCCCATAACATTAAAATTATTCTAGGCGATTTTAATGCCAAAACAGGAACGGAGAATACCTTTGGCCCAACAGTCGAGAATTTCAGTCTCCACAGTGAAACATCTGACAATGGTATGAGGCTGATAGACTTTGCAGTTGCAAAAAACATGGTAGTTAGCAGTAGCAGATTTAATCATCTCGATATTCATAAGGGCACCTGGCTGTCTCCAGATCGAAGAACAAGTAATCAAATTGATCATGTTGTGATAGATGGAAGACATTCATCGAGCGTGTTGGATGTACGATCGTTCCGAGGCGCAAACATTGGTTCGGACCACTACCTTGTTGCAGCATAGCACGAACAGACACAACGCGGAAGTTGGACCTCGATAGGCTGCAAACACAGCAGATAACCACAGCATATTCCACTTAACTAGCCCAATTACTTAATGAGAGCACTCCTTGTCCCTATAAGATAACAACACAATGGCAAAATATTGCCCACTCCATGCAAACAGCTGCAAAATCCACACTTGGATACCAGAAACCTCCACAAAGGAATTCGTGGTATGACCAGGAGTGTCGTGCTGCTACCGGAGAAAAAAATGCGGCATATAGAGCTACCTTACAATCAGTAGGAACGCGTAGCGCACAAGAGATATCGGGAGAAAAGGAGAGAAGAGAAACGTCTTTTCCGCAAGAAAAAGAGAAAAATGGAAAAGCGGGAGTGTGAAAAAATCGAGATGTACAGGAGACAGAATGAAGTCCGAAAATTCTATCAAAGAGTGAAACATCAAACAGATGGCTTTGGTACGGGCACATCCTTCTGTAGAGACCAGCAAGGTAATCTGGTAACAGATACAGATAGCGTGCTCAGGATATGGAAGAAACATTTCTCCAATCTACTGGTATCCAATAGTAGCGATGACAATGATACCACAGATCCAATCCCAGAAGATGGTATAGAATGTATACCGCCCGGCCAAGATGAGGTAAAAGCAGCAATCAACCAGCTGAAGAATAATAAAGCAGCAGGAGCCGATGGCTTACCAGCCGGGCTGTTTAAAACCGGAGGCGATGCGCTAATAAGGTGTATGCATCAGCTAGTTAGCACCATCTGGCAGGAAGAACGCGTACCCGACGATTGGAACCTGAGCATCCTATGTCCTGTCCACAAGAAAGGAGACAAGGCTGTATGCTCCAACTATAGGGGCATAAGTCTTCTCTCTATTGCCTATAAGATAGTGTCAGGGATATTGTGCGTACGACTAAAGCCCATGGTTGGACCATACCAATGTGGCTTCAGACCTGGCAATGACCAGATATTTACCCTGCGGCAAATCCTGGAGAATACCCAAGAGATGCAGATCGACACATTACACCTTTTTGTCGATTATAAAGCAGCATTCGACAGTCACCTCCGATCAAAGGTATTCCATGCAATGTCTGAATCTGGTATCCACGCAAATCTCATTTGGCTTTGTAAGATGACTTTAACTGATACTAGGTCCTCAATTAAAATTGGAAAGGACCTCTATGAACAGTTCAGTACCAAAAGAGGTTTCAGACAAGGAGACAGCCTTTCGTGTGACCTATTCAACATTTTGCTGGAAAAGGTAATACGAGATGCAAATGTCAAAAGAAACGGCACAATTTACACCACACCACGGCACAACATGTTACTAGCTTATGATGATGACATAGACATCATGTCAAATAAGAAGAATTGTATTGGCCAACAGATGCTGGCTTTAAGGTTTAAGTAAGCAATTTAAAAACAAAGCCACATCTCGTCAAACAAAAATAACACTATACGAAACGCTGATACTACCCGTGCTAATGTATGGCTCCGAAGCATGGGTACTTGCGCAAGCAAATAAGGCAGTGCTTGGTGTGTTTGAGAGGAAAATTCTTCGAAAGATCTACGGGCCGATTTGAGTTGCCGGTGAATATCGACGTCGCATGAACCACGAGCTGTATCTGCTATACACCGACATCAGTATAGATAAACTTATCGAGATTCAACGATTGCGTTGGCTAGATCATAATAAGAATGAGCGATGATGAACCCGCTAAAAAGACGTATGAATACATGCCACATGGCTATGCACGCAGAATTGGCAGGCCAAAGAATTGATGGCGCAAACAAGTGGATGAAGTGATGACAAGGCGCGGTATTCCAGAAAGCGAAGCGAAAAACAGAGAGAATTGGAGATATTTTCTTAGTTCGGTCTATGGAACAAGTGTTCTGTAATGGGCCAGCTAAGTAAGTAAGTAATATTATATATATTTTGTTTGCATTTGTATATGTGTTTGTCTGTGTTCGAAGCAGCATACCTCAGAATGCAAGAAATCCCAGGACCAACTTGTATGTGCTCAGTTTGTCACATTCGCATCCGTCACACTCAAACTTCGGTGAGAAGCAATAGAAGTCAGGAGTGGGTGCATCTCAGAGGCTGTGCTGGACTCGCCCATGCGAGGGACTACGACAGGGACAATGTTGCTGCATTCTACGTAAACACAGCCCCCAATGAGTCGTTGTTGTAATAGTGCTTTTATTTTATGTTTACACGTTCATTATCTGTTTAATCTGGCTCTGGGTCTCCAGTCTTATGAATGTGGCCACAGATCTACTGGAGTTAATTGAATAGGTTTGGCAGGGCAGTTGAAGAGGTGTAGTGTGTCGTGCCGGCCTGTATCGCATGCTGGGCAGATGTTTAGCACGGTGTCATCCATCCTTGCCCTATAGGAATTCAGACGACTGCACCATCCAAGCGTAGGTGAGCGACTTTATCCGGGTGAATGTTGGCACCGCATAGCTTACTACATACCACATTATATGTGTTCTATAAGGTTCCCAGCAAAAATTTGGATCCGGTAGTCATTACGTAACCCTTTACAAAGTAATGTAATCAAGCTTCTTTTCGCATTACAAGTAATCTGAAAAGTAATGGGTTACTTCTTAAAAAATTTACAAGCTAAACCTACTTACTTTACTCCTCCCTAAGTAATGACGACGGTGGCACAGTGAGTGTGTGTCCGACTATAAATCCTACGGTTGTGTGTTCAGTTCACTTTAAGACCTGCTATCGAATCACTTTGATTTTTGTTGAAGCAACTTGCATTCGCTGCCTCAATTACGATGGTATACGTTTTTTCAGGGGTAAACATCCCGAAGTGTGTAAAAACCCCATATGGGTTCAATTCGGGCAGACAGCGAAATAAAATAAAGTAAAATAAAAGTAAGAAGTGTGATGAAATTAAAAACAAATTCTCTACATCAACTGTTCTAAAAATAGATTTTTTTTCACCTTACTCTTCAACTACTAGTGGCCACAGAATAACTAGTTATTCTAGTGGTCATAAAATAACTACAAACTGAGTGCGACATGCCCTTGTAAAAATAATGGGGAAGAAAGGGGGTTTGAGAGTAGTTACGGCTGCCAAAAATCCCTTACGAAACCCATGATTTTGGGAGGACTTTTTTGCTGGGTTTCTTTATCTGCAACCCAAGTACTGCCGGCTAGGGACCACGGTTCCTACATCTAAGCTTGTCGTAGATTGCTGTGGCAGATGCGAGTGACTTCAACATGCTGTCGAATGTGACACCTAGAATTTGGCATCCTTTCCTGGATTCAGTAGCGGGGTCATCCTGCTCATTTTCCAGCCTTCGGGAACGATGTGGGTGGCTATCGACAGGTTGAGAACTTTAGTGAGATACTCGACACTGGTACATAGTCGCCGTCGTCATCATAATACGTGACTACCCCCGCAGTCCCCCAAAAACAACTGCAGCTTATAGCTTTGTAATGGTTACAGCGTCCTGAGGAAGGAAGGATCGCAACAGAATTGGAGGGGGGATTAGCATTAATGATCATCATGAGTTGTGACATTCGGTCCTCGGAAACGACCAGAGGGGTATAGTGCTGGCTGAGCAAATTGATAGCTCTTCGTTTTGCACGGTCAATGAGGACGTCCCTACCAGAAACAACTAACCGAAATGCCACCATCGTGCCCCTAGTCTAAGAAATGACGTCACCTGGCAACCCGTCATATTTCTTGAATCATACCAACTCCATACAATGGTCTCCATCAGCATACAGCCCAATATCATTACATCTGAATGCCACACTTTCATCAATCATGGTGAAGCTAATTGGCCGAGGCTCAGAGAGTTCGCTAATCACCGCTTCAGCCCTACTGATGTTGAGGTAGCAGAAAGAACGTTCTGAGACATTATCATACCTGCAGCCGCTCGCCATATACCTAGTGTTTGAATATCCGAAGTGAGACCAAACTTCCTAGCGGAGGCTACGGTTTTTTTTAGAAAATATACGTGATGAGCTTCGTCGTGCCAACCCCAGTAATCCAGAGTCAGGGAGCTGACACTGGAAGTTAACATGTTACTCAGTGAGTATAAGCGGAACAAGTGGTAAAATCATTTGAAGAGTTCCAACATCGGAGTCAGACTAAGTGAATTTTGCGCAACGATTAACCTAGAAAGAAAATGATATGACCTCAGTCACGTTTGCCGACGTAACGCTTAGTAATCCGAAGAGGTGCACAAGTTACTTCAATCGTCGAAGAGAAAAGCACTACGTCGGAAAATGAGCATGATGTTACTGAAGCCAGGCAAGGATGCCAACAAAGTTGAATCATACCGACCAATTTCGCTTTTGTCGCCCATAGGCATTTGTCCTTCCCACCACTAGATATAGCTATCCATTTGCCGATCATCATCAATGTTGGTTTCCGTAAGCAGCACACCACAACATCTCAACACATGTTAGTCGAGGACTCAACAAGGGCGCGCCATGTGATAGAACAGTGATGGTGGCGTTTGACTTATCAAAAGCCTTTGTTACTGTCAATCACTCCACGCTGTTTGAGGACATCGAGCAGACAACCCTGCGGCGAAGTTTAAAGCGTTGGATAATTAACTACATGTGTGGACGCCAGTCGTATGTGGAACTCAGGAACAAGAGGTCCATGCCCCGTAAAGTGAAACAGCGAGTTCCCAAGGTGGGGTGATATCTCCGGAATTGAGAAGAGCTACACTCCTCTATTCCGTCCTCTCCAGACTTCATTCAGATCGTAATTTCTGCTGGATTGTAGGATCTTGGCGTCAGGTAACTTCCCTGTTGTCATTTGTGAAAACCTGAACTCCTATTTGACTGGTCTTTCCACATTGTTCCACGCGAGGAATATGCAACTATTCACTACTAAATCTACGGCCACTCTGTTCCCAAAATGGACGGCAAAGGTGAGAACTGAGTTCAATGTTATGCTCGATGATGGCAGATGTCCGATCACAAACGACCCCAAAATTCTAAGGGTCACATTTGACAGGAGGTCCGCGCATGCCACAGCTATCTGCGACAAACTGAGGTGTAGTAACAATGTCCTCAAGTCCCTAGTTTGCAGTACTTGTGGTACAGATAAATAAACCTTGTTGAACACATACCAATCAATAGGTCGGTCCGCGCTAAGCTATTCGGCGCCAGTTTGGTCCGCAATTACAAGAAAGTACCCCTAGATCAAACAGGTATAAATAACATTCACACAGATGCAGTCGCAGATGCCATAAACAATTATCGTGTGAATGCGGTCCTCGGAGAAATTCCCCCAAATATCTCAGCTGAGCACCGTCAGCTACCACGACAAACCAGATTAGTTTTGCCTCAACGATGTTCGGGGTGTGCAGTCGTCTGAATTCCTATAGTGCAATGATCGATGACACCATGCAAAACACACTGCACCTACCAAGCCATCTAGTAGATCTGTGGTTACATTCCATGGAAACAGCTACATTCCTAGAACTGGAGATAAACCCAGAACCAGATTAAGCAGGACAACGAGCACACACATATACCAAATGCTGTTACAACAATAACAGTGCCGCGTATTTGAACGGTTGAAAATATAGATCGTCTATGAAATACAGGCATTACTTCATAATCTATTCTCATTTTCTCATACTCATTGTCCACGGTAAGGTTAGGCTATCCAAACTTCATCCTTACAATTCGAAAAGTTGATGCTGGTTCAGTATTTTTGCAAACCGATGTTGATCTATGCACTATCGGGACGCTTGATATGTATTTCCAATAGGTTTTGGGATCTTTGACATTGTCTTGGAGAATCTTAAAGCTGATTCATCTCCCTCAAACCAGCACCAATATCAGTAACTTCTTTCGTAACCGTAGATTTCTTTAGAGCTTTTGAACAAATATCTCAGGAAAAAAAATTATATCGCTGTAATCAGAAGCACAAGTTGTACTTTCGATAAACATTTTAAAAAGAAACAATCCCGCAAGTTAGCGGAAATTTTGAACTTTTTCGAGGGATGGAGGTGCCCGAAGGTGTAGTCTGATATGGAACTTAATGTATGTCTAGAAAATGTTCACAATATGCAAGTTTTCGCCAAATCAGAAACTTTATTTGTAAGTCATCGTGGTCAACAGAAAAATTAGTTTGTGTCCGTAGAGATAGTTTCGAGCTTTTGGATCATTATATCAGGAATTATGGACCCCAAAATATCGTACCGTCATACAAAACGATGCCACACGACACATGTCTTTAAAATGCACTTTCGCGATAAAATTTTAACATTTGTGGGAAGATATGAAAAGGTGTAGATTCTGAGATTATAAGAGGTCCCAGCGTAGATGATGTGGAACTCGATGATTCTGTGGATTCTGTAAAAGTACTTCAGGTTATAGCAGAACCATTTAAAGGGACTTTTGTCTAAAGGAGATCCACATACGGGGACGGTTCTGAAGAACCGTTTAAAGCGGATTTTGTCTATAGAAATTTCATTTACTGTCTATTTGAATGGGGTTTTATATATACAAGACCCATTCTTGACTGAGGTGCTGATGATTAGCGTAGGTACCTGCCTTAACGACTCAACCCCCATGGTGTTCTCAGCACCGGGTTAATTAAAGGCGACCAACCAACGCCCCTTGCACCATAGTGAGGTACCAATTGTGTTCAAGAGTTTGGTCCTGTTAACCACCTTGGTTCCTGTCTTTCTATGGCTCGGACAGCCGGTTGATAATGTAACTCCACATTCAAGCTGAAGACTGTCCCCGCGATTTGGGTACATCCACAGCCACCACGATACACCCACAAGGGGGCCGACACCAACTACCAGACTAGGCCATTAGACCTGGGGTCAACTGGTACGACCTCGTAACCATAAGACTACTAAAAGTTGGTCCCCCTGGTGGCCCGGACACATTCTTGACTGAAATGTGGTGTGATTAACGTGGATCCCTGCCTTTCAGCCTAACCCCACGGTGTCCTCACAACACTGGACTGGTTACAGGCGACCAATCAACGCCACTTGCACCGTAGTAAGGTACCAATTGCGTTCAGGTGGCCTTGTTGTATTTTTATGACGCAGACAGCAGGTAGAGAATGCTACACCATTCGAGTTCTACGAACTCTTCCCGCGATTTTGGGCAACCACAGCCACCACGATACTCCCCGAAGAGCCGCACCAACTACCGGCCCCAGTCCGAGACTGCATTCCTGAAGGAAAGTGCTACAAGGACCAGGGGGCTTGCCGGCACCAGTGGTCCCAGAATTAAGTCCCTTTTACGACCTCGTAACCGGGACTGGTGGCCCGGACCCATTCTTTACTGTAAGAATCCCGTTTAAAAGGACCTTCTTTCTACCATATGGCTCTATGCATATCAAGATGGCTGAATGTCATAACTTTTACTTCCGCCAACTTCATCATAATAACAACATATTACAATTGTTATACTCTATTAAACATACAATCATGATGAAACTACTTTTTCTTTTATGCTATTTTACTGTTTCATTACCAAATTCCACTTCTTTATATACATAAAAAAAATTTTCCAAGTTTTTTTCTTTTGTAAACAATTTTCACATTTTTTTTCTTCTTCAACGTTACCTGGACACTCACTCAAGAATCCCACCATAACCCCCAAGAGAGACAACTTGCAAAAAACGAGGATGAAAAAAAGAAGAAACCGAAAAGAAACATCAAAATAACTGAATCATTGTTGCCTTAGAATCTAATCTTTCCTTTGAGATTTCTTATTTGATGATGTTGCTCATATTTGTCAATTGGAATGGTTCGGTGTTTATGGTGGGTTATTGAATAAAGTTCATGCAAACGTAAATAATTTGCCCCAAAGTCATATGAAACACACACACATACCGAGGGAAGCACGTAACATCCAAAGTAGAAAGTTGTTCATATACCACAATAATACATACATACATACTCTTATGTATACACATATGCACGAGCATATGATATACTATGTTTGTATGTGTTATTTAGTTGTTGTTTTTTGTGCGTGTTGTGACTTGCAACACTCGATTTAACCGGAATGTTTTATTAAAGTGGGTATGGTTGAAATTGAAAAACACAATCATAATGAAAATTAAATCACATTCGGGTGTAAAACAAAGGTAGCCAGGTGGCTCTATCAGAGTGCCCCGGAGCTATGTATGTCTGCATATGAAGAAAATCAAATCAGACATGTGTACAGTTCATCAAGAATTGAAAATTTCATTAGGTGAAAAATATTTACTTGTCTATCAATATTTGATGTAAGTAGTATGAATTTGAAAGTCGATAATTAATAGAATGATTGTTTCAATTATCGAAGATAGACTATCGTCTAATAATCTATATAAGGCCATCTTTAAGAGGTTTTCGGTCTATGGAAGGGCACTTCAAAAAGCCTTCTGTTTATGGAAGGCCACCTCAAGAGGTGTATAGATGGCCACCTTAAGAGGTATACTATCTATAGAAGGACACCTGAAGAAGTTTTTGTATATGGAAAGCCACCTCAAGAGGTCTTTCGCCTATAGAAGGACACATCAAGAAGTCTTCACCGTATGGGAAGGCATCTCAAGTAGTCGTATGTCTATTGCAGGTCGTCTTAAGAGGTCTTTTACTTATAGGAGGCCACCACAACAGGTAGTTGGCCTATAAAAGACTATCTCAAGAAGTTTTCTGTCTATAGAAGAATGCCCCAAAAATTTTCTTCCTACAGAAGAGAACCTCGAGAGGTTTTCTGTGTATAAAACTACACATCAAGAGGACTTTTGTCTATAAGAGGATACCTCATGAAGTCTTCTGCCTATAAAAAAACACCTCAACATCTCTTCTGTCTATAGACTAGTACCTCACGAGGTGTTCTGTGTATAGAATCAGGTTTTCCCGTCTATGGAAGGGTACTTCAAAAAAGTCTTCTGTTTATGGAAGGCCATCTCAAGAGGTCTATAGATGGCCACCTTAATAGGTATACTGTCTATAGAAGGCCAAGAAGTTTTTGTCTAAGGAAGTCCACCTCAAGAGGTATTCCGTCTATGAAAGGCCACCTCAAGAGATCTTTCGCCTATAGAAGGACACATCAAGAAGTCTTCACCCTATTGGAAAGCATCTCAGGTAGTCGTATGTCTATTGCAGGTCTCAAGAGGTCTTTTACTTATAGAAGACCACCACAAGAGGTAGTTTGCCTATAAAAGGCTATCTCAAGAAGTTTTATGTCTATAGAAGAATGCCCCAAAAAATGTCTTTCTATACGAGGGCGGTTCGGAAACTTCTTAGCCTATCAATGAAAGAGAATAGTTAGTTTTCCAAAAATATTTTTATTTTTCAATATAATCTCCTGAATCTTCAATACACTTAGTCCAACGCTTTTCTAGCAATTCTATCCCTTGATTAAAATAGTTTTCCTCAAGGTCTTCAAAATAGTGGTTTACAACTGTAATTGCATCACCATTTGAGGTAAAACACTTGCCAGCAAGGAATTTTTTTAGATTTGGGAACAAGTAAAAGTCACTGGGAGCTAAATCAGGAAAATAAGGTGGGTGGTCAAGCAACGCGTAATCAACTCGTCAATCAACAAAATACCTTTGAAGTCCCAAAAAACCGTTGCCATAACCTTACCAGCCGATTGAATTGTTTTTGCCGTCTTTGGGGCACTTCCTCCAGCTTCAGTCCATTGTTTGGATTGTTCTTTTGTCTCTGGAGTATAGTGGTGGATCCATGTCTCATCAAAAGTTATGAAACGACGCATAAAATCCATTTTATTTCGCTTAAAACGATCCAAACAAGGTTGAGAAATGTTCATTCTTATGCGTTTTGGATCGACTGTTAACAAATGCGGCATCCATCTTGCAGAATGCTTTTTCATCTGTAGTTCTTCATGCAAAATTTAATGGACTCGATCATTTGAGATGCCCATGATATTAGCAGTTTCACGCACTTTTTTTCGTCGATGATTTAATACCATATCATGCACTTTGGCTACAATTTCTGTTGTTGTTGCTGTTATTGGACGTCCACTACGTGGTTCATCTTCAATACTTGTACGACCACGTTCAAATTCAGCAACCCAATTTTTTACTCTTGCATATGAAGGAGCACTTTCACCTAACACATTCACCATATCATTATGAATTTCTTGTCCCGATAAACCTTTTTTATGTAAATATTTAATGACAGCAAGCATTTCTAATTTTTCCATTGAAAAAAATTGCGGATGCGTCTTTTTTGAACACCTGTTTCTATATGAAGGAGTTGCCAGATCGAAACAAAATTTAACATGTGTTCATAACAGAGATGGAAGTTTCCAAAACACTTAACTTTTTTCTGTTTATACCGCGCTTTTTGTGTTAGGCTAAGAAGTTTCCGAACTGACCTCGTAGAAGAGCACCTCGAGAGGTTTTCTGTGTATAAAACGACACATCAAGAGGACTTCTATATATAGAAGGATACCTTAAGAAGTCTTCTGCCTATAAAAATACACCTCAACATCTCTTTTGCCTACAGAAGACCACCGCAAAAAGTTTTTTTTATAGATGAGCACCTCAGGAGGTGTTCCGTTCTAAGACTACTATAAGAGGTTTTCTGTCTACCATAGGCCGCCTCAAAAGGTTGTCTGTCTATAGAATAGTACCTCACGAGGTGTTCTGTGTATAGAATGAGGTTTTCCGTCTTTGGAATGGCACTTCAAAAAGTCTTCTGTTTATAGAAGGCCACCTCAAGAGGTCTATAGATGGCCACCTTAAGAATTGTCTATAAAAGGCCACCTCAAAGAGTGTTTTGTCTATGGAAAGCCACCTCAAGAGGTATTCCGTCTATGAAAGGCCACCTCAAGAGGCCTTCCGCCTATAGAAGGACACATCAAAAAGTCTTCACCCTATGGGAAGGCATCTCAAGTAGTCGTATGTCTATTGCAGGTCGTCTCAAGAGGTCTTTTACTTATTGAGGGCCACCACAAGAGGTAGTCTGCCTATAAAAGGCTATCTCAAGGAGTTTTCTGTCTATAGAAGAATACCCCAAAAATTTTCTTTCTATAGAAGAGCACCTCGAGAGGTTTTCTGTGTATAAAACGACACATCAAGAGGACTTCTGTCTATAGAAGGATACCTCAAGAAGTCTTCGCCCTATAAAAAAACCACCTCAACCGGTCTTCTGTCTATAGAAGGCCACCGCAAAAAGTTTTTTGTTTATAGAAGAGCGCCTCAGGAGGTTTTCCGTTCTAAGACCAACATAAGACGTGTTCTGTCTACAGAAAGCCACCTCAAGAGGTCTCCTGTCTATTATAGGCCGTCTCAAAAGGTTGTCTGTCTATAGAATAGTACCTCACAAGGTGTTCTATGTATAGAATGACACATCAAGAGGTTTTCAGTCTATAGAAGGCCACCTCAACAAGTCTTCTTCATATGTAGATGGGCCTCAAGAGCTTTTCTGTAAGCCATCTTAAGACGTTTTCTGCCTACAAATGTCCTGCTCATGATGTTTTCTGTCTAGTCTATAGAAAGCCACATCAAAAGGTCTTTTGTCTAGAGAATGTCTCCTCGAAAAGTATGTATAGAATGACAACTAAAGTGGTTTTCTGTCTATAAAAGGCCAGCTCAAGACAAGGCCTGCCTATTGAAGGCCACCTTAAGAGGTCTTTTGCCTATAGAAGGTGGCCTTAAGAGGTCTGTATAAAGTCTTCTCAAGAAGTACATAATCTGTTTATGGAAGGTCACCTCAAAAGGTCTTCTGTCTATAGGATGCCACCTCCAGAGTTCTTCTGTCTACAGAAGGTTAACTCAAAAAGTTTTCTATCTATAGAAGGACATCTGAAAAGGCTACCTCAATAGGTTTTCTGTCTATACAAAGCCATCTCAAGAGGTCTTCTGTAGAAAATGAGGGCTTCATGGAGTATTCAGTCCATAGAGGGCTATCTCAAGAAATTTCCTGTCTACAGAAGGCCACCTTTAGAAGTCTTCTGTTTTGTATATAACTTTTGTTTTGTATATAAGGCCACCTCAAGAAATCTTCTGCCTATGGAAGTCCACCTCAGTAGGTGTTTGTTTATAGAAAGTCACCATAAGTTTTCTGTATACAGAAGACCACCTCAAGAGGTATTCTGTCTATAGAAGGCTACCACAATAGGTCTTCTGTCTAAAGAAGACCACCTCAACAGGTATTATGTTTATAGCAGGCCAACTTAAGAGATATTGTGTCTAAAACGGCCACGAGGTCTTCTATCTATGTAAGGCCTCCTCAAGAAATCATTTGTCTAGAGAATACCACCTCAAGAAGTTTATTGTCCATAAAATACAACCTTAAGAGGTTTTCTGTCTATAGAAGGCCACCATAAGAAGTCGTCTATATATAGAAGACCACCTCAAAAGATAGTTTGTCTATAGAAGGCCACCTCAAGAGGTCTTCTGTCTATAGAAGGTCACCTAAAGGGGTACTATGTTTATAGAAGGGCACCTCAGGATGTTTCCTGTGTAAAATCGGCCACCTCAAGAGGTCTTCTGTCTAAGGAGGGCCACTTCATGGTGTATTCAGTCCATAGGAGGCCATCTTAAGAAGTTTACTGTCTACAAAATTCCACCATCAGAAGTCTTCTGTCTATAGGAGGGCACATCCAGAGCTTTTGTTTTGTATATAAGGCCACCTTAAGAAGTCTTCTGCATATGGAAGTCCACCTCAGTAGGTTTTTTCCTATAAAAAATCACCATAAGTTTTTCTTATACAGAAGACCACCGCAAGAGCTATTCGGTCTGTAGAAGGTTACCACAATAGGTCTTCTCTCTAAAGAAGACCACCTCTAGAGAAGGCCACCTCAAGAGGTATTCTGTCTAAAACCGGCCACCTCAAGAGGTCTTCTATCTATAGAAGGCCCCTCAAGAAATCATTTGTCTAGAGAATACTACCTGAAGAAGTCTATTGTCCATAAAAGACAACCTTAAGACCTATCTATAGAAGACCACCTCAAGAGATATTTTGTCTATAGAAGACCACCTCAAGAGGTCTTTTGTTTATAGAAGGTCACCTAAAGAAGTACTATGTTTATAGAAGGCCACCTCATGATGTTTTCTGTCTATAAAAGGCTACCTCAAGAGGCCTGCAACCAACATAAGGGCACCTCGGTAAGTCCTCTGCCCAGGGAAGGGCAATTCAAGAAGTCTTATGTCTATGAAAGGACGCATAAAGTAGTCTTCTGTCTATAGGATGTCACCCCAAGAAATTTCCTGTCTAACGAATGTCCATAGAAGGCTAGCTCAAGACGCCTTCTGCCCATGAAGACCACTTCATGGCCACTTCTCCTATCTATAGAAGGCTTCCTCAAGGTGTCTTCTGTCTACAGAGGGCCATGTAAAGAGGAATTCGGTCTACAAAATGCCACCTGAAGAAGACCACCTGTCTATAAAACCTCAAGAAGTTTGTCTATAGAACCCCACATCAAGAGGTCCTCTGCCTATAGAAGGTTAGTATATACGAGTTTTTGTTCTGTTAGTCCTGCAGACTTCCTTCTGATCATCTTTAAGACCACCAATTGCCAGTATATAAAACCCCTTCTGCAGGTGTATAAAGACACCCTGCTAGTCTATAAAGATTCCCCTCAGCTATACTGCCAAGACTTCTTTCAGCTCGTTTATAAGTACTCCATTCTGCTCGTTAATTGAGACTCTCTCGTCTATAAAGACCCCCTTCTGCTCATCTATAAAGGTTTCCTTCTGCTCGTCTATAAATGCCACAATACTTGTCTCTGAAAACTCTTTCTGCAAGTCCGAGCTATTCTATAAAGATTCCATTCAGCCCTTCTGCTTATCATTAAATACAACCTTCAGCTCGTCTATAAAGACTTCCTTCAGCTCGTCTATAATGACTCCCTTCCCTTCAGCTCGTCTATAAAAAACTTTTTTCGTTAATTGAGACTCTCTCGTCTATAAAGACCCCCTTCTGCTCATCTATAAAGGTTTCCTTCTGCTCGTCTATAAATGCCACAATACTTGTCTCTGAAAACTCTTTCTGCAAGTCCGAGCTATTCTATAAAGATTCCATTCAGCCCTTCTGCTTATCATTAAATACAACCTTCAGCTCGTCTATAAAGACTCCCTTCCCTTCAGCTCGTCTATAAAAACTTTTTTCAGCTCGTCTATAAAGACTCAATTCAGCTCGTCTATAAAGGCTCCCTTCAGCTCGTCTATAAAGACTCCCTTCAGATCGTCTATAAAGACTCACTTCAGCTCGTCTATAAAGATTCCCTGCAGCTCGTCTATAAAGACTCCCTGCAGCTCGTCTATAAAGACTCCCTTCAGCTCGTCTATAAAGACTCCCTTCAGCTCGTCTATAGAGACTCCCTTCAGCTCGTCTATGAAGACTCCCATCAGCTCGTCTATAAAGACTCCCTTCAACTCGTCTATAAAGACTCTCTTCAGCTTGTCTATAAAGATTCTCTTTAGCTCGTCTATAACGATTCCCTTCAGCTCGTCTATAAAAATTCCCTTGATCGTCTATAAAGACTCCCTTCAGCTCATCTATACAGACACCCTTCAGTTCGTCTATAAAGATTTCCTTCTGCTCGTCGATAAAAAAAAATCTCCCTTCTGTTCGTCTAAAAAGAACCCCTTCTGCTCGCGTATAAAAATTCTCTTCTGCTCACATATAAAGACTACCAGTAGCTTGTCTATAAAGACGACCTTCAGTTTGTCTATAGAAGCTCTACTCTGCTCATCCATAAAGACTTCCTTCTGCTCGTCTATAAAGACTCCCTTCAGCTCGTCTAAAACACTTCCTCCAACTCGACTATAAGGACTACCTTCTACCGTATATAAGGACTCCCTTCTGCTCGCCTGTAAAGATTGCCTCTGCTCGCCTTGCTTTCTTTCTTTATCTGTGTATCAGGTGCTCACCTGTCCCGCTTATGTCCTTTTGAACTTCCTCTTTTCTCTCACTGAGCACAGTTTCACAAGAGCTTCTCATGTATTAGAATGAAGTTATGGAGATTATAAGAAGTGTCTTCTTTACTGTTTGTTGTTGTCGTTTTTTGTAACTTATGGTGTTAGTTGTGGTTGGTTGAGTTATTCTTTTTGTCGCTGCTGTTTTTCCTGTTATTTTTGTTGTTTAATAATTCATAAATTGCAACAGTCAGCAAATGAATTTTTCATTTTAACTGTTAATTAACATTTTTGTGTCCCCTCGGAGAGTATTATGGGGAATAAAGGTGTTAGTGTCGTTTGTGGTAACGGTGTGCGTGACTTTGGGAAATCTTTTAGTGTTCACACTAAGCAGCATGAGTATTTGTAGCAACGGAGTAAAGTGCGGCTGAAGATATTTCTTAATGCCGCCAGCATCACTGCTGATGATGATGATGGCAGGCAATGACAATGTAAAAATCTCTAACAGAGATAAATGGTTTGTAGCAGGTTGTTGCCGCAATGGAAGGAAGGAGTAGCTGGATTGGGGCGTTACTTTATCATTATTATGATCTACATTGACATGATGACATGTTTTTTATTCGTTCGGTAATGGCAAAATGTGGTTGAATAGATAAAATAATTCATTTCCTTAGACTCTTTTTCTCACTCTCTAATTATCTCGTCACCTCGAAAGGTGAACATTATCTTGGCAATTTGTTGTTTTGAGTAGAAGAAGAAAAAAAATTGTTTGTGGAAAGGGATAATGGCCTCCACATTTAGTTATTGCTTTAAAGCTTTATAACATCCGGCCAAATATTTTTATGAATGCCACCCTAAACACACATACACACACTTGTATCTACTTGTATGTAACATGCGTACATAAAAACACTATCTTTGTTCGGCTATGAACAGGTGCAAAAAAAGCTTGTACGTGTGTTGTTTTTGTTATTCTTGTTGCTGTTGTTATGTGCTACATTCAGAGATATGTTGTCATTTTTTTTTTGTTCTCGAAATTAATATTCAACGAATGTTTTGCAAAAAAGTCATGTTGTTGCAGATTGACAGTTATTGAATAACTCGGAAGTTATTACATCCGTTTTATGTTGATAACATGTCAGGTTTTTTTTCTTTGTCGAGAGTGGAATTTTTTGCTTTCCAGAATTCACAACGAGTTTAATCAACTAGTGTGAGCGGCATATAAATATTAAACTGAGGCTGTTAACTTTTTTGACAAACACCGAGATCAAGTGTGCAAATAACTTCCCAATTTGAATGTTTGATGGCAGCTGGATCATGAAGATTTAATTCGAGGCCTTTGAGACTAATATTTTGCCTTTTTAGACAAGCTGTAGTCAGTCTCAAAGGGGAAGCTGAAGAGAGTTTAAGCAGAAGAAAATAAGAAATATTTATAGACGTGCAGAAAACAATAAAAGAAGACACTTCTTATAAAGAAGAGCAAGGCGAGCAGAAAGCATTCTTTACAGGCGAGCAGAAGGGAGTCCTTATAGACGGCCAGAAGGTAGTCCTTATAGCTGAGATGGAAAAAGCTGAAGGGAGTCTTTTTAGACGAGTAGAAGGAAGTATTATGGATGATCAGAATAGAGCCTTTATAGACAAACTCAAGGGAGTCTTTATAGACAAACCGCAGGTAGTCTTTAAAAGCGAGCAGAAGAGAGTTTTTATACGAGAGCAGAAGGGGTTCTTTGTAGACGAACAGAAGGGATGTTTTTATCGACGAGCAGAAGGAAATCTTTATAGACGAATTGAAGAGAGTCTGTATAGACGAGCTGAAGGGAGTCTTTATAGACGAGCTGAAAGGAATCTTTATAGACGAGCTGAAGGTAGTCTTTATAGGCGAGCTGAAGGGCGTCTTTTAAAGTTTTAAAGTTGACCCTCTATGCACAGAATACCTTATGAGGTGGCCTTATATTCTCTCTATAGATGAGCGAAAGGGAGTCTTAATAGACGAGCTCAATAAAGTCTTAATGGTCGAACTGAGGGGAGTCTTTACAGATGAGTTGAAGGGTGTCTTTACAGTCAAGTTGAAAATGTCATAATAGATAGGTTGAGGAGAATTTTAAAAGACGACTTAAAGGGAGTCTTCACAAACTCTTAATAAACGAGTTGAATTGAGTTTTTATAGAAGAGCTGAAGGGACTTTATAGACTAGCTGAAGGAATTCTTTAGAGCAGAAAGGAGTTGTTATATATGAGCAGAAATGCTTTATGGACAAACTGAAGGCAGTCTCTGTAAACGGACAGAAGGGAGTCTTTATAGACGAGTAAATAGGAGCCTTTATATAAGCCTTCTGGCCGTTATTAAGACAAGCTGACCTATAGAAGGACAGAAGCAAGTCTTTATAGACGAGTAGGAGGAAGTATTTATTTATTAGTTATTGAAGGCAAGTTGACCTGTAGACATGCAGAAGGATATCTTTATAGACGAGCAGGAGGGAGTCTTTATAAACGCTCGAGCAGTGGGTTGTCTTTATAGACCAGCAAAAGGGAGTATTTATAGACTAGCAGACTAGCAGTATTTATAGGTGAGCTGAAGGGAGTCTTTATAGATGAGCAAAACTCAGCTTTAATAGACGACCTGAAGGGAGCAGATGGGATTCTTTATAGGCGAGCAGAAGGGAGTTTTTATAGAAGAGCTGAAGAGAGACTTTGTAGACAGCATTCCTGGTAACATCGGGGAGAATTTATTGCTGAAAGACAAAGAGAAAGTCAGTTAGGACACAATGCACGAATTAGGGAGATTGTTGTTGTTGTAACAGTATTTGACATGTTTATATTCTCGTTTCCCTGCTTAATTTGGCTCTGGGCCTATCACCAGTTCTAGGAATGTGCCTGTTTCGAGGGGATGTAACCACAGATCTACTGGAGTTAATTAAGTGGGCTTGGTATGGCAGTTGAAAAGGTGCAGTGTGTCGTGCGGTGTTGCATGTTAGGCAGATGTTTTGCGCGGGGTCATCGACCCTTGCCCTATAGGAATTCAGACGTCTGCACCATCCCGGGCGAAGTGGAGCCAAAACTAATCTGGTTTGTCGTGGCAGCTGACGCTCCTCAGCTGCTATAGATGAGGGATGCTCGGTTCCGAGGACCGCATTCACACAATAGTTGTTTATGGCATCCGCGACTGCATCCGTTTGAATGCTATTTAAACCTGCTTGATAGGTTTGTTGATCTAAGGGTTCTCTCTCGTAATAGTGGACCTCTCTTTCTAGATTACGAAGATCCCTGCTGGCATGCCAGGAAGGTTCTATCCACCATACGGTTATTAGGATGGCTCTCACGGCCACAATGGAGAATATTTGCATCCTCATGTGGGTGGTCCACTGAAGACATGAGGAGCCACCCTGTTGCAGTTGTCAGGGTGGCGTTCTAACAAGTTTGAATATTTTCTATCATCTTGTACTTATATTCGCGGATCAAACTGGTGCCGCATAGCTTAACAGATGGCGATCTATCGCATCCTATGTGGTCAACAAGGTTTCTTTATCTGAACCCCATGTGCTGCCTGCTAGAAACTTAAGAATTAATGAATGACATGTGCGGACGACATGAACATGCTGTTGAATTTGACCCCTATAATTTTGGGTTTGTTTGTGGTCGGAAATCTGCTATCATCGACCATGATATTCAACTCTGTTCTTACTTCTGCCATCCATGTTGTGAGTAGAGTGGCCGTAGATTTAGTGGCGGATATTTTCATATTCCTCTCGTGGAAAAAGATGCTATGATCAGTCAAATAGGAGTTCAGCCTTTCACAAATGACATCAGATCGTACAATCATTCGCATACGTGGCGATCTTAATGCCATTTGGAGGGGGCGGAACATATGAGAAGTAGAGGTTAAACAATTCCGGAGATATCGCCTCACCTTGAAGAATTCCCTGTTTCACTGTATGGGGCTTGGACTTCTTGTTCTTGGATTCCATGTACGACTGCTCGATTTACTCAAACGACGTAGAATGCTTGACAGTATCAAAGGCTTTTGAAAAGTCAACTGCCACCACCACTCATATATCACACGATTTGCTCTGACTGAGTACTCGACTAATATGTGCGGAGATGGCGTGAAGCGCAGTTGTCGTGCTGTGCTGCTTACGAAACCCATGCTGATGATCGGCAGCTGGATAGCGAATTCTGACGATGGGGAGGACTAAAGCCTCAAGACAGTAGGCAAGTGATATGTGTCGCTTTAGTCATCAAACAGATCGGTAGCTAAAAACAATTTCCCAGGAACGTTCCGAAAGGGACAAGAGGTGTATCCCGACATCAATAAGTGTAACCCGATTCCGAAACATCATCGCTGCTGCAGGCAGTTGCCATATTTCTGCTGCTGGATTACTTGAAATAAAACCTAATTTCCCACAGACGAAATTTGCGAATGACTGTGATGAGCTTCCCCGTACGAAATTTAACTGCGTTGTTGTGACTGATGTGAAGTGGTAGTGTGAACCAGGAGTCGAGTATCCGAGCTAAGCTCTTAACATAACGTTCGCACCCCTAACAGTTCCCAAATCCTCGAAAATGCCAGTTTCACACATATTATTCGAGGTCTCAACAAGAACAGGCCATGAAACAGAACAGTGAGCATCTGCAGAAAACGGTTAAGGGAAAAAGGATGATCCCACTTCTGTCATGTTTAATGGCGCGGTTGTGACAGATCGGAAGAGGTGCGCAAGACCTTTTAATAGAGATGATATAGCAGCTGGAAAAAATCAGGAGTTGAGTATCAGAGCAAAGTTCTCAACTTATCGTTAGCCACCCTAATAGTTCCCAAATCCTCGAAAATGTGATCCCGCTACGGAAGACGGGCACTGCATACCATTTTCACACATATTTTTCGAGGTCTCAACGAGAACAGGCCATGAAACAAAACAGTGAGCATCTGTCGTGGAAAACGCTTAAGGGAAGAAGGATGATCGGACTTCTGTCATGTTTAACAGCGTGGTTGTGGCAGATCTGAAGAGATGTGCTCGACCTGACAGAATTTTAATAGTGATGCTTAAGAAGCTGGAAGAACCGGGAGTCGAGCATCCCATCAAAGTTCTCAACTTAACGTTAGCCACCCTAATAGTTCTCGAATTCACGAAAATGTGGAGGGTGGACCCGGTCTACGGAAACCAGACACTGCATGCCATTTCCACATATATTTTTCGAGATCTTAACGGGAACATGCCATGAAACAGAATAATGATGGAGGCATTGGACCTTACTAAAGCCTATGATACGGCCTAGAATTCACGAAAATGTGGAGGGTGGACCCGGTCTACGGAAACCAGACACTGCATGCCATTTCCACATATATTTTTCGAGATCTTAACGGGAACATGCCATGAAACAGAATAATGATGGAGGCATTGGACCTTACTAAAGCCTATGATACGGCCTAGCATGGTTGGTTGTTCGAGCTGAGAAGTAAAAACAAGATCATCAAGTCCATAGCTGGCAGCTCTTGGAGAGTAGCGAAAATACCTTGTTAACTACATACATACAGCGCGATAAGTCGGTCTGACCTGAAGAAGTGTGCGGAAATTGACAGAATTTTAATAGCGATGCTAAAGCAGCTGGAAGAACCAGCATTCAAGTATCCGAGAAAAAATCCTCAACTTAACGTTATCCACCCTACTAGTTTCCGAATCCTAGAAAATGGGGAGGTTGGTCCCGCTACGTAAGCCCGCCGCTACATGCTATTTTTACACATATTATTCGAGATCTCAACCAGAAAAGGTTTCTAAGAACAATGAGCATCTGACGTGCTGCAACATTAAAATCGGTAGTATAAATTTGAGGAAAACGGTTAAGGGAAAAAGGTTTATCAAACTTTTGTCGGTAAACGGAAAAAGGTTGATCAGACTTTTGTCATGTTTAACGACGTGGTTGTGACAGATCTGAAAAGGTGTGTGGGACCTGACAGAATTTTTATAGTGATACTAAATCAGCTGGAAGAACTAGGAGTCAAGTATCCGAGCAAAATACTCAACCCTAATAGTTTCTGAATCCTCGAAAATGGGGAGGGTGGTCTAAATCCCAACCAGATCAGGTCATGAAACAGAACTGTGATGGTAACATTGGACCTCATTAAAGTCTTTGATCATGAAGTCCATAGCTGGCAGCACTTGGGGAGTAGAGAAAAGCACGATATATCGGAATGTGGTATCGGCTTCCACTAAAGCTCACGTCCTCCATGAACCACATACACGAGGAGGCTAAAATACTGCTGGTGTTCCGGCCAAAGACTCAAACATAAAACTGATGGCTTTGGCACTGGCACATCCTCCTATAGAGACCAGCAAGGTAATTTGGTAACTGATACAGATAGTGTCCTAAGGATATGGAAAGAGCATTTTTCCAAACTGTTGGTATCCAATATTAGCGAAGTCGACGAAGATACCACAGATTCAATCCCAGAAGATGGTATTGAATGTATACCACCCGGCCAAGATGAGGTAAAGACAGCACTAAACCGACTGAAGAATAATAAGGCAGCAGGAGCTGATGGCCTACCAGCCGAGCTGTTTAAAACCGGAGGCGACACGCTGATAAGGTGTATGCATCAGCTAGTTAGCTCCATCTGGCAGGAAGAACGCGTACCCGACGATTGGAACCTGATCATCCTGTGTCCCGCCCATAAGAAAAGAGATAAGACTTTATGCTCCAACTATAGGGGCATAAGTCTTCTCCCTATCGCCTACAAGATAGTGTCAGGGATATTGTGCGAACGACTAAAGCCCATGGTCAACGAAATAATTGGACCATACCAATGCGGCTTTAGACCTGGCAAGTCCACCATCGACCAGATAGTTACCCTACGGCAAATCCTGGAGAAGACTCAAGAGATGCCGATCGACACCTACCACCATTTTGTCGATTATAAAGCAGCCTTCGACAGCCTGCTACGTTCAAAGGTATTACAAGCCATGTCTGAATTTGGTATCCCCGCAAAGCTCATTCGGCTTTGTAAAATGACTCTAACTGACACAAGATCTTCAGTTTAAATAGGAAAGAACCTCTCCGAAAAGTTTTGTACGAAAAGAGGTTTCAGGCAAGGAGACAGCCTTTCGTGTGATCTTTTTAACATCCTGCTAGAAAAGGATATACGAGAGGCAAACATCAAAAGAAGTGGCACAATCTACACCAATAGCCACATGTTACTTGCTTCATCAGCATAGACATCATGGGACGATCCGTAAAAGAAGTAATCGATACCTTTATGAAGGTCGAAGGAGAATCTGCAAAAGTGGGTCTGTCGGTAAACGACGAGAAGAGCAAGTTGATGGTGTCTACGCGCAATGCGTCCATTGAGCTTGGATCAACTGTTGAAGTTGGTTCCTATAATTTTGAGTTAGTAAAAGACTTCGTATACCTCGGCACCGCCGTAAACACAACAAACGACATCAGTTGTTAAATAAAAAGAAGAATTTTATTGGCCAACAGATGCTACTTTGCCACAAGTAACGCTTTACAAAACACTGATACTACCCGTGCTGATGTATGGTTCCGAAGCCTGGGTACTTTCGTAAGCAGATAAGGCAGTGCTTGGCGTGAGAGAAAAATTCTTCGAAAGATCTACGGACCAATCTGCGTTAACGGTAAATATCGACGTCGCATGAACCACGAGCTGTATCAGCTATACAACGACATCAATATAGATAAACGTATCGAGATGCAGCGATTGCGTTGGCTAGGCCATATGATAAGAATGAGCGATGATGAACCCGCACTCAGAATTTGCAGACCAAAGAATATATGGCGCAAACAAGTGGATGACGAGATGACAAGGCGCGGTATTCCAGAAGCGAAGCACTAAACAGAGAGAATTGAAGATCTTTTCTTAGTTCGGTCTATGGAACAAATGTTCTGTAATGGGCCAGCTAAGTAAGTTAGTTCCGGCCAACAAAATTGTGAGAGCCACCCCAATCACCATTTGCTGGCTAGGCCCGACACACCCTGGCATATCCGTAAGGATATTCATGCTCTAGAGAGGGAGGTCCAACCATATAGGAGAGAACCCCTAGATCAACAAGTATATCAGGCAGGTATGAATAGCAGTTGCTAAGGCCATAAGCAAACACAGTGTGAATAAAGTCCTCGGAGTACATCCCCCATCTATTGCAGCCTAGGAACGTCAGCTTTCACGACAAACCACAGTAGTTTTGGCTCAACTACGCTCGGGATATTGCAGGCCCCTAAATTTTTATTGGGTGGAAATGGAAATGGGTCGCGCCGTGCAAAACATCTGCCCAGTATGCGGCATGAGCCCACACGACACACTTTACCTTTTCAACTGCCCTGTCAAACCTACTCATCTAACTCCAGTGGATCTGTGGTTTCATCCCATCGAAACAGCCACAACATTAGCCCAGGCATTACTTCCGAGTTTTTTTTACAAACCTAATAATCTTATTCACATTTTGTTATGGACAAATGCCATACAAATGGACCACTTTTGTACCTGGATTTGGAAGTAGAACCAGTTTAATAAAAATAAAAACGAATACAAAAGCAGTAGCTAATACAAAAACAACTTAAAGGTCAACAAGAAGATAGCTTTTATAGACTACAAGAAGAAGGTCCCATAAGAAATTCACAAAATACTACCGAAAGGGGTTGCAGAACAAGTCTTTATATACGCCAAGAAGGCTGTCGTTGGTGGCAATCAGAAGGATGTAATTGTAGTCGACAAGATGGAGCATTTGTAGGTGATAGCAAAGAAGGTCCTTATACAAAACAAACAAAATCCTTACAGACGGCACGAGAAATATAGTAGGGTTGAGGAACGCCAAAATTTAGCTGATTTCTAGCAACCAAAAAACTACCAAAATACCCTTCCTCTATTATGCAATTTAGCATTAGCTTAATCCTTGCCGTTACGTAGGGTATACAGATAACACACGTTATAGCACTTAAAACAGACACATCCTGTGTGTGCTTATCCCGTCACCATCATTACATAATCTACTTTGCATTTATTTAAATCACCAAATACAATTACAACAAGAATCTCTTGTAACAAGTGCACATGAGAGTAAATTAGACATACAAAAGACTTCGACATAAGCAACACACACCTTTGCAGGGAGGGAGATATAAACAACTTAGAGATGTAAGAACATTCAAAAAGCTACCGAAGCGGTGGCACTTGCTGTTGTTTTTCATGGAAGATGTGGTGGGTAAAGTACTAAAGATAACTATGAAAACGTGCTATCGTTTGCAACACCTTTTTCCTTTTTCAAGTTCTGTCACTTGTTTTTTAAGAGTTTTTTTTCCTTTCTCAAGAAGTGTCACTTGTTTTTTAAGAGTTTTGGTTTTTTATTTGGCATAACTGCTCATTATTTATTAATTAAGTAAGGTTGGTGTTGTAGTGGTTGCGGCGGCAGCTATGGATCTATAGTGGTTATGAACTATAATAATAGCTTGTAATCTAAGTAAATAAAGTTGTTGTAGTTATAGTTGTTAATAATTATCTTGTTGTTGTTTAGAAAAAAAAGGTTACCTCCATAAAACATTTGATTAAAACGTGTTTTCACTGTCATTCACAATAATTTTTTAGAGCTTTGCGGTTAAAAAGTTGTAAGAAGTTTGGAGAAGCATGTCTTTCATTACCTTACTTGTTTTTTGAAAAGGAACCTGAAACGAAATAATAAAATTAAGTTTTTAACGACACATTTTACGTTATTATGAGGGTTAAGTCTCTTAACGTGACAATGTCTTGCGTTAAATTTCACAGATTTGTGAGGATAATAAACAAAACCGTTTTCATTAGCAGAATGTGAGAAGGGGAGGATTTTATACCCCATTACAGATGAAGATAAGTTCCATGATATAGTTAAATATGTACGAAGAAGAGAATGATAAAAAATAAAGAACATAGTTGTGTAGAGTAACAAAAGGAATCAATCATCAGAATATTAAATTGTTTAAAGAATACATGTATGATGGTGTCTTTATAAATTACAGTTTTCAAAGACGACCAACAGTATGAATTTAAAGAAAAACCAACCAAGAGACTTGTTGATATCAAAAGTCGTCTTTATAGGAAAAATAAAAAATGTGACGAATTACTGATTTGAGGTACACACAAAAGATAAAAAATATTCATCCAGATAAGGTATGTTACGAAAACAATTTATATTGATGACCACAAAAGGGTCTTTGCAGACTACCGATGGGGAATCTTAATACACGACAAGGCTGTAAAGACGACCACGAGGGGGTTTGGTCTTTATATGAGACAGGAGGGGAGAAATTATAGACCAACAGACATAGAAGGAATATTTGTAAACGACAACAATGAGAAGTACAAAATAACATATTAAATATAAAATATAACACTGTGCAACACGAAAATTATTAACCATATTCTGACACCGCAGTGTGATAGAACACCAAAAATGAGAAGACACGTGTCTCGCCGTTTTTCCCTATCTCATCAACTTTTGCGGTTATAGGCCTCCAAAGGTTTGAGGCTTTGATGTAGAAAGGGTCATTTAGTCAGGAGAATATCTTCCAAACCGTTAGGAAATTTGAATTTATCCCGGAGGCAAAGTTGTAGCTCTTGTCTTATAGAACAAAAATTGTGAACACATATAATCCATCAAGTTTCATCTGCAAGGTCAAAATCGCCATGGTAAATTTTCTTTTAAAATTTTTCTCAAGTTTTGTTATACAGCTATCAAACCGATCAAATTTGAAGCAAACAACCAACTACAAAAATGTACCTCAGATCTCAATAAACATCTTTCTAGAATATACGAACTCTGTAGAAACGGATCTTAATGGTCAAAATTAGCAAAACAGTTGTGATTTTTATCCGCTTTTCTTGGCTTCTGCTCCATAGATATTAAACCGTTCAATATTCAAGAAAACAATCAACCACAATATTGTAGCAAAGGCTTCAATAAACAACTTTCTGGAATATGCCAAATGTCTATGAACGGTTCTTAATGGTATAACTAGCAAAAATCTTTTGAAAATATCCAATTTTTATACTTTGTTCTCCGACTCTGGTCCAAAGATACGCTACCGCCCAAAAATTAAGGATAGAGTCAACTACAAAAATGTACCTTAGATTTCAACAAACAAGTTTCTAGAACAAATGAAGATTCTAGGAACGATTCTTCAAGCTCAAAATTCGACTATTTTAGATCATTCTTTCCTGTTCAGGTCCGTAAATAACAAACCTTTCAAATTTCCTTCAGTTTTTTGTTTGTTGTTGCCAAACCTGAGCAGGGAGAATGTTAAAAAAAATGTAATTGTTCGTGAATTTCAGCCCTAAGAATTTTTCCTAGAATTTTAGAATGTTCTAAAAAGTTGTTTCTTGAAATCTTAGGTACATTTTTGTGGTTGAAGGTATCCTTAATTTTTGGGCGGTTGCGTACCGTTGGATCAGAGTCGGAGAAAAAAGTATAAAAATTGGATATTTTCAAAAGATTTTTGTTATTTTTACCATTAAGACCCGTTCATAGACATTTCTCATGTTCCAGAAAGTTGTTTATTGATGCCTTTGCTACGTTATTGTGGTTGATTGTATCCTTGAATTTTGAGCGGTTTAATATCTATGGAGCATAATCCTAGAAAAGAGGATAAAAATCGCAACTGTTTTGCTATTTTGACCATTAAGATCCGTTTCTACAGAGTTCGTATATTCTAGAAAGATGTTTATTGAGATCTGAGGTACATTTTTGTAATTGGTTGTTTGCTTCAAATTTGATCGGTTTGATAGCTGTATAACAAAACTTGAGAAAAATTTTAAATAAAATTTGACCATGGCGATTTTGACATTGCAGATGAAGTTTGATGGGTTATATGTGTTCACAATGTTTGTTCTTTAAGACAAGAGCTACAACTTTGCCTCTGAGATAAATTCAAATTTCCTAACGGTTTGGAAGATATAGTCCTGACTAAATGACCATTTCTACATCAAAGCCTCAAACCTTTGGAGGCCTATAACCGCGAAAGTTGATGAGATAGGGAAAAGCGGCGAGACACGTGTCTTCTCATTTTTTGTGTTCTATCACACTGTGAAGTCAGAATATGGTTAATAAAACATGACTCAAAAAATTAAACACAGTGTAAGTTATAAAATATAAAAATTATAAAGTATAAATACAAATAAATACAATATAAATACAACAAAATAAAAAATATAATAATTTAAAATGTAAAATATAAAATATGAAATAGAAAACATAAAATATAAAATACTAGCACGGTGCCCGCTACATCGTATGCGAAAAGTATATAAAAAAACAAATAAACAATATATGATATGAAAATTGCGAACACCTTAAATGTTGTTGCACTAATACCAATTTTAATCAACATTTATTTTTATTTTAATACTGTTTATTTCGATTTTCAAAAAGATCGCCGAATTTCAGGATTCCTGCTCTATCCGTTAAACCAAATCCAAATTGTACCTGATTTAGTACCATTTAGTCCTTTTTGTACACATAAATACGGATTTTAAAAACATGTGGGATTGAGGCCACAGGCCTACAATAATCATAATTTCAAATTGCAGGATTCTACTGATATCTGTTCACCTAAATGCAAATTGTACCAAATTTAGTCCATTTAGTACTTCAACAGTCACCTTAATTCCAAATAACAAGAATTCATTGCTGTCCGTGCACTCAAATCCAAATTGTACTATTTAGTACCATTTGGTACATTTCGAACCTATAAGTACGAATTTCCACAACTACTTCTATCCTACACTTCAACAATGATCTCAAATCCAAATTTCAGGATTTTAGGTTCCATATCCCGATTGTACCAAATTTAGTACTTTTCGTACACATAAGTACGACTTTCCAAAACTACTTCAATCCTATACTCCAATAGCATTTTCAATTCCAAATTTCGGGATTCCAGCTCTATCCGTTCACCCAAATCCCCATTGTACCAAATTTTTAGTACCATTTGGTACTCTAAGTATGAATTTCCAAAACTACCTTAGCCCTACACTCCAACAGAAATCTCAATTCCACATTTCGCGATTCCAGCTCTATCCATTCACCCAAATGCAAATTGTACTAAATTTAGCACCATTTAGTAATTTTCGTGCACTCATTGTTTTCAAAAACCCTTTGGTACATATTTTTTACTCTTCATCAGTGACCCTCAGTCCAACTTTGGGAATCTAGCTCTATCCGTTCACCTAAAATCTAAATTGTACTAAATTTAGTACCATTATTACTGTTCCTACACATAAGTACGAATTTCCAAAACTACCTCAATCCTACACTTCAACAGTAATCTCAATTACGAATTCGGGATCCCTGCTCTATCAGTTCACTCAAATCCTCATCTTCCAAATTTAGTACCATTTAGTACTTTTCGTGCCCATATGCACGAATTTTCAAAATAACCACAATCCTACACTTCAACAGTAATCTCAATTCCAAAGTACGAACGTCCAAAACTACCTCAAACCTACACTCGAAAATTTCGGGATTCCAGCTCGTTCACCCAAATTCCCACTGTAGCACATTTAGTACCATTTAGTACTGTTCGTATTCTAAATACGAATTCCCAAAACTACCTTAGCCCTACACTCCAACAGCAATATCAATTCCAAATTTCAGGATTCCGGCTATATCCGTTCACCCAAATCAAAATTGTACTAAATTTAGTACAATTTAATACTTTTCGTATACTCATAGTTTTCAAAAACCCTTTGGTACATCTTTGTTACTCTTCATCAGTGGCCATCAGTCCAAATTTAAGGAAACTTTGTACCATTTAGTACCTCTCGTACCCATAAGTTAGAATTTCCAAAACTACCTCAATCCTACTTTCCACCAGTAATCTCAATCCCAAATTTCCATAGTTAGAGATTCCAGCTCTATCCGTTTTACCAAATCCCCGTTGTACCAAATATAGTGCCATTCACTACACATAAATTTCCAAAACTTCCCCAATCTTACACTCCAACAGTAATCTCAATTCTAAATTTCAAGATTCCTGCTCTATCCGTTCACCCAAATCACTATTGCACCAAATTTAGTACCATTTAGGATTCCAACTCTATCCGTTGGCCCAAATTTAAATTGTACCAAATTTAGTACCATTCAGTACTTTTCGTACAAATGAGTACACATTTCCAAAACCATCTCCTTGTATCAACCCAACTTCTCAACTTTCATTCTCATTCCAAATTTCATGCTTCTAGCTCTATCCGTTCAGACAATATCAAATGGTACCAAATTTAGTACATGTTAGTACTCTTCGTGACGTAGGGGATGCAAGATACCAAGGAACGGTCCTGACTGGCTTTAACATGGCAAAGCCAAGGATTTATCTTCGTCCCTCTTTCACCTCAAGTGGACACTGACCTCCCCGTGGTGTCACCTGGGAAACTTCCTTTAACACCCGTTAAATGTAGTGAGCTAACATGTGCCGCGCGTTCGCCTATAAGAACGTTAAAAACTTGGGTTTGGGCGTCAGGTTAGTAACCCTCCCCTAGAAAAAACAACCTACTATGAAAAAATTAAAGAAAAGAAAAACAAATCCCTCAGAAGTGGACGGCCCCGCACACGTTTTAAGGACCACGATCTGCGAATCTGCACCTGGAATGTTCGCACTCTTTATAGAGAAGGTGCAGTTTACGCATTGGCAGATGTACTTGAAGAGTACAAGGCCGACATTACTGGCATACAGGAAATAGGATGGAACGGGAAAGGCGTCACAACAACACCTAAAGGTGACGCTGCCATGACACAAAGCATGAGTTCGGTTGCGGATTTGTAGTTGGTCGGAGGTTAAAACATCTGGTCTCCAGCTTCACCCCCAGTGAATGAAAGACTCTTCAACAACAGCTTTATTTGCGCTCACGCTCCCACTGAAGACAAGGACGAACAGACCAAACATATATTTTACGAACGCTTAGGAGAAACTTATGACCGTTGCCCTGCCCATGACATTAAAATTATACTAGGCGATTTTAATGCCAAAATTGGAAAGGAGAATATCTTTGACCCAACAGTCGGGAAATTCAGTCTCCACAGTGAAACATCTAACAACGGAATGAGGCTGATATACTTTGCAGCTGCAAGAAACATGGTAGTTAGCAGTACCAGATTTAAGCATCTCGATATTCATAAGGGCACCTGGCTGTCGCCAGATCAAAGAACAAGAAATCAAATTGATCACGTTGTGCTAGATGAAAGACATGCATCAAGCGTGTTGGATGTACGATCGTTCCGAGGTGCAAACATAGACTCGAACCACTACCTTGTTGTAGCAAAGGTACGTACCAGATTAAACGTAGCAAACAAAGTGTGAACAGATACAACACGGAAGTTGGACATCGGTAAGCGGCAATCAAAACAGATAGCCACAGCATATTCCCCACTCAACTGTCCCAACTGCTTAATCAAAGCACTCCTCGTCCCAATAACATATCAGGACAGTGGCAAAACATTGGCCACTCCATGCAAACATCCGCAAAATCAGTGCTTGGATACCAGAGACCTCCACCAAGGAATCCATGGTATGACCAGGAGTGTCGTGCTGCTACCGAAGAGAAAACTGCGGCATATAGGGCTACTTTACAATTAGTAGCAACGCGTAGCGCACGAGGGAAGCATCGGGAGAAAAGGAGAGAGGAGAAACGTCTTTTCCGCAGGAAAAAAAGAGAGATGGAAAAGCGGGAGTGTGAACAAATCGAGATGTACAGGAGACATAATGAAGTCCGAAAATTCTACCAAAGAGTGAAACATCAAACTGATGGCTTTGGAACTGGCACATCCTCCTGTAGAGACCAGCAAGGTAATCTGGTAACTGATACAGATAGTGTGCTAAGGATATGGAAAGAGCATTTTTCCAAACTGTTGGTATCCAATAGTAGCGAAGTCGACGAAGATACCACAGATCCAATCCCAGAAGATGGTATTGAATGTATACCACCTGGCCGGGATGAGGTAAAGACAGCAATAAACCGGCTGAAGAATAATAAGGCAGCAGGAGCTGATGGCCTACCAGCCGAGCTGTTTAAAACCGGAGGCGACACGCTGATAAGGTGTATGCATCAGCTAGTTAGCTCCTTCTGCCAGAAAGAACGCGTACCCGACGATTGGAACCTGAGCATCCTGTGATATAAGACTTTATGCTCCAACTATAGGGGCATAAGTCTTCTTCCTATCGCCTACAAGATAGTGTAAGGGATATTGTGCGAACGACTAAAGCCCATGGTCAACGAAATAATTGGACCATACCAATGCAGCTTTAGACCTGGCAAGTCCACCATTAACCAGATATTTACCCTGCGGCAAATCCTGGAGAAGACCCAAGAGATGCAGATCGACACCTACCACCTTTTTGTCGATTATAAAGCAGCCTTCGACAGCCCGCTACGTTCAAAGGTATTCCAACTCATGTCTGAATTTGGTATCCCCGCGAAGCTCATTCGGCTTTGTAAAATGACTCTAACTGACACAAGATCTTCAGTTAAAATAGGAAAAAACCTCTCCGAAGAGTTTTGTACCAAAAGAGGTTTCCGGCAAGGAGACAGCCTTTCGTGTGATCTTTTCAACATCCTGCTGGGTGGGTCAGGCGGTAAACGGCGAGGAGATCATGCTGATGGTGTCGACGCGCAATGCGTCCATTGAGATCGGACCAACTGTTGAAGTTGGTTTCTATAATTTGGAGGTAGTAAAAGAATTCGTATACCTCGCCAACGCCATAAACAGAACAAACTACATCAGTTGTGAAATAAAAAGAAAAATTGCATTGGCCAACAGATGCTACTTTGGCTCAAGTAAGCAATTTAACAACAAAGCCAAAACTCGTCAAACAAAAATAACGCTTTACAAAACACTGATACTACCCGTGCTCATGTATGGTTCCGAAGCCTGGGTACTTACGCAAGCAGATAAGGCAGTGCTTGGCGTGTTTGACAGAAAACTTCCTCGAAGGATCTACGGACCGATCTGCGTTGAAGGTGAATATCGACGTCGTATGAACCACGAGCTGTATCTGCTATACAACGACATCAATATAGTTAAATGTATCGAGATGCAGCGATTGCGTTGGCATATAATAAGAATGAGCGATGATGAACCCACTAAAAAGGCGTATAAATTCGAGCCACATGGCTGGCCAAAGAATAGATGGGCGCCAGCAAATGGATGAAGAGATGACAAGGCGCGGTATTTCAAAAAGCGAAGCACGAAACAGAGAGAATTGGTGATCTTTTCCTAGTTCGGTCTATGGAACAAATGTTCTGTAATGGGACAGCTAAGTAAGTAAGTAAGTAAGTACTTTTCGTACACTTGCAGTTCGAATTTTAGAAAACCGTTCGGCACGTTTATCCTATAGTCTATCAGTGACCCTCATTCCAAATTTCATAATTCTAATTCTACCGATTCGCCAAATACAAATGGTACCATATTTAGTACAATTTAGGACCCTTCTATATCGAATTTCGAAAAACCCAGCCTTATCTGACACCTTCTGACCAAGACTAACCCTCAACCAAAATTTCAAGATTCTACCTTTAGCCGTTTATCCTGGGCGTTGATTATCAGTCAGTCAGTCATCATTACTGAACTCTTTTATAATATTAGATAAAATATAAAATTTTGTTTTTCAAAATAGTCAGGCTTAATCCCATAGTCGTTGTTTTAATATTTTATTAAAACAACTTTCATTTATTAGTTGGAAAAAAATTGGCGATGTTTACCAAGTGGTAAGGCAGGGCCACAGATCCTCATCAGTTCCTTTGTTTCTTGTTTTTCAACAAGAAACTTTTTATACCCAAGTGTCAATTGCTCGTTCAAATAGATACAAGTGTTATGCTAACACACTCCTTGTTCGACTTGCAAGTAATATCTCTTCCACATTCTCTTGGCTTTGGGCAAACATCATTCTCAAATAAATTCAAAACCATAACTTCCATATCATATAAAATCAACTATAAAATGATACCTATAATATTTTAATGTTGCTGTAGTTGAGGTTATTTGGTGGTTTAGGTTTTCTTTCACATACAAGTTTCATGTTAATGTAGAAATAACATGGTAACCACATATGAGTATGTGTGTATGTATATATGGTCGACCACTTATGTCCATCACTGTGTGTCGTAGCCAAGTGTGTCGTCCACAAAAGACGGGTATCTTTTGCCATATCATCGACCAATGTAACATAACAAAAGGAAAAATCTGAACTTATACAACTCGCTTCCATTGTCCGTCTCTAACATTGAATGACTTTGGAATAATAAAATAGCAACAACAACAACGGAACAAAAACATAACAAAATACGAAGGAGAAAAAAACAAGAACAACTGAGTACAAACCAGACGAAAAAGGATTTCCTTGTTTAAGACCGCAAAGTTAAGCCAACTTGCAAAAGCCACATATCATCCGCAGGCATAGCCAAGCGAAGCCATTATAAAATGTGTGTTACAAACATATACAGAGTGCACACACACATACACATTGGCTAATCGTTCATGTAAGCTTCTCTATGGTGTTGAGGAGGGGAAGTATGAGGAAAGAGTTAGAGGGCAAGACTGTGTGTGGTGAGAATTTGAACTATATCATACACGTGTTAAACATATAAATGTGTATGTATGTATGTGTATACTACAAACAAATTACGCACACAAGTACACAACAGACATTAGCATAAATATATTAATGAAAGACGAGATGTTGTTGCTAGTTACTAATACATTAGTAGCCTTGTCTTGTTATATCCAATTTATGTTTGTTTTGGGTGGGTGTGTGTGAGTTTTATTTCTTGTGAATACCACAACACAAGTAAAAAAAAACAACAAAAAAGGAACCAGTTAATGTTGGACTCTTCCACCGCCACTCCATACAAACATACATATTTGATATTCTGTTTACCACACACAACGGATATTCGTATTTGTAACACTTCAACATTACAAAACCAAAACCCAAGTAGAACTCAACTGAAAATGGGTCATCATCTCCCGCAAGGATGTGTTGTTGTTGTTGTTTGGCAAGAATTTGATGTACAACGGAAAACCTGAGGTCATAACTTTCACAAGTTTATCACCTGTTATGCACAACAAAAGTCAACTTTTTCATCATCATCAACCTCATCCTCATCGTCAGCTTAAAAGCTGGTAATGGAACGGCATTATCTGTGGAAACAAGCCACTTCATGGCCCATCTATGTTCTCTAGTGACACCGACAACAACAACAACAATACCATCCTCATTTCCAACACCATTGTGTGCAAGTACAAGTAGTTAAAGACCTGCTAATCTGTTAATCGGATAATGATGAAAGAAACAAAAAGGGCAAACAATTTTTGGTTTCTTTTAGAACGGCCATTGTTCCAACTGTCTAATGGACAAATGTGATTATATTGGGGTCATAATGCCTGCCTGGTAATAATATGTATTGTTGTTAACCTGCACTATAAATCCTGTTTGATTTGTGTTAGTAATGTGTCTGGGAATACTCATGGGGTATTCCGAGCGTATGATGAGCATGTGTTGACAGACGTTGTGTTAATCATACGCAAAGTACTATTTTTTGTTTTCGACAAAGATCGAATGTACATATTTAGGGTCTCTTCAGAAATTTGTGGCACTTCTTGGATATTTGAACTTGACGACAAAAATGTGGATTAGGATTAAAGTTCAAAAGTATTGCGAAGGATGTACTTAAAGGAATGGACCGACATAGTCCATTATGAAAGTGGATCTTATTACACTATGCAACACTGAACTTGCAAACAACTTCTATAGTATGCATTTTTTGAAAGTACATATTTAGACTACAAAAACCCTAGTAGGGTTTTGTCCTGTCAGATCCAGTTCGGATTTTATGGCCTCAACTAAACCGGGCTAAACCTACACTTTTTTGCATTTATCAGGCCTTTATCTCAGAAACGAAAAGGAATTTGGCCTTGCTGTCTTTAGCAATATTGTAGCCCTAAACTATTAGAACTTATCTCTTAAAAAAACCACATACGAAAAACTCTATCTAGGGCATCAAAACCTATAAAATATAGAAAATTTTACATAATGGCTGAAATTCTGGTATGTATCGGCTAAACAATTGGGAGTTAAACCAAGTAAATACAGAAAATATAGAAAATTTTACATGATTGCTGAAATTCTGGTAAGTATCGGCTAAACTATTGGGAGTTGAACCAAGTAACCTTTTGCAAAAATCTTCCAAATAAAGTTCTCAACAATTCTTTAGAAGATTCTGAAACTCTAAGATACTTACTTCTATTACTTACTTCTCGCATTTCGGATTTCACCACATTTTTGACAAATTTATTAAATCGTCGTTGAAAAATATACTGAAAACAACGTGATAGAGGCATTTTACAACAATGACATGTTCTGAAGAGTTGTGTATTACATTTCAGGGAATATTTTTTAAAAAGAAAATATTCAGAAAAAATTAACGGTTTTGGAGATACGGTGCGAAATTTATAAAAATTATGGAATTTTTGGAAATATTTTGAAATTTGAGGCAATAAATGTAGTTTTTCGAGTTCATTATTTCTCCAAATATTTTATTCGTGTCCTTATCTACAAATTTGCTTCAGAGGTCAGAAAAAGATTCGCATTGATTTCAGAGATATAGCCCCGAATTTCTCTAAAAACTCAATATTTAACCATGTTTAGATGGGTCCATGAAATCCGAGCTGGATCTGACACAACAAAACCCAACTAGGGTTTCTTGTCGTTTGGATCTGTACTTTCAAAAAATCCTCAGTTCGAATTGTTTGCACAAGATTACCTTAAAAATGTTGCACAGTGTTATGGAAGTGATCTTATTTTTCGTATGACTTTTAGACCAGTACGCCAGGAAGCATGGACTTGTCCACGGAAAACATTATATTGCTGTACACCGGACCACAATGAAGATTTTCAAAGGATCTTCGAACAGAACCTAAACTGCAAATATTGAAATGTTGTGGGGGAGGTACCCTAAGGGGAGGATCGATATGGACCATTTAAGAAGTTAAACTAAATTTGTACAAAATATTAGGAGATCCAAAGTTTGGACCAAATTGGTTGCCCCGTTCAAGAGATATCGGGCATACCACTTTAGTGACAGTTTTTACATATTGGGGGGAAGTGCGGATGTTGTAGACCGAACTGAAACAAAGGGTTCTTGCACCCTTCGGGTGGTTTTCCCAAGAAGTATAAAATAAATTTTACCGTCGTAATTGAGGCAGCGAATGCAAGTTGATTCAACAAAAATCAAAGTGATTTTGTGTGGGAGGTACCCGAATGAGTGGACAAATATTGTGCATATTCGAACTAGATATATTTCTGGTAGATACATTAGGATGTGAAAAGTATGGATCAAATCGGTCACTCCCTTCAAGAGTTATCGTGCGCACAATTTTTCCAAACATTTTTGAACTTTTGCGGGGAAGATACCTGAAGGAGTAGACCGATATAGTTTATCTTCGAATTTAAACTTGGGACAAAATATTACGAAGGCCAAATTTAGGACCGAATCGGCAGATCCGGTCGAGAGTTATCTTGCGCTCCAAACACTACACACAGTGTCATAGGGGTTCTTTATGCACCTTTCAGGCAATTTTCTCAGGAAGTATGGCCCTTGATGAAATTTGGGGGGCAGTGAATACAAGTTGCTACATCAAAAATCAAAGAGATTCGCAGGTCCTAAACTGATATTTTCCAAAATTTTGTGTGGGAGGTACACGAAGGAGTGGGCCGATTGAGCCAAAATTGGAACCTCATCTAAGTCTGGTAGAAATTTCACGATGTGCGATGTGGACTAAATCAGTTAATCCCTTCCAGAGTTATAGTGCGCACAAATACGAAAGCCAAGTTTTGGACTGAATCGGTTGATTAGACCGAGAGTTATCGTGCGCTCCAGCCAGCCAGAGAGATGGACGGACGGACAGACCATCCCGAGTGTAGCTGAGCCAAAATTACTTTGGTTTGTAGTGGCTCTTCAACAGCGATAGATGGGGAATATTCTCCGAGGACCGCATTCACACGATAGTTGTTTATGGCTGTATCGTGTGGATGGTATTTAAATCTGCTCTCACGGCAACATCCGAGCAAGCACTACAAAGAAAGCATGTCATTGTGTTGCTGAACTGGAAGAACCTTTGTCTCCCCAGGTAGATGGTCCACTGAAGACTTAAGACGGTACCCCGTTGCAGATCTCAGCGGGGTATTCTGACAGGTTTGAACATTTTTCTATTGTCGCACTTATATTCGCGGATCCACTGGTGCCGCATAGCTTAGCACAGACCAACCTAACGCGTTATATGTGGTCAACAGGGTTTCTTTATCTGCACCGTAAGTGTTGCCGGCTAAGTACTTAAGGACCTAGTGTCTACATCTCAGCTTGTCGCAGATATCTGTGGCATGCGCGTTGCAGATCGGTGATCGGAATTCTGCTACCATCGCCCATGACATTCAACTCGGTGTTCACTTCTGCAGTCCATGTGGTGAACAGAGTGGCCGTAGATTTAGTGGCGGATACGCGCATACTCACGTGGATCCAAGAGCCATGATGTCAATATCGTCGGCATAAGCAAGTACAATATGTCTTATTTTGACCTTATTTTGGTAGTAAACTCTTCGGAGAGGTTTTTTCCTATTTTAACTGAGGATCGGGTATCAGTTAATGTCATCTTACAAAGCCGAATGAGCTTTGCGGGGATACCAAAATCAGACATGGCTTGGAATACCTTTGAACGTATAGGGTTTCGAAGGCTGCTTTATAATCGACAGAAATACGGTAGGTGTTGATCTGCATTTCTTCGGCCTTTTCCAGGATTTGTCTCAAGGTAAATATCTGGTCAATGGTGGATTTGAAACCTCTGAAACTAGGCCAATTACCTTTACCATGATTGATTAAAGTGCGGCATTCAGAGTTAACGAAATCGGGCGGTCTGCTGATGGAGGTAATTATGGGGAGATGGTCTGACCCAACAAAAACAACTGGTTGCCAGGTGACGTCATATGTCAGGCCATGTTATATCTGGCGAACTGTGACACTCTCGGCTAATTCTGGTAGGTGCGTACTCATTGACCGTGCAAAACATAGAGCTATCAATCTGCTCAGCTCCTCAGCTTTTCGAGGAATGTCACAACCAGACGGTAATGAACTTCCCAAAGAGGGCTAATGTTGGTCCTATAACCTGGAGTACAACTATTTATCGGCGGGATGTATAGGTTCAGGAACTCTACCTCGGAACTTCCACACGTCACTGCTACCCCAATACATTCCATGTACGGGTCATTAGAGCCAGGCTCAAGTGGATAGCTAATCCCCCCCGCCACTTCCAATACCATCCTTCCTTAGTACGTTGTATCCATCCCAATGCTGAAAGCTGCAGTTTCTGTTGAGCTTGGTTTCCTGCACCGCCGCGACTCTGATATTCTTCCGACTCATGAAATCCACTATCAATCCACATCAATATTACCTCGGAGTCCATTGCAATTAAATTTCAAAAACAACAGTCCTTGTCGTAGTCCCTCACATAAACAAGTCCAGAAGAACCACTGAAATGCACCCACTCCCGTCACCTATTACATCTCACCGAAGTGTGAGAGTGTTGGATGCAAATGTGACAAATTGCTCACATCCATATTGATCCTGGCTTTTCCTTCGTCCAGGTACAGACCAAAAGAATCCGAGGCAGATTCAGGGTCAATCCGGTATCGGTATAGCCCACCTAGAGTTGTATATTTCATGGTGGAGGGTATTCAAAAATCGGCCCGACCGAACTTATCACTTTTTAACTTGTTCTTATACCCTCCACCATAGTATGGAGGGTATATTAAGTTTGTATTTTGGTTTGTAACGCATCGAAATAATCATTTGAGGCCACATAAGTATATATATTCTTGATCAGGAAAAAAATCTGAGTCGATCTACCCATGTCTGTCCGCAAAAATTGAGATAGGGCGCTATATTTTTGCACCCGAATATATTTTTGTCATAGGAAGGTCAAGTTCGAAGATGGGCTTTATCGGTCCATGTTTTGGTATAGCATCCATATAACGGTACCTACCGATTTTGGGTATTTTGAGGATTTTCGCTAAAATTGTTAACTGAACCAGCTGTAATTTGACAGTTAAGGTTCTTAGGGTCCACAACAATTCTTCACCAAAAATGTTCAACATAGGTCCATGTAAAGCCCCCATATAACAGAACCTCCAGCTTTTTTGGTATTTTGAAGGTTTTAGCTAAATTTTTTGACTGAACCACATGTAACCTGACATTTGAGATTCTCCGCATTCACGAAATTTAAACACCAAAATTGTCAACATAGGTCCATGTTTAGGTATAGCCTCCATATAACGGTACGTCCCGATTTTCGGTATTTTGAGGAGTTTAGCCACATTTTTTGACTGAACTACCCATAATTTTAAAACTGAGGTTTCCTGCAGTCACGAAACTTATATAGCAAAACGTAGGTCCATGTTTAGGTATAGCTCCCATACACTGTTTTTCTGTATTTTGAGGGGTTTATCTAGATTTTCTTGACATTTGAACTTAATTTTTTTTTTTTACTTGCTATATGTTACAATTTTCAAGACTAATAGAGTCCCATAATATCAGCCTCTTGCCCTCCTGATTGTCAAACTTATGTTTGCCTCATTCGCTATGCTTCGAATAATATTTTCATTTCATGCTGGATAAAATTCAAAGTGTCGACCAAATGCTAACTCTATTATAATGTCTGGTCTAGCCACACTGCTTTGCATATGTGTTTATGGCTAAACACGCACACACTCAGACCCGCTAAAACAACAATTTTGTAACAATCTTGTTATTGAATATGTGCGAGATTTTCAAATATCTATTACGAAAAAATTCCTATATTGCTGTGATATTCAACAAGGATACTACCCAGGGGGGAAATGACGATATCACCGCAACACTATCATCAGCATAGTGAAAAAATATGGCGGGCTAGAGTCACGGTGATGACGACAATATTGGATTTCGTGCAATGTGTGTTATGGGAGTGTTCAAGGTATTCTCAATTCAAATTCAAACGTTCGTTCGGTCGTTTGTTCCTTCAGTCATTCATAGATGCCACCAACCGTGAAATAATCGGAGCAACACAACGCACAACCTCTATCAATGACGAAAAGATAGACAGACGCACCTACACACACACTGTTACACAGAGATCTAGAAATGTTGCTAACCATCTATCGCTAGCTATCGATAACCACCTAACACCGCCATAATGGGTGTGTTTGTAACGTATTGTAGTGGTGTGTGTGTGCAACTATCGCCATGTGAAATGTTTGGTTTATGGTCATATTCCGGAGTGTGAAATATGCAACGCCAGCTCCGTTCCCTCATCAACTCTCGAAGGACACAAATCTGATGACAGTATTTTTAAAATGACCTCGAAATCGATGACAAACAATAAAAAAGGCGCGCAATCTGCGCCATGATAAGAGTAACGATGTTGTATGGGTGTGTGTGTGTCTGTGTGTTTTGTAGTGGGAGAGCCAGTGTATGTCTGTGAGTGCGTTTGGTGGTTTTCGCGTTACTATTCCAGAGGCCAGTAAATCATCTTTCATTTCATTTTGTGTGGCTTAATTGGAACCATAATGAGGACATCATTTGACCATGAATGAAGAGATACGCTTCTCTGTGCTGTGTAGATGTGTTTCTCAGTGTGTGACTGTGATTGTACTTTCATGTGTACAACGGGTGCGGTATTTCGATGTTACAGTTGCTTGTGTTTGGGGTTTTGCTCGTTTCTCCCAATGCCACCACCATGCATTCCCTAATGGGCCGCCGCCAGTCCCTTGAAGATTAAATGACATTGATTTCATTCAACTCTTTTGGCATTTAATTAATCACTTTGTTGTGCAAATGGTGAGTCCTTGAAAGGTGAATGAGGATCATTTGAATGACTTAGACATATTAAGCAAAGAAAGTGGTTAGCTTGGAAAGGTAGAAAGTGTGTAGAAGCAAGTAAAAAAGAATCAGTCGGCTTTGCCCACAGATAAATACCGTCAAATTATGAATGTACAAAAAAAAACAGGAGTTGAGGATCAAAGGCTTCCCTAAAGTCACCAAACGTGGATTTTTAAAGGCTTCCCTAAGGCCATCAAACTTGGTTTTTAAAAGACTTCCCTAAGGTCATTGAAGGTGGATATTTAAAGGGTTCTCTAAGACCATTAAACATGGATTTTTAAAGGTTTTCCTAAATCCATCAAACCTGTATTTTTAAAAGGCTTCCCTAAGGCCATTAAAGGTGGATTTTTAAAGGCTTCACTAAGGACATCAAAAGTGGATTTTTAAGACATCCCAAAGACCACCAAACATGGACTTTTAAGACTTCCCTAAGGCCATCACATGTGGATTTTTAAAGGCTTTCCTAAGGCCGTCAAAAGTGGGTTTTTAAAGGTTCCCTAAGGACATTACACGTGGATTTTAAGGGTTCTCTAAGGCCATTAAACGTGGATTTTTTAAGGCTCTTCTAAGGCCATTACTCCTGGATTTTTAAAGATTTTCCCTAAGGCCATTAAACGTGGATTTTTAAAAGGCCATTGAACGTGGATTTTTAATGGCTTCCCTAAGGCCATTAAATGTGGATTTTTAAGGACTGCCCTAAGGCAAAGGAACGTGGATTTTAAAGGCTTCCCTAATTCCATTAAACGTGGATTTTTAAAAGCTTCCCTAAGGCCATTAAACGTGGATTTTTAAAAGCTTCTCTAAGGCCATTACACGTGGATTTTTAAAAACTTCCCTAAGGCCATTAATCGTGGATTTTTAAAAGCTTCCCTAAGGCCACTAAACTTGGATTTTTAAAAGCTTCCCTAAGGCCATTTAACGTGGATTTTTAAAAGCTTCCCTAAGGCCATTAAACGTGGATTTTTAAAAGCTTCCCTAAGGCCATTAAACGTGGATTTTTAAAAGCTTCCCTAAGGCCATTAAACGTGGATTTTTAAAGGTTTCCCCAAGGTCATAAAACGCGGATTTTTAAAGGTTTCCCCAAGGTCATAAAACGCGGATTTTGAACGGCTTTAAACGTGGGTTTTTAAAGGCTTCCTTAAGTCATTAAACGTGGATTAAGGCCATTAAACGTGGATTTTTAAAAGCTTAACTCAGGTCATTAAACGTGGATCTTTAAAAGCTTCCCTAAAGCCATAAAACGTGGATTTTTAAAAGCTTAACTCAGGTCATTAAACGTGGATTGTTAAAAGCTTCCCTAAGGCCATTAAACGTGGATTTTTTAAAAGCTTCCCTAAGGCCATTAAACGTGGATTTTTAAAAGCTTCCCTAAGGCCATTAAACGTGGATTTTTAAAAGATTATCTAAGGCCATTAAACGTGGATTTTTAAAAGATTATCTAAGGCCATTAAACGTGGATTTTTAAAAGCTTCCCTAAGGCCATTAAACGTGGATTTTTAAAAGATTCTCTAAGACCATTAAACGTGGATTTTTAAAAGCTTCCCTAAGGCCATTAAACGTGGATTTTTAAAAGATTCTCTAAGGCCATTAAACGTGGATTTTTAAAAGCTTCCCTAAGGCCATTAAACGTGGATTTTTAAAAGCTTCCCTAAGGCCAATAAACGTGTATTTTTAAAAGCTTCCCTAAGGTCATTAAACGTGGATTTTTAAAGGCTTCCTTAAGGCCATTTAATGTGGATTTTTAAAAACTTCCTTAAGGCCATTTAACGTGGATTTTTAAAAGCTTCCCTAAGGCCATTAAACGAGGATTTTTAAAAGCTTCCCTAAGGCCATTTAACGTGGATTTTTAAAGGTTTCCCTAAGGCCATTTAACGTGGATTTTTAAAGGTTTCCCTAAGGCTATTTAACGTGGATTTTTAAATGTTTCCCTAAGGCCATTTAACGTGGATTTTTAAAGGCTTCCTTAAGGCCATTAAACGTGGACTTTTAATGGCTTAACTACGGCCATTAAACGTGGATTTTTAAAGGCTTCCCTAAGGCCATTAATCGTGGATTTTTAAGTGCTTCCCTAAGGCCATTAAACGTGGATTTTTAAAGGCTTAACTAAGGCCATTAAACGTGGACTTTTAAAGGATTCCCTACGGCCATTAAAGGTGAATTTTTAAAGGCTTCCTTAAAGCCATTAAACGTGGATTTTTAAAGGCTTCCCTAAGGGCATTAAACGTGGATTTTTAAAGGCTTCCCTAAGGGCATTAAACGTGGATTTTTAAAGGCTTCCCTAAGGCCATTAAACGTGGATTTTTAAAAACTTTAAGCTTGGATTTTTAAAGACTTCCCTAAGGTCATCAAATGTGGATTTTTTAAAGCTTCCCTAAGGCCATCAAATGTGAGGTTTTAAAGGCTCCCCAAAAGCCATCAAACGTGGATTTGTAAAGCCCCCCCAAAGGTCATCAAAGTGGATTTTTAAAGTCTCCTCAACATCCACCAAACGTGGAATTTAGAAAGACTTCCCTAAGGTCATTAAACTTGGATTTTTATGGCTTTAAACGTGGAATTTTAAAGGCTTCCCTAAGGTCATCTAACATGGATTTTTAAAGGCTTTAAACGTGGAATTTTAAAGGCTTCCCTAAGGTCATCTAACATGGATTTTTAAAGGCTTTAAACGTGGATTTTTAAAGGCTTCCCTAATTCCATCAAACGTAGACTTTCTCAAGGCTTCCTAATTCCATCAAACGTAGACTTTCTCAAGGCTTCCTAATTCCATCAAACGACGAATTTTTAAAGGCTTCCCTAAGGCCATTAAACGTTGATTTTTAACAGCTTCCTTAAGGCCATTAAACGTGGATTTTTAATAGCTTCCCTAAGGCCATTAAACGTGGATTTTAAAAGCTTCCCTAAGGCCATTAAACGTGGATTTTTAAAGGTTTCCCTAAGGCCATTTAGCGTGGATTTTTAAAGGTTTCCCTAAGGCCATTTAACGTGGATTTTTAAAGGTTGCCCTAAGGCCATTTAACGTGGATTTTTTAAGGCTTTCTTAAGGCCATCAAACGTGGATTTTTAAGGGTTTCCCAAAGGCCATTGAACGTGGATGTTTAAAGGCTTCCCTAAGGCCATTAAACGTGGATGTTTAAAGGCTTCCTGAGGCTACAAAGGGGGGTGGGGAGGAATGAAATTATTCTCAATTTTTTTGTATATTACTAAAAATTTTATAATATAGTATCATTTATATTAAGCGATTAGAGCCAAATTTCTAAAAAAAAAAAATTATGATGATACTGAATTTGTGATGCTAAATTTGGTACCAAATACAGTCGGACTTCTCGTTAACGAACTTCCCTGTAACGAATATTTCTTAATAACGAAGTTGTTCTAACGACACATGTACAGTTTCACACAAAATAATCTCTCTATAACGAATTTTCTCTATAATATAGTAATACGCCGGTCCCCATGTGCTACGTTATAGAGAAGTTCGACAGTAATTTTAGTTCTTTCCTAAAATGAATTTGGATAAACTTATGTCTAGGGTTAGTAGTGGCTCCGTTGTTGTACAACCTTTGCTTACTTGTAGTATCTGCTTAAATTTATTATTCGGCCTTAACTAAACAAAATATTTTTTTTTCCGTTACAGGCATTCATTACATCGGCTTATTCTAATGGTAAGTTTGAAAAGTTATGAAGGTAAATATACATATTAGAATGAAAAAACATTTTCGTTAGCGTAATGTAGCTTCAAGCTATTGCGACCTACTCACAAAAGAGATCTAACGTCGATTGATATACGCAAAACATTTTTATATGCAAGTGAATGCAGAAAATAACTAAATGGTCCTGTAAAGATCGTAAAATTTTATTTGCTATCTTTTCACTGTAAATTGGAGAAGTGTCTTAAGAAATCTAAAAACAGTAGTCAGGTTTGTTGAAATATGCGAGCAAAACAACTTTTTATAAGTTGAAAAATTTGTTTAGCTAAAATATATAAAAATAGATAAAACCCTTTCCCACGTCGAACCACTGTGCAGTTCTCTACTGTATAACTTTTCATTTTAATCATTCATTTTAAAGAAAAATGCAAATAAACAAAATTTAGTATTCAAAATTGTTTCCACATCTAAGACTTAAATGTCTTTGCACAGCTGCTGCTGCTGCTTGAGACCATCACCACCGCTGCCACATCCGCCCAAGACAATATCTCATTTTGTTTGCGGCGCATTAAAACTTTAATCTGTTTCGAAAACACTCAAATGTCATTTTAATTACTTAACTAAACAATGGCGGAATTATTTTTTGCCTTCGTATTGTTTTTTTCAGTTAGACTTGAATACTTTGAAGTCTTCGTGGGAAAATTAATCATTGCTGGAAGCAGAGCAGTGTCTTTCTCTTGCCTTTCTCAGGAAATTTTAACACTGTTCTTTGGTACAACCAACAAACGTTTTAAATGAAATCAGAAACGCATTGAGAAACATAATATTTAAATGAGACAAGGTAACCTGTTACTTCGTGCGGAAAAAAGCAAGATGACTTTAAATATAAATATATGTATGTATGTTTGTGTATTACTAAATTGTTGTTCATTTAATTATTGGCCAGCGTTACCGTTGTTGAATTCCAACTTTGTAGTTAACGTTAGGTCAATAGTCATTGATCAAAGGTTAATAGCCATTGATCATATATGAATAGTCATTAATGAAAGGTCCATAGCCTTTGATAAGTCAATAGTCATTGGCCACAGATCAATAGGCATTGAATAAGGGTCAATAATTAATGACCAAAGGTCAAAAGTCATTGAACATAGGTCAATAGTCATTTCCCAAATTCAACAGTCATTAAAGAAAGGTCAATAATTAATAAAAAAAAGTCAATAGCTATTGCACGCAAATAAATAGATATTGAGGAAAGGTAAATAATTAATGATCAAAGATCAAAAATCATCCACCAAATATAAGTAGTCATTGACCCCAGGTCAATAATCATTGACCATAGGTCGATAGCCATAGACCATAGGTCAACAGTCATTAAATACAGGTCAACAGTCATTGAACACAGGTCAATAGTCATTGACCTAATGCCAATAGTCAATGACCAAGGGCCAATATTCATTCACCAAAAGTCAATGGCAATTAACCATAGGTCAATAGCCATTGATCATAGTTCAACAGTCATTAACCATAGGTCAATAGTCAATGATCAAAGGTCAATAATAATTGACAATAAGTCAATATTCATAAGACAAATGCAATAGTCATAGATCAAAAGTCATTGACTATAAATCAATAATCATTAACTATAAGTCAATAGTCATGGACTATAAGTATATAGTCATATATATAGTTAAGTCAATAGTCATTGACAATAAGTCATTAGTAATTGACTATAAGTCAATTGTCGTTGACTATAAGACAAAAGTATATATAGACTATAAGTCAATAGTCATTGACTATAAGTCAATACTGATTGACTCTAAGTCAATAGTCATTGACTATAAGCCAATAGTGATTGACTATAAGTCATAGTTCAACAGTCATTAACCATAGGTCAATAGTCATTGATCAAAGGTCAATAATAATTGGCAATAGGTCAATAATAATTGACAGTAGGTCAATAATAATTGACAATAGGTCAATAATAATTGACAATAGGTCAATATTCATAGGCTAAATGCAATAGTCATAGGTCAAAAGTTATTGACTATAAATCAATAATCATTGACTACAAGTCAATAGTCATCGACTATAAGTCAATAGTCATCGACTATAAGTCAATAGTCATTGACTACAATCAATAGTGATTGACTATAAGTCAATAGTCATTGACTATATGTCATTAGTAATTGACTATAAGTCAATAGTCGTTGATTATAAGTCAATACTGATTGACTATTAATCAATAGTCATTGACTATAAGTCAATAGTCATTGACTATAAGTCAATAGTCATTGACTATAAGTCAATAGTCATTGACTATAAGTCAATATTGATTGATTATAAGTCAATAGTCATTGACTATAAGTCAATAGTGATTGACTATAAGTCATAGTTCAACAGCCATTAACCATAGGTCAATAGTCATTGATCAAAGGTCAATAATAATTGACAATAGGTCAATATTCATAGGCTAAATGCAAGAGTCATAGGTCAAAAGTCATTGACTATAAATCAATAATCATTGACTATAAGTCAATAGTCATCGACTATAAGTCAATAGTCATTGACTACAATCAATAGTGATTGACTATAAGTCAATAGTGATTGAGTATAAATCAATAGTGATTGACTATTTATCAAAAGTCATTGGCTATAAGTCAATAGTCATTGACTTTAAGTCAATAGTCAGTGACTATAAGTCAATAGTCAGTGACTATAAGTCAATAGTCATTGACTATAAGTCAATAGTCATTGACTATAAGTCAATAGTCATTACTATAAGTCAATAGTCATTGACTATAAGTCAATAGTCATTGACTATAATTCAATACTGATTGACTATAAGTCAATACTGATTGACTATAAGTCAATAGTCATGACGACACATCAATACGACACATTAGCAGTAGGTCAATAGACATTGACTATAAGTCAATACCTATTTACAATAGGTCTAAGTCATTGACTAAAGGTCAATAGCCATTAACCTTAGGACCGTATATGTAGTCATTGACGAAAGGTCAGTAATTAATTCAAAAAGTCAATAGTCATTGCCCACAGATTAATAGTCATTAGGGAAAGGTCAAAAACTAATGACCACAGGCCAATAATTAATAGTCATTCGCCACAGGTCAATAATCATTGACCATAGGTCAATACTCGTTAACCATGCGTCAGTAGTCATTGATTATGGGCCAAGAGCCATTGGCAATAGATCAATAGTCATTGACTATAGGTCCATAGTCATTGACTATAGGTCCATAGTCATTGACTATAGGTCAATAATCGTTGACAATATCACAAATGTCATTGACTTGTGGGTGAGTACTCATTAACCCTATGTCCATCAATAGTCATACACCAAAGGTCAGTAGTCAATGACTAAATATCAATAGTCAATTACCAAGAGTCAATACTCATTCACGTAGGGGATGGAAGATACCAAGCAACGGTCCTGACCGGTTTTAACATGGGAAGGCCCAGGATTTATCTTGGTCCTTCTTTCATCTCAAGTGGACACTGACCTCCCCGTGGTGTCACCTGGGGAACTGCCTTTAACACCCGTTAAAGGTAGTGAGCTAACATGTGCCGCGCGTTCACCCATAAGAACGTTAAAAACTTGGGTTTGGGCGTCGGGTTAGTAACCCTCCCCTAGAAAAAACAGCCTACTATGAAAAAACGAAAGAAAAGAAAAACAAACCCCTCTAAAGTTTTAAGGACCATGATCAGCGAATCTGCACCTGGAATGTTCGCACTCTTTATAGAGAAGGTGCAGTCTTCGCATTGGCAGACGTACTTGAAAAGTACAAGGCCGATATTACTGCCATGCAGGAAATACGATGGATTGGGAAAGGCGTCACAACAACACCTAAAGGTGACGGACTGTATTATAGGTGCCATGACGTAAAGCATGAGTTTGGTTGTGGATTTGTAGTTAGTCGGAGACTAAAACATCAGGTATCCAGCTTCACCCCAGTGAATGAAAGACTTGCTGCAATTCGAATAAAAGCTAAATTCTTCAACATCAGCTTTATTTGCGCTCATGCTCCCACTGAAGAAAAGGACGAACAGACCAAAGATATATTTTACGAGCGCTTAGAAGAAACATATGACCGTTGCCCTGCCCATGACATTAAAATCATTCTAGGCGATTTTAATGCCAAAATTGGAAAGGAGAATATCTTTGGCCCAACAGTCGGGAAATTCAGTCTCCACAGTGAAACATCTGACAATGGTATGAGGCTGATAGACTTTGCAGCTGCAAAAAACATGGTAGTTAGCAGTACCAGATTTAATCATCTCGATATTCATAAGGGCACCTGGCTGTCTCCAGATCAGAAAACAAGAAACCAAATTGATCATGTTTTGATAGATGGAAGACATTCATCGAGCGTGTTGGATGTACGATCGTTCCGAGGCGCAAACATTGATTCGGACCACTACCTTGTTGCAGCAAAGGTACGCACCCGCTTAAACGTAGCAAACAAAGTACGAACAGACACAACACGAAAGTTAGACATCGGTAAGCTGCAATCACAACAGATAGCCACAGCATATTCCACTCAACTAGCCCAATTGCTTAATCAAAGCACTCCTAATCCCGATAACATATCAGCGCAATGGCAAAGCATTGCCCACTCCATGCAAACAGCCGCAAAATCCATACTTGGATACCAGAGACCTCCACCAAGGAATCCATGGTATGATGAGGAGTGTCGTGCTGCAAACGAAGAGAAAAATGCGGCATATAAGGCTACTTTACAATACGTAGCAACGCGCACGAGAGAGATACAGGGAGAAAAGGAGAGAGGAGAAACGTATTTTCCGCAGGAAAAAGAGAGAGATGGAAAAGCGGGAGTGTGAAAAAATCGAGATGTACAGGAGCCAGAATGAAGTCCGAAAATTCTACCAAAGAGTCAAGCATCAAACTGATGGCTTTGGTACAGGCACATCCTCCTGTAGAGACCAGCAAGGTAATTTGGTAACTGATACAGATAGTGTACTCAGGATATGGAAAGAACATATTTCAAATCTGTTGGTATCCAATAGCAGCGAAGACGACGAAGATACCACAATCCCAATCCCAGAAGATGGTATTGAATGTATACCGCCCAGTCAAGATGAGGTAAAGACAGCAATAAATCGGCTGAAGAATAATAAGGCAGCAGGAGCCGATGGCTTACCAGCCGAGCTGTTCAAAACCGGAGGCGACACGCTGATAAGGTGTATTCATCAGCTAGTTAGCACCATCTGGCAGGAAGAACGAGTACCCGACGATTGGAACCTGAGTATCCTGTGCCCCGTCCACAAGAAGGGAGATAAGACTGTATGCTCTAACTATAGGGGCATAAGTCTACTCCCTATTTCCTACAAGATCGTGTCAGGGATATTGTGCGAACGACTAAAGCCAATGGTCAACGAAATAATTGGACCATATCAATGTGGCTTTAGACCTGGCAAGTCCACCATTGACCAGATATTTACCCTGCGGCAAATCCTAGAGAAGACCCAAGAGATGCAGATCGACATATTTCACCTTTTTGTCGATTATAAAGCAGCATTCGACAGTCCCCTCCGATCAAAGGTATTCCACGCAATGTCTGAATTTGGTATCCCCGCAAAGCTCATCCGGCTTTGTAAGATGACTTTAACTGATACTAGGTCCTCAGTTAAAATTGGAAAGAACCTCTCCGAAGAATTTTGTACCAAAAGAGGTTTCAGACAAGGAGACAGCCTTTCTTGTGACCTATTCAACATTTTGCTGGAAAAGGTAATACGAGATGCAAATGTCAAAAGAAATGGCACAATTTACACCAATAGCCACATGTAACTTGCCTATGCTGATGACATAGACATCATGGGACGATCAGTAAAGGAAGTAACTGATACCTTTAGGAAAGTCGAAGCAGAATCTGCGAAAGTGGGTCTGGCGGTAAACGGCGAAAAGACAAAATTGATGGTGTCGACGCGCAAAGCGTCCATAGAGCTCGGACCAACTGTGGAAGTTGGTACCTACAATTTTGAGGTAGTTAAAGACTTCGTCTACCTCGGCACTGCCATAAACACAACAAACAACATCAGTTGTGAAATAAGAAGAAGAATTGTATTGGCCAACAGATGCTACTATGGTCTAAGTAAGCAATTTAAAAACAAAGCCACATCTCGTCAAACAAAAATAACACTATACAAAACGCTGATACTACCCGTGCTAATGTATGGCTCCGAAGCATGGGTACTTGCGCAAGCAGATAAGGCAGTGCTTGGTGTGTTTGAGAGGAAAATTCTTCGAAAGATCTACGGGCCGATTTGCGTTGACGGTGAATATCGACGGCGTATGAACCACGAGCTATATAAGCTATACAAAGACATGAATATAGTTAAACGTATCGAGATGCAACGATTGCGTTGGCTAGGCCATATCATGAGAATGAGCGATGATGAACCCGCTAAAAAGGCGTTATTCATACGCCACATGGCGGTGCACGCAGAATCGGCAGGCCTAAGCTTCGATGGAGCACAAGTGGATGAAGAAATGGAAAGGCGCGGTATTCCAAAAAGTCAAGCGAAAAACAGAGAGGAATGGAGATCTTTTCTTAGTTCGGTCTATGAAACAAATGTTCTGTAATGGGCCAACTAAGTAAGTAAGTAAGCAATAGTCAATGATCAAAGGTCAATAATAATTGACAATAAGTCAATACTCATAGGCCAAATGCAATAGTCATAGGTCAAAAGTCATTGACTATAAATCAATAATCATAAACTATAAGTAAATAGTCATTGACTATAAGTCAGTAGTCATTGACTATAAGTCAATACTGATTGACTATAAGTCAATAGTCATTGACTATAAGTCAATAGTCATTGACTATAAGTCAATAGTGATTGACTATAGGTCAATAATCATTGACTATAAAAAAATAATCATTGACTATAAGTCAATAGCCATCGACTATAAATCAATAATCATTGACTATAAGTCAATAGTGATTGACTATTAATCAATAATCATTGACAATAGGTCAATAGTCATTAAACATAGGTTGATTTGATTGAGTTTTGGTATTTTAGCTCCATATCTACCATGAAATTCCCAATACGGCAACACCATATTGTTTTAATTATATGTATTTATGCATCTTCTTATAACTGTCAGAGAGTGCCGAGATTATGATTACGTTTCTGTAAATTTCACCCAAAACGATGATAAATTTAAAGCCAGCTTCTTTTTTTGTTTCGTTGTTAGCCTGAAACTACTGGAATAACGGTATAAAGACGCATTATTATTACTATGAGCACTGAGAGTGTAACACTTACACAAGAAACAGTCCACAGAGAGAGGAGTGCGGTGCAAGGACACATACAGCCAAACGAGATATGATATAAGAAAACGAGGGTTGGATTTTAATTAAAAAACATTTAACATATTCTTTGTGCTCGACGTAGTACCCATCCGGCAAAAAGAAAAACGTTTACATTTTTTAATATATCTTTTTTTGGTTGTTGTGCAATCACCTCCCTTCTCCCCTTTTACTTGGCTTTGGTTTTTTTCTGCTGAAATCCACTTTTTTTGTTAATAACAAACACAAAAATCATAAAGCGCGGCATTGTGCAGTGTTAAGATGGGATGAGCTAAAGAAAAAAGAATCCAAACGGCGGCAGTCAGTGGCTATGTCAGTGAAGTTGTTTCAGTTTTGTGTTGTCACTGACTGAATCAAGGATGGTTGGTTGGTTGTTTGTTCATCTGTTTGTTTGAGGGAAATGTGTGAGTGTGTTTGTGAAAAGATGAGCAGATTCAGATGCTTTTCTGTTATCTTTTTGTTTTTTATATATTTTTTCTTTCTTTGTGTAGGGGTGAGCCTGTGGTTGATATTACCGTTCGCTGCTACGTTTGTGCTGTGCCTGTGTTGTGATTTCAAAACGCAATGCCAGCAGGTTCATTGGCTTTGCTTTAATAAATACGTTTTCTTAACTTTGGCCCATTACATTTGAATACCCTTAGTAGGTACGCTGAGCCAGGAAAAACATTAGATTCAAAAGAACAAAAAAACTTGGAAAATTTGTCAACAGTTAATATTTCACTGCCGTATTTTTTCTTCTTTTTGTTCTAATTTCCATGAAATTTGAGAAATAAATTTTAATTAAGCCAAACAATACGCGAAGAAAAAGTTTTGTCATCAAAGCGAATTTCTAGTCTAAAAGAGAATATGAAACAAATTAGAAAAAATATAATTGCTGGAAATTAGTTACGAAGTGAAATCTGGCAGATATTCATTTAATTTGTTCAACGTTGAAATTTAAGATGTTCTCCATTTGCACATGTAATTTGAATAATTTCCGTTATAATTCAAAACATTTCACTTGGAATTTGAGAATTACAAATTAATTTCGAATTAAATATTTGATTTGATTTTTTTTCATTTGTAGTTTACACATTCAATTGAAGAATATTCAAATTTCATATCGAAATATTCGAATTACAACTGAAATAATACGAATCCCAGGTAAATATAATTCGAATTACGTATAATACTGCTAACGTACTTTTTAGCACGAATTTTGTGCCAATTGAACTTTGAAATTAGTTATGGCTGTCTCTTGCTATTAAAGGAAAAGGTAGAAAATTCGTACCTTGAGCTCCAGTGATATTGGTCACTTTTGATGGAAAATTGGGATGTATTAGAGACTGCTGCTATATCTCCGCCAGGCTACGTCAACCTACTTTGCACCATTGTAAAAGTGATAATATCTTCTTACATTGACGGCTCTTGCTTTTTGAATATCTTTCAAATTGACTACTTTCCCCCACAAAAGTTTTTTACCTATTCCAAACCATCACCAAAATCAACAGGCTTCTTCCCCTTTGGACCCCCAACCCCTTAAAATTTCGTGACAATTCGATCAAATTTGCGACTAATAGCATGATTACAAGTTGAATATGGACAGAAGGATACGCAAAGCCAGATCAGCTCAGCGTCGATACATTAATTTTTGGTGGATCTATTACCATTATTACAAACATTTGAGCCAAAACTGACTTATAATACCCTCCCCACAATGGGTAACATTTTTTTTATAAGAAGTAACAGGACAGAAAACCCTTATTGCCTAAAAAAAGTACGACCAACAAAAAATGCATTCTCTCTCCCACCTAACTTATTTGCCGTAATTCACGTAAAATTATTGGAAAATTTTGTGAAATCATGTTTGTCCCAAAATATTAAATTTAGTTATACTGTGCTGCGTGTCTAACGATCCCACTTATAGAGAAGCTGCTACAAAATTTTCTTTAGTCCCACTTCGACAGGACTTGCCGTTTCCAAGAAAATCCTGAAACCCTAAAATGTGAATTTTGACGCGATTTATTTAAAAATCCATCCAGCGATTTTTTCTTTTGGATTTTACTCATCTATAAACATTGCTGTTTTAGAATCCACAAAAACGTCCCAGGTGTAAACGGCCAAAATGTGCCTCATCGAAATAATGGTTTTAGACCCCAAGTATGTTGGGACGATGTGTGTTTCAGACAATTTGGAGTCAATCTAGCAATGTCCGTCCGTCTGTCTGTCTGGCTGGTGCGCACGATAACTCTCGAACGAATGAACCGATTTGATCCAAAATTTGGCTTTCGCAATATTTTATCCAAACTTAATTTAAGTTCGAAGATAGGTTATATTGGTCCACTCCTTCCGGCACCTCCCCTACAAATGTTTGAAAATATTCGGAAAATTTGTGCGCACGATAACTCTTGGAGGGAGTAACCGATCTGGGCTGTACTTTGCACATCTTGATATTTCTTCCAGACTTAGATGAGGTTGCAAAACGGACTCAATCTGGTCACTCTTTCGGGTACCTCCCACACAAAATTTCGGAAAAGTTCAGTTTAGGACCTGCTCTCTCATCGCTTTGATTTTTGTTGTAGCAACTTGTATTCACTACCCCCCATACGACGGTGCAAGTTTCATCAGGGGCAAGTCCATACTTCCCGAGAAAATAGGCTGAATGTTGGAAAAAAACCCCTATGACACCGTGTGTAGTGGTAGAACCGCAAAATAACTCTCGAACAGATCAACCGGTTCGGTCTAAAATTTGGCTTTCGTAATATTTTGTCCAAACATTGTTTAAGTTCGAAGATAAGCCACATCGGTGTACTCCTTCACGTACCTCCCCCACAAAAGATCAAAAAGGTTCGGAAAAATTGTGCGCACGATAACTCTTAAAGGCAGTGACAGATTTTGTCCATACTTTACATATCCTAATATATTTACCAGATATAGATCGAGTTCGAATATGGACTATATTTGTCCACTCCTTCGGGTACCTTCCACACAAAATTTCGGATAAGTTCACTTTAAGACCTGCTCACGAATCACTTTGATTTTTGTTTGAGCAACTTGAATTCGCTGCTTCAATCAAGTTCATACTTCTTGAGGGGGCAAGTCCATACTTCTTGAGGAAACAGTCCGAAAGGTGTAAAAAAGCCCTATGGCACAATATGTAGTAGCAGGACAGCACGATAACTCTAGAACTGATCAACTGATTTCGTCCAAAATTTGGTCTCCGTTTATATATTGGGCAATACCGGTCTACAACATGCGGTAATTCTCCCCATTAATTAAAAATCTCAATAAAATGGTATGTATGATATTGAACGGGGCAATTTACTTGGTAAAAACTTTGAATCTCCTAAAAAAAAATTAAAATATAAAAAGACCCTAAATACATTCGATCTGTACTAAGATGAAAGTTTCAATTCACAAAGGCTGAGGGTATATCTTTGTCGGCAAAGCCGACTGATACTTTGTTACTTGTTGTAGAATATTTGGATGTTGAAAAATCTCATCTTGTAGTACTTTCAATACGGTTCAAGAAATAAATGAAGAAAAGGACATGAAAAGCATTGAGTTAAAATTTTCGACAAAAATATTCGCCAATCGATTTGACTAAAAACGTGTAATCTTAAAATGAAGCTACAACAACGCCAAACAGAGAAATATAGCTATTTTCCCTAGTATTATAGGGAAAAAATCAAAGACTTCATAGCGCGATATCTCATAAACTTGACCTATGGCGAAAATTTCCTTTTGGACTCTTTGTATACTCCCCAGGTGCTTTCATATCCAGAAGAAATATTCCACCCCCCATACTTTGAGTTCCATTTTGTGTCACAGTGTAATTGTTCCACAAACATCCAGGACAAGGGAGACATCTCTCATATCAACAAGTGCGTCCCAATTTATATTAGTTCAATGATATGGGACCTACTGTATATCGACGAGTCCGAACGGCGTGTCTGAAGACACCACTTGTAGAGAAGTTTTACACGAGTGAAATACATACTCAATTACTGAGGGTTGTTTTACCACCGTTGAACATTTGATGTTGCCTGGCCGGGGAATAGAACCCACGACCTTCTGCGTGCAAGACGGGTCTACATACCAGTGCGCCGTGACATGTTAGCTCAATACCTTTAAGGGATGCTAAATACAGTTCCCCAGGTGACACCACGGGGAGGTCAGTCAGTCCTGGGCTTTGTCATGTTAAGGTATCTTTCATTCTCTACGTCAATGATGTGTTTAATCGAAAATATGGTTTAACAAGAAATCCGTTTCGGACAATTTAGTGCCGATTTTGCCAAGTGCATCTGATTGGCTGAATCGCACGATAACTCTCGAACGGATCAACCGATTTGGTCCAATTCGTAAAATTGTGTCAAAACTTAGACCGAGCTCCAAGATGGATCATAGATAGATCCAATCCCTCCGGTACCTCCCCCACAAAAGTTCCAAACTTTTCGCTCAAATGGTGCGCACTATAATTCTCGAAGGGAGTACACGATTTGGTCCATACTTTGCACATCGTAATATTTCTACCATATACATATAAGGTTCGAATATGAGCTATGTCGGTCCACTTCTTCAGGTACCACTAACACAAAACATCGGAAATGTTTAGATTAAGACCACCTCCGGAATAGTTTTTTTTTTTTTTTTTTTTGAGACAGGATATTCAGTACGTCCAGAGAAAATGTACCGAAAGCCGTAAAAACACCATGTGTGGTGGCTGGTGCCCACGACAATTCTCAAACCGGACACTGCGATGGTCCACACATTGTTTATCTTCATATTTCTGCGAATCTTAAATAAAGTCCGAATATGTTACTTATCGATCCACTCCTTTCGTTACCTTCCCCACAAACTGCAAAAATATTCGCTAAAATGGTACGCGCATTATCTCTTAAACGGAGCACTTGAATCCAAACTTTGGGTCCTGTTTACAGCGATATAATGTTATATTTTTTTCATTGGAAAGTCCACGTCTGGCAGATTTACAATTTTTTTAAATTTATCAATTGTTAAAATTATCTCTTCCTTGGCTGTTGATTCCGCATAAACTTCCTCATTGTTATACCCTACACCACTAAGTGGGGTTTAATTATGGAGTATAAGTTGGCTTTGATTCAAAAGATTGTAACACATCGAAATAATTGAATGTCTCGACGGGCTGAGTCGATTTGTCTATGTGAATCGGTCCACACGTTGGAATGTCCATCTAAACCTTGAAATCACGCTACATGTCACGAAATTTTGAGGGTTGATGGGGTCCTGGAGAGGAAATATTCTATTGATTTTGGTGATTGTCTGATCAAATTCAGGGGTCGGAATGGGTAAAAAAACTTCTTCGGAGAAAAAGTCAAGGTTTTTAGTCTATCCAATCATTCACAGTAGGTGGCGTAGGTGGTAAAGCAAGGAAGATAACAAGCAAGAAAGTATCAGTCAGCAGTGCCGACAGAGATATACCCTCAGTCTCTGATCTAAAGAAAAGAAGTAAACACAACACTGATATCTATATTTGTTTTTGGGTCAATTTCTCAGGAAGTATGGATTTGCCCTGAAAAAACTTTACCGTTTCATGTTGCCAAAAATTTAAGAAATAATACGATGTACAACGTTTGGACCTAATCGGTTTTTCCCTCAAGGGTTGGTTGGTTGGAGATTTTGGAAGTATAGACTTGCCTGAACTGCGCCGTCGTAACATGGTCTGTAAGAAGAACTTTTTGGAAAAAAATTCAAAACGATCCGAGATAAGCTGTTACGCTGCACTTTTTCCAAATTTTGTGTGGGAGGTACCCGGAGGAGTGGACCGATATATTCCATACACCAACCTGATACATGACTAGATAAAATAATACGATGTGGAAAGTTTGGAACAGTCAGAAACTCCCTGCTACAGTTATCTTGCGGACTTACCATTTTTGTTGGTGTCGTCAAGCTTTCTTGGAGCTTTTATATCATTACCTCAGGAAGTATGGACTTCGTCGTAAAGAGTGTCGCAAGGATAATCTGCAGAAAAATGTCAAAACTATCCGAGAGGAGCTCTTGAACTTCACTTTTTCCTAATTTTGTGTGAAAGGTACCCTATGGAGTGGTCCGATATAGTCCATATTCGAACCAGATCTATGCCTGAAAGTAATATTACCATATGCAAAGTTATGACCAATTTAATTACTTCCTTCGAGAGCACGGTACTCTTGAACTAAATTTAAATGGAAGGTGCTTACACCTGGGTAGTTTTTGCGGATTCTGAAACTACAATGTTTGTAGATGAAAAAATAAAAAAAAAACAAAAATAAAATCGCCGGAGCTTTTTTTTAAATAAACCGCGATTCAAGTTTACATTTTTAAGGGTTTTTTAGGTTTTCACGATTTTGCTTAGAAACAGCAAGTCCTATGCTTACACCAGGGATGTTTCTGCGGATTCTGAAACAACAATGTTTATAGATGAGAAAAATCCAAAAACAAGAAAAAATCGCTGGATGGATTTTTTAATAAATCGCGATCAAAATTCACATTTTTAGGTTTTTTCTAGGTTTTTTTACGATTATGATTAGAAACCGCAAGTCCTATCGAAATGGGACTGAAGAAAATGTAGCAGTGAAAATTCTGTACAAGATTGGCTTCGTAGCTTTTTCCTAGGTTGTACCATTTTTGAGATATATAAATTTATGTTGGGAAATTGCAGTCTTGACATTGTTTTATAAGGAGGCGATAAAAGTAAACCCATTGTCCTAATTTGTACTTTTATATCTCAAAAATTGTAAAAACTACAAAGATAACATAAAAGTCAATCTTGTAAAGAATTTTCATAGCTACAACATTTTCTTTAGTCCCATTTTGATAGGAATTGCGGTTTCCAAGCAAAATCGTGAAAACCTAAAAAACCCTTAAAAATGTCAACTTGAATCGCGATTTATTTAAAAAGCGCTCCGGCGATTTTTTTTTTTTTTTTTTTTTTGATTTTTCTCATCTTTGAACATTGTAGTTTGAGAATCCGCAAAAACTTCTCAGGTGTAAGCACCTTCCATTTAAATTTGGTTCAAGAGCACCGTGAGAGTTATTGTGCCCACCATTTAAGCGATTATTTTTAAACTTTTGTGGGGGAGGTAACGGAGGGAGTGAACCGATATGGCCCATCTTCGAACTTAAACTAAATGTGGGCAAAATATTACGAATGCCAGACCTGATCGGTTGCTTCGTTCGACAGTTGTTGTGCGCACCAGTCATACTGGAGGACAGTGCTAACTTTACTCCAAATTGTTTAAAACTGATTTCGTCCAAACATACTTGGAGTTTAAGTTCAAACCAAAGTATATTTACCTCATTTAGCCTAAAAGCTGAGGGCATAAAAACCAAAAAAGAAATGTCTACCCGTGAAAAGCCTATGCACAGAGAATTAGGGTATCACATAGAAACTCGACTATAGTCTTTGCTCACCTGTTGTTTCAGCGCTATTATTGACCTTTTCTATTTGTACAGTCATAAGCTGAGGCTATTTAAGTTTCTTCATTTATTTGGAATAGATAAAGTCAGCTCTTTTTTCACAAGGTCCTTGACCTTTTCTATTTGTACAGTGATAGGCTGAGGGTATCTATGTGTCAGCAAAGCCGACTGATTTTTTTATATGAAAACAAGTGAGAAAAGGCTATAGTCGGCTATACCTTTGTGCATTATCTTTTCACTCGAAAACATTTGTTTTAGGGAGATACGAACTGAACCAAAATAAATAATATTTATTTATATTTGACTACTATCGACATCACCAACATCAATATGCTTCTATCTCTGTGAGAAAATTTCGTGATGATCCGATCAAAATTCCGACCTGTAGTGTGATTGCACAAAAAGTGGAAAAAAAGGGATGTATTACCGACTATTGCGATATCTCTATTATTTTACCACCTACGCCAACCTACTTTGCATAATTTAAAAGGTGGGATTTTCTACTTTCTCAGTCAGGCTTTGCTTTTAGATGGTCCCCAACCAAAGGTGTGATATCCGTCATTATTATTAAAATCGCAAAAATTTAAAGTTGGGTTTTATTTGCGACTATTGTGATATCTTGTTTGTTTGATCATCTACGGGAACCTATTTTACATTATTAGAAGGGTGATATTTTCTACTTTCATTGTCAGGTTTTGCTGGTGGTATACCCCATACAGAAGCTGAGATATTCGCTTTGGAATAATAATCCAAATAAGTTTTTTGCAAATTACGACGCCTATATATTATGCGACCATCACCAAAATCAATAGGCTTTTTCATCTGTGAGACCCCCATTAACCCTCATAATTTCGTGACTATCCGATCAAAATTGCGACCTGTAGCGTGATTTCCAAAAAAATGGATAAATGGGATGTATTACCGACTATTGCGATATCTCCGTTATTTGGTCACATACGCCGACCTAGTTTGCATCATTGTAAAAATGGAATCTTCTACTTTCATAGACAGGCTTTGCTTTTGGAAAGTCCCCATCCAAAGCTGTGATATTCGTCATTATAATTAAAATCGCAAAACTGAAATTTTGGGTTTTATTTGCGACTATTGTTATATCTTCGTTGTTTGATCACCTACGAGAACCTACTTTACATCACTAGAGAGGTGATATTTTCTACTTTCATTGTCAGGTTGTACTTTTGGTATACCCCATACAAAAGCTGAGATATTCGCTTTGGAAGAAAACGTCGTATTTTTATCCACATACGTTTTTTGCCCATTCCTACCCCTAAATATTATCCGACCATCACCAAAATCAATAGGCTTCTTCCCCTCCGGGACCCCCATCAACATCCGAAATTTCGTGATGATCCGATTAAAATTGCGACCTGTAGCGTGATTACAAGGTTTAGATGGACAGACGGACGGACGGACTGACGGACGGACAGACTGACGGACGGACACACATAGCCAGGTCGACTCAGCTCGTCGAGACATTCATTTTGGTATATATAAGTATGGGTCTACGACCATTATTTCGATGCGTTACAAACTTTTTGGCCAAAACCAACTTATAATACCCTCCCCACATAGTGGTGTAGGGTATAAAAATAAATTCAGTTTTTTACTACAAGAAAGTTTGGCGTAGAGTATCACAAGGTCGACTCCACTATTACTTACATGTGTTCCTATAACCTTAACAAATATCACCATTCTGAAGTTTAGAACCTCAGTTTGTTTAACTAACAATCTCAAACTACAAGCCATAACATTGTCTACATTAACACTGTAAAAGCTTAATATTAACAGCATCGCCGTAATCATTAACTTTTTTTCAACGTTACTGTTATCTCGTTTTCTTTATAATATAAATGTATTTGTATGTGTGTTTGTGTTTGTATATTTATGTTTAAGTTTTTTCACTTTACTTTTATTTTATACTGCTGGCCGTGTTTAACAAATCCACAAAATAACTTCAGTAGCAGCGGCAGCAACAAGGCTGGCACTGGCTGTCTGGACCAGCCAAGAGTCTTTCCCTGGGTGAGGAAAGAAAGAAAGCCCAGCAAAGCAAATTGCAAACCAAAGAAAATTGAGGGAAAACATGCCGCAGAGATTTTATAATGTTGATGAAGTTGTTGCTGATAAAGTTAAAGGCTCTTCTGTTGCTGCTGCTGCTGCTGATGAAGCTGCTGTTTGTCCTTCATTGCTTACTTCCTTGTGCTTTTGGATAATGAGTTTCTTTTTATCGCCTGAAATGTTGATGAATAATATTCCTTTTGGTGCATGAACCAAAACAAGAAACTGCACAAACCCAGGCACATTAAAGGACTAAAGAAGAAGAAATAGCAGCAGCAGCCGCCGCAGTAGGTTGAGTATTAACATTATCCTGTGTTTTTAAAGGTTTTGTGAGTGTGTGTGTTTTTTCGCATACAAAAAATAACGCATTATTCCTTTGGTTGTTGTTGTTGCTGCTGCTTTTATTGTTGTTTTGTTAATGCCGCAATGTACTACATTTTGTCCATTCGCATCTTTTACTTCTTTATCGGCTTCCTCTACTCTTGATTAATGAGAAATTCCTTTGAACACTGGCATCTACACTACGGCTTTTATACACTGGCTTGACTTACTGCGTAACTCAGACTTTTTCTTCTTACTCCTCTGCTTTTTTTGTTTTCATTTCCTTCTCAACACGTGTCCATGCATAATCATGGCCATGGTTATAATCTCCAAGTAAGTGGAGGACAACAACATCTCCGTGTTGACCACCGATACCGCCGCCACCGCGGCACCACCGCATCACATTGTAAATTGTGCCTTGTCCTTGTTGTTGAAATGATGCCTGTGATTGCCAATTAAAAAACATTGTCGCTGTCGTGTTCAATGATGTGAAAATTCAAATTGCGAATGTTGTGTCCGAATGACCACTGTAATTTATGTATATTGCCGTCACCAACATTAACAAACATCTGTCGAAAAAATATAAACAGGCGAGAAAATGTTTTAAAATAAAAATGTTTCTTAGTAGGGCTATTTTTCCTTTATTTGTACGGCATAAAAGTTAACAACTTAATTTTGTCGCAAAAATTAATTTTGTATTATACAATAGATTTTTTATATCCTCAGACTTAAGGCTAACGAGGGTATATACACTTTGAACAATGGCTTAAGGCCCCAAATTTGTTTGGACGAATTCTGTTTTAGTCAATTTGGTGTCGATTCATTCGAAGGGATCAACCAATTTGGGGCAAACTTTGGACCTCGTAATTCAGACACCTTCCCCACAAAAGTACAAAATGTTTCGATAAAATGCTGCGCATGATAAACTTGGAAGGGAATAACCGATTTGGTCCAAACTGTGTACATCGTAATATTCCTTAATACATAATTTCAAAAATGTTAACACAACTGCAGTTTAAGACCATGCCTCGGATCAATCAGAATTTTTTCACGCACGTCAACAGCTAAAGACCGAAAAGCTCTAAAAATTCTTGCCGGCACAAACCAAAATGATTTAACCAAAACTTTGGTAATAATAATATTTTTTCCATCGGTTACCTGCCCCACAATTAAACATTTTAACTTGAGTTAATTCTACGGATTGTTTGAGTATCGTTTGGAAATTTTCACCAAAAGTAGACCTTGTAAGGCCCAAAAGCTCTAAAAACCCATGGTTGTCATTACCGATGGCTATTGGACGCGACAACTATCAAAAGGAGTGAATGCCATTGGCCAAAGCGTGCGAAGGAAACCGCTGCCGCGGAATTGAACCCGCTGCAGTGTGTTGTTACAGTTTGGCTGCCTCGTTTTCCCTGAAATGATCCATAAGATATTGATAGGAATTCAATTAGTACGTGTGCCGGTACCGTGTAGAAGGTGTTTATGTGTAAGGATGGATTGATTGTTATCTGTGTGGATGTTTGTGAGTGTTAGTTGGGACGTGAGTGGGATTGCGCTGTCGGGATTAGTTTGGGAGCTGTAGGAAATTAGCCACTTCTACTGTGATGGGCATGCAAATAAGTGATTCGTGTCGTGCGGTCTTTGTCTGCAATGAGGGCAGATATCTCCAACTCCTGACATAATTCTAGCCTGGTAGGAATTGAGAACTGTTGACCAGCCTGATCTGAGCTGTGCTAAGATGGTTCTGGACCTCTGCGACCGCTGGTGGTTGACGGTTAAGGACGCGATTTGGATCATAGTCGTCATAATAATGCATAATTGTATAACCATCTCTTGGTTATGTTTGACAATGTAGAATCCAGGATGTCGCCAATGAGTATTGCATGATCAACAGTGTCGAAAGCTTTGGATAAATCCAAAGCCAGAACTATGTTACGATGGGCAGGTCTACTGTGATTTAGTTTGTTTGCAATACTGTTGACGACATCAGTAAGGGCAGTGGGGGTGCTGAGTGCATTCCTAAAGCCATGCTGGTGTTGTGCAAGTTTTAATTCTTCTTTCATACTTGGCAGCAGGAGGGATTCCAAAACCTTGGCCAGCGGTGACCGAAGGGAGATAGGTCTGTACGAGTCTCCTCGGCTGGCTGTCTTATCTGGTTTTGGTAACGGAATGATTCTCGCACTCTTCCATATCTCCAGAATCACTGACTGGTTGATGGAAAGTGTCAGGATCTGTGCAAGGTAGCACTTTGCTGCCGGACCGATATGCTTTAGCATAAGCATCGATATGCCGTCCGATCCTAAGGCTTTGGATGGCTTAGCCTTGATAATAGCTGCGCTAACGTCCTCTGGCGAAATTTGGATGGGAGCTTCCTTTTTAAGGTTCTTAGCTCTTCTGAGGACGGCCCTTTTGCCCCTGTTCCGCTCCGTTTGGGTGAACCACAAATTGTTGGCAGAACTTAAGGTCGCTTTTCTTGGCATCCGATATATTAACACCTCCGAAATTTAAAGCAATATTTCCATTGTGAAGTTACTCTCTCCCTTTCAGGCAACTGACTCATGGCATCGTCAACTTCATTCATTCATAAAGCCACAAAGTCGCTCGATTTCTCCACAGATATAATTATCGGAATATGGTTCGATGCCAGCGAAACACGGGTCTGCCAAGATGTAAATAGCAGGAGCGACGAACTGACTATACTAATGTCAGGGGAGCTGGAGCAATGAGCCGTGATTCGCGTGGGAAAATGGTAATTTATCGGTAAGAAATCCGATGAGTCTATCTGCTCGGCTTTGGACTCGCCACGTCCGTCAGTTGGTAAATGGGAAAAACAGAGCTCATGATGAGCATTGAAGTCACCAAGGATAATTCGATTATCCCCTACCAAAAGATGCTCTATGGATGGGTGGTAACCGGGCCCAAGGCTGTTGACGGGCGGAATGTAAACATTGATAACTTCCAGTTCTGTACCTTCCGTCAGAACTGAAATGGCCATTATTGCTAGAGTGGTTGTTATGGTTGACAGTTATGGTTGTTGATCTAGGAGTTCTCTCTTGTAACTTTTGGCCTATTTTATAGATCATGAAAATCCCTTCCGCCATCCTAATCACCATATGGTATATAGGACTCCCCATACATCATATGGTGATTAGGATGGGTCTTATGGTAACAACCGAGCAACTACTGCAATGAAAGCATGCCATTGTGTTAATGTACTGCAAGAATCTTTGTCTTCTCATGTAGATCGTCCACTGAAGACATGAGGAGGCACCATGTTGCAATTCTTAAGTCGGCGTTCTGAGAGGTTTGAATATTATTCCATCGGCTTGCACTTATATTCGCGGACTAAACTCGCATAGATTAACATATACTGACCTATCGTGTTATATGTACTCAACAAGGTTCTTTTTTTGTTGCAGTTCTCAGGACGGCATTCTGGCAGGTATGAATAATTTTTCCATAGCGTTGGACGTATATTCGAAGACCAAACTGGCGCCGCATAGGTTACCACAGACATATCTATCCCGTTATATGTGTATAGCAAGGTTTCTTTGTCTACTAACCAAGTGATGCCGACTAGGGAGTTGAGGTCCTTGTTCCTACATCTCAACTTGTCGCAGATAGCTGTGGCATGGGCGGATGACATGAACATGCTGTCGAATGTCACCCCTAGAATTTTGGAGTAGCTGGTGGTCTGAATTCTGCTACCATCGACCATGTCATGCAACACTGTCCTCAAACAGTGTTATTCACCATTGCTGGCATTCTTGCCTGGCTTCAATAGCGGAAGCACCCTGTCAGACTTCGCGAACAATGTGGGTGGCTAGCGACAGGTTGAGAACTTTTGTGAGATACTCACGTCTAATCCAGCTATTTCAGCATTGCCATGGATTTGGATGTTGAAATGCAGCTATTTATCGGCGGGATGTGTAGGTTAAGCAACTCGAGCTGGGCAGTTCCACACCTGACTCCTAACCCCATACATTCCATGTAGGGGTCATTAGAGCTAGGCTCAAGCGAGATAGATCTGTATTCAATAGACGGATGCAATAGGAAAGCTAATCTCCCACCTCCACTTCTGGTGCCATACTACTTCAGGACGTTGTAACCATCACAACGCTGTAAGCTGCAGTTGTTGTTGAGCGTGATATTCTTCCGGCCTATACAATATAATATTCATCGATATTAAATCGGAGTCCATTGCAATTAAATTGCAAAACGGGTGAGGATTGAGGATTCAGATGAGAATGACGACTTCACGCAGCAACGTAGTCCCTGTCGTAGTCCTTCACATGGATGAGTCCAGAGCATCCCATGAGATGCACCACTCTCAACATATATTGCATCTCATCGAAGTTTAGTTGTTGTGGATGAGAATGTCACAAACCGAGCACATTCATATTAGTCTTGGATTTCCTCCGTCCCGGAACGGACCAAAAAAATACGGAGTAGACATTTCAGTATATGCTGGATAATTCTATCCTCAATGTGGATAATTTTATCCACATAGTGGATAACTGTATCCACCATATTAATAATTTTATTCAAAATCGTGGATAATTTTATCCACCAACTTGGATAAGTTTTTCTTCAAACGTCTATAACATTATCCACAAACCTGGATAACTTCATTCACAAACGTTGATAACTATATCCACAAAAGAGGATAACTTTATCCACAAAAGTTGATAACTATAGCCACAAACGTGGATAACTTTATCCAAAAACGTGGATAACTTTATCCACAAACGTGGATAAATTTGTCGACAACATGCATAATTATATCCACAAACGTGAATAACTTTATCCACAATCGTGGATAACTTTATCCTCAACATGGATAACTTTATCCACAAACGTGGATAACTTTGTCGGCATCATGAATAATTATATCCACAAACGTGGATAACTTTATCCTCAACATGGATAACTTTATCGACAAACGTGGATAGTTTTGTCCACAAACGTGGATAGCTTTACCCACAAACGTGGATAACTTTATCCACAAACGTGGATAACTTTATCCACAAACGTGGATAACTTTATCCACAAACGTGGATAACTTTATCCACAAACGTGGATAATCGGACCATACCAATGTGGCTTTAGACCTGGCAAGTCCACCATTGACCAGATATTTACCCTGCGACAAATCCTAGAGAAGACCCAAGAGATGCAGATCGACATATTTCACCTTTTTGTCGATTATAAAGCAGCATTCGACAGTCCCCTCCGATCAAAGGTATTCCACGCAATGTCTGAATTTGGTATCCCCGCAAAGCTCATCCGGCTTTGTAAGATGACTTTAACTGATACTAGGTCCTCAGTTAAAATTGGAAAGAACCTCTCCGAAGAATTTTGTACCAAACGAGGTTTCAGACAAGGAGACAGCCTTTCGTGTGACCTATTCAACATTTTGCTCGAAAAGGTAATACGAGATGCAAATGTCAAAAGAAATGGCACAATTTACACCAATAGCCACATGTTACTTGCCTATGCTGATGACATAGACATCATGGGACGATCAGTAAAGGAAGTAACTGATACCTTTAGGAAGGTCGAAGCAGAATCTGCGTAAGTGGGTCTGGCGGTAAACGGCGAAAAGACCAAATTGATGGTGTCGACGCGCAAAGCGTCCATAGAGCTCGGACCAACTGTGGAAGTTGGTACCTACAATTTTGAGGTAGTTAAAGACTTCGTCTACCTCGGCACTGCCATAAACACAACAAACAACATCAGTTGTGAAATAAGAAGAAGAATTGTATTGGCCAACAGATGCTACTATGGTCTAAGTAAGCAATTTAAAAACAAAGCCACATCTCGTCAAACAAAAATAACACTGTACAAAACGCTGATACTACCCGTGCTAATGTATGGCTCCGAAGCATGGGTACTTGCGCAAGCAGATAAGGCAGTGCTTGGTGTGTTTGAGAGGAAAATTCTTCGAAAGATCTACGGGCCGATTTGCGTTGACGGCGAATATCAACGTCGTATGAACCACGAGCTATATAAGCTATACAAAGACATGAATATAGTTAAACGTATCGAAATGCAACGATTGCGTTGGCTATGCCATATCATGAGAATGAGCGATGATGAACCCGCTAAAAAGGCGTATGAATACATGCCACATGGCGGTGCACGCAGAATTTGCAGGCCTAAGCTTCGATGGAGCAAACAAGTGGATGAAGAAATGGAAAGGCGCGGTATTCGAAAAAGTCAAGCGAAAAACAGAGAGGAATGGAGATCTTTTCTTAGTTCGGTCTATGGAACAAATGTTCTGTAATGGGCCAACTAAGTAAGTAAGTATTTTAGTCTTATTTATTAGATTCAATCAAAAAACTAATTTTGACTTTTTTGGAGATACGACTTCGGGCATTTATGGTGACGATAAATAGGGCCACGACTTTTATTATTTTTTACAGTCATAAGTTGTGAGCATTTAATTGTCGAAAAAGCATATTAATTCTTTTTGTTTGTTTTGTAAAATAATAAAAAATAAGGTTCTGTTTCCCCTCCGCTCTTTGATAAATTACAGAGACGTCAAAACATGTTTGTTGGTGTAGTGTTATGATTTTTTGCAGCTGTAGAGGTTTTGCTAATGCTAATAAGTATTATTGTATTTCCAAATAACTCGATAATAGACAATAACCTACAGCCCAACTCATCGATTATTCAAAAAATCGTAAATTCTCCTCTGTAAAATGTTTCCATTCATCTTCTCTCATGCTGCACACATAAAATTAATATTTCATCTGATTTATTCACTTTCAACAAAAAACCCCAAAGACTGATTCAAGTTGCTTAAAACATTCTCCAAGATTATTTCCTAAATCACCATAGCAGAAAATTTATTAGCCATTTTTCCGCATTCTAAAAAAAGATTGAATTACATTTTTGTATAACTTTAATTTATTAAAAGAAGAACCTAAAGAGAAACGTGTGTTCCCTCCCCTTCTTTACACCCCTTTTACCCTTGTGTATCTTCCTACCTAAGCTCTTTCGTGCCATTTTGTTGTAAATCTTCAACAAACAGAGAATACAACAAATATATTAATATGCAAATATTATAAGAAAACAAAAAACTTTTTTTATTGACTTACTTTGTTTCTGCTCTCATTCATTTTTCTATTCATGTTGATACACCTACAGTATGGGTCCTACACCTTTCTAACGGTAGAGAGGGGGGTTTTGATTTAGTTTTAGAAGAGTAATTGCAATGTTGTTTGCCTTTCCTTTGCTCTGCCTTTTTTTGTCTTTAGCTGAATGTAGAATTTACAGATGAAGAATTTTCATTATTTCTATTCAAGAAATTTCACTCATTTTCTTTAAATTTATTGTGAATTTGAAGAATTTTTATAAAATAGTAAATAAATATTTTTGAAATTTAATAGATGCTTAAGGATAGATGAAGAATGACCACAAGAAGTATATATTTTCTATCGGATTGACTTTAAAATTGCAAAGTTTAAAACTAATCTTGGTTCATTCGTTCGATGTCAAGTGGAAACTAATCACCTCATTTGCTCATTTTGTTTCAGCTTCACCTTATAGCGGTGTCCAAAATGCTAGCCGAACGTAGTACAGCACCTCTTGTAAATAAGTATTTCATGTTTGAAATACCCAACAATTATTTAGAGACAGGTAAAAGGGCTGATGAACTTCAAGTTGCCCAAGAATAAAACTTCGGTTGCCTAATAATTATGTAAAATCATAGATGGTGTGGGCGAGGCGTGTTCCTGATGACACACAAATGTATATTTCTTTTTCTTGAAAACAAAATTTTTCTGGTAAATTTCCGAAGCGAAAAAAAATTCGGCCATTTTGGTGGAATATTGGGGCCACAACCTTGAAAATATCGGAATCGGGAGGTACCGTTCTATGGGGGCTATTTGAAGGCGTGGACCTATACAGACCAAATCCTGAGGGAAAGAAGACTAAGCACTAAATTTCAACCATTTCGTTGAGATAATGAAGCTAAAACCTTAAAATACCCCATTCTATGGGGGTTATATCAAAAAGTGGACCGATATAGCCCATTTGCAATACCAACTATCCTAGGAGTAATATAAACTTCCATACCAAATCAGAAAGCTCTATCATAAAAATTGCGAGCTGAATCTTGATTTCAACAGAAGGACGGACATGCATATATCGTCTTAGGATTTTACCCTGATCAAGAATATATATACTTTATAGGGTCTCCGATGAATATTTCGATGTGTTACAAACGGAATGACAAATTTAATTATACCCTCCATATTATGGTGGAGGGTATAACTAGTGCCGACAGAGACCTTAAGAAAAAAAGTAACGTCTATAGTGTTTTTTAGTTTTGGGTCACAGCACGTAGACATTTTTTAGAGTTTTCGGGTCATTTTCTCAAGAAGTATGTACTTCCCACTGAACAAGTATGAACGTATCAGTCGGCAAAGCCGACAGATATATACCCTCAGCCTATGTGAATTGAAACTTTCATCTACGGATAGATCGAATGTATTTAGGGACTTTTCAGAATTTTGTGGCCATTTTTGGACATTTGAACTTTTCGACAAGCACGGCAGGAAGCAGCTGTAAAAAGGACCACAACGAACAGCATCGGTCTAAATTTCCAAAGGATCTTCGAACAGACCCTAAACTGCACTTAGACAAAAATGTTGAACTTATGTGGGGTAGGTAGCCTAAGGAGAGCAACAAGATGGGCCATTTTAGAAGCTAAAATAAATTTGGACAAAACATTATGAGATATAAAGTTTGGACCAAATTGGTTGCCCTGTTTAAGAGATATTGTGCATAGCATTTTAGTGACCGCGGTGCAATGGTATGCACACCCGCCTTGCGCACTGAATGTCGTGGGTTCGATTTCCCGACCAGGCAAATTCAAAATTGTCAACAGTGACAAAATACCCCTCAGTAATGTTGGTGAAATTTACTGATTATTTCGGCTATGTAAAACTTCTCTAGAAGTGGTGTCTTAAGACAATCCATTCGGCCTCGACGATAAACAGTAGGTCCCATATCATTGAGCATTTATGAATCCGGGGTACACTCATTGATATGAGAGAAAACTCCCTTGTTCCGTCTGGGATGTTTGGGGAACAATTATATATTATTTTAATGTCATTTTTTTAAATATTGGGGTAAGTACCTGAAGTTGTGGACCGGTATTGCCCATCTTCGAACTGAAACTAAGTTTGGACAAAATATGGCAAAGGCCAAGTTTTGGACCAAATCATTTGATCACTTCGAGAGTTATGGTTCTCTCCAGCCACTACATCTGATGCCATAGAGGTTTTTTACACCTTTCGGGTTGCATACTCAAGAAGTATGGACTTGCCCCTGAAAAACCTATTACCGTTGTAATTGAAGTGGCGAATGCAAGTTACTTCAACAAAAATCAAAGTGATTCGAGAGCAGGTCTTAAAGTGAACTTATCCGAAAATTTTGTGTGGGAGATACCCGAAGGAGTGGAAAAATATAGTGCATATTCGAAATTGGTCTACATCTGGTAGATATATTAAGATGTCTAAGGTATAGACCAAATCGTTCATTCCCTTCAAAAGTTATCGTGCGCACAATTTTTCCGAACATTTTTGAACTTTTGTGGAGGAGGTATCTGAAGTAGTGGACCGATATGGCTTATCTTCGAACTTAAACTAAGTCTGGACAAAATACTATGAAAGCCAAATTTTGGACGTAATCGGCAGATCCGTTCGAGAGTTTTCTTGCGCTCCAACCACTACACACGGTGTCATAGGGTTTTTTACACATTTCAGGCTTCCCGAGAAAGTATGGACTTGACCCTGATGAAGCTTGTACCGTCGTATGGGGGGCAGTGAATACAAGTTACAAAAAAAATCAAAGAGATTCAAGAGCAGGTCCCAAACTGAACTTATTCCAAATTTTGTGTGGGAGGTACCCGAAGGAGTGGACCGATTAAGTCCATATTGAAACCTCATCTAAATCTGGTAGACATTTCGGGATGTGCAAAGTATGCATCAAATCAGTTACTCCGTTACATTTTCGAACTTTTGTGGGGGATGTACCAGAAGGAGTGCACCGATATAACCAATCTTCGAACTTAAACTAAGTTTGTACAAACTATTACGAAAGCCAAATTTTGGAACGAATCGGTTAATCCGATCGAGAGTTATCGTGCGCTTCAGCCAGCCAAACAGACAGACGGACTGACATGGCTAAATCGACTCCAAATTGTCTGAAACGGATTTCGTCCAAACATACTTGGGGTCTAAAACCATTATTTCGATGAGGCACATTTTGCCCGTGTGAAAGTGTATATACCCTCTTTAGCATAAATGCTGAGGTTATAAAAATGTATTGAAAAGAGTGGGCGTTGTCTTCAGTTTTCAAGACATAACCTATTTAAAAAATTGAGCGGTATTTTGGCTCCAAATATGTACCTACGGTCGCAGACACAATCCCATTGTCTCCTAAAATTAATGCTGAAATCGATATAATCATAAGTTTGGCATACTCATATAGCGTTTAAAGGAAATGCATGGGAAGGTACCCCAACTCCTCTGAAATTTATTGCCACGGCAGACCTTGAGAATTTGCTGCAAATTTCATGGAAATCGGTTCAGTATTTTAGAGATATAACATATTTAAAAAATTAGACGTGGCCGGGTCTTTAGGCCCAAAAGAAGTATATAAACTTTCATACGGGCGAAATGTGCCTCATCGACAGCCTTTCGTGTGATCTTTTTAACATCCTGCTAGAAAAGGTTATACGAGAGGCAAACGTCAAAAGAAGTGGCACAATCTACACCAATACCCACATGTTACTTGCTTATGCTGATGATATAAACATCATGGGATGATCAGTAAAAGAAGTAACCGATACCTTTATGAAAGTCGAAGGTGAATCTGCTAAAGTGGGTCGGGCGGTAAACGGCGAGAAGACCAAGTTGATGGTGTCGACGCGCAATGCGTCCATTGAGATCGGACCAACTGTTGCAGTAGGTTCCTATAATTTTGAGGTAGTAAAAGACTTCGTATACCTCGGCACCGTAGTAAACACAACAATCTCATCAGTTGTGAAATAATAAGAAGAATTGTATTGGCCAACAGATGCTACTTTGGCGTAAGTAAGCACTTCAAAAACTAAGCCACAACTCGTCAAACACAAATAACGCTTTACAAAACACTGATACTACCCGTGCTGATGTATGGTTCCGAAGCCTGGGTATTTGCGCAAGCAGATAAGGCAGTGCTTGGCGTGTTTGAGAGAAAATTCTTCGAAAGATTTACGGACGGATCTGCGTTGACGGTGAATATCGACGTCGTATGAACCACGAGCTGTATCTGCTATACAACGACATCAACATAGTTAAACGTATCGAGATGCAGCGATTGCGTTGGCTAGGCCATATAATAAGAATGAGCGATGGGCACGATAACTCTCGAACTGATTAACCGATTTGGTCCAACATTTGCCTTCGTCATATTTTGTCCAAACTTAGTTTCCAATTTGGTCCAAACTTTGGATCTCCTAATATTTAGTCTGAATTTAGTTTATGTCGTATCAATCCTCTCCTTAGGGTACCTCCCCCACAAAAGTTCAACATTTGTGTCTAAGTGCAGTTTAGGGTCAGTTCGAAGACCCTTTTGAAATCTATACCGATGCTGTTCGTTGTAGTCCTGTTTACAGCGATATTATGTTTTCGTGGACAAGTCCATGCTTCCTGGCATACTGGGCCAAAAGTTATACGATGACCCACTGAAATGACTAGTGGTCCACTTCCAAAATAGACAAAATTCAGAAAAGAAGAAATAAGTAGGTAAGTTCGGAGACACAAGCACAATTGTCTCGCAAATTAATTTCCAAACCGATACATTTGTAATTATTGTAAAAATAGCATTTTTATAGAAATAGGATTTAGGAGAAGTACCCCGCCCCTCCCGAAATTCAACGAAATATGTAGCCCATCTTCACCGGAGGTCATCCCTGTATATTTCCTGACAATTTCAGGAAAATTAGTTCAGTAGGTTTTGCAGAAAAGATTAAAATTGAAAATTGAAACAAGTAAGAACGGCGTTAAGTTCGGCCTGGCCGAACTTGTTAACCCTTCACCACGAGTTGTATTGAAGTAAAATGGAAAAATTTATGAAGAAGACAAAACACCAATTTCAGTGATTTCTGTGGGATATTGACGTCACAACCTTCAGAATTGTTCTAGGAGGCTATATCGAAACGTGCACCTATTCAGCCTATTTTCTCTGGGAGCCATCCTTATACATTTCCTGAAAATTTCAGGAGGATCGGTTCAGCAGTTTCGTAGATGTAAAATATTTTAAAAATTGGGCGTGGTAAAGTTTTTGGGTCCCAAATAAGTAAGTAAGGTCGGAGACACAAGCACAATTGTTTCGCAAATTAATTTCCAAACCGATACATTTGTAATTATTGTAAAAATAGCATTTTTAAAGAAATGGGATTTAGGAGAAGTACCCCGCCCCTCCCGAAATTCAACGAAATATGTAGCCTATCTTCACCGGCGGTCATCCCTGTACATTTCCTGACAATTTCAGGAAAATTAGTTCAGTAGGTTTTGCAGAAAAGATTAAAATTGAAAATTGAAACAAGTAAGAACGGCGTTAAGTTCGGCCTGGCCGAACTTGTTAACCCTCCACCACGAGTTGTATTGAAGTAAAATGAAACAATTAGTTTCCTTTCGTTTATAAGGAAGACAAAATACCAATTTCAGTCATTTCTGTGGGATATTGACGTCACAACCTTCAGAATTGTTCTAGGAGGCTATATCGAAACGTGCACCTATACCGACGAATTTCAGTTGGAAATGGGGCTATATAAAGGCGTGGACCTATACCAACAAATTTCAGGTGGAAAGTTTTATATCCTCAACGAAGACTTATTAACAAATTTCAACCATTTTGGTGGGATAATGAAGCTAAAACCTTCAAAATACCGAAAATCGGGAGGTACCGTTCTATGGGGGCTATATGAAGGCGTGAACCTATACCAACAAATTTCAGGTGGAAAGTTCTATACACCCAACGATAACTAAATACCAAATTTCAGCCATTTTGGTGAGCTAATGAAGCAAAAACCTAAAAAATACCGAATATCGGGAGGTACCGGTCTATGGGGGCTATATAAAGGCGTGGACCTATACCAACAAATTTCAGGTGGAAAGTTTTATACACCCAACGATAACTAAATACCAAATTTTAGCCAGTTTGGTAGGATAAAGAAGCTAAAACCTTAAAAATACCGAAAATCGGGAGGTACCGTTCTATGGGGGCTATATCAAAACGTGGACCTATATAACCCATTTTCAATACCAACCATCCTGCAAGGAATAAAAACTTCTGTACCAAATATTGACTCTCTATCTTTAAAATTGCGAGCTGTATCTTGATTTCAACAGACATACGGACGGACGGACAGACGGACATGGTTAAATCGACATAGAATTTTATGCTGATTAATAATATATATACTTCATAGGGTCTCCGACGAATATTTCGATGTGTTACAAACGGAATGACAAATTTAATTATACCCTCCATATGGAGGAGGGTATAAAAAGTGGGCGGGTTCAAATTGTCTTTGCATAAAAACCTAAGTTGGGTTATGACGAACATTTAAAAAAATAATAATAATAATTATCCATATCTGTCCAGCCGTTGTCAATTTATGCCATTACCAACGAACGACATTTGATTTTTATTTATATAGATAGATGAAAGTGTTGCTTGTATTCTGCTTCTAATACCCGCAATACTCTCTTCTTTTCTGCATAATTGATATAATTGAAGATATCTGCACTATTCATACTACTATGGCGAAAGTTCTTCTATATACTCATCGTTTAAATATTTTGTAAAATTTCAATTTTCCTTAATTACCCTAATGAGTACTTTATCTTTTAACCACCTACCCAAAGTATCACACCAATCGTACTTTGAATTTTATGTGGAGTGTACATTATTTCCAAGAAACATTTTGCAATCTACCAGCAGTACAGTTGCGGTGCGGAACATTGTTGTCGTTTCTGTCGTGTAATTCTTCTTAACTGCCTCAAAATTTGCTTCAATTAGTGAAAAGGTGTCAATTCGGGAGCTCATTGATTTAATCGGTTGTAATTTAATTACCCAAAAACCGTCATTACTGACAAAAATGTTTTAGGACGACAGGCAACGAAGTGAGGAACAATTTTACACAGAAGGTTATTTCGGTTTTGGGAACAGCAACTCTGCCACAACAAGAACGTGCTATTAACAAGAACAATGTGGATTTTAATCAGGCATTTTAAATTTGGAAGCAAGAAACAAAGAGTCTTCCAAGGGGAGGAAGCGTAAATTCATGTTGAACAGATGTAGGAATCTATGAATCGGATGTTTGTGGGAGTAGCTTTAGAGGTGGCAATAAATTTCATACTATGGCAACACTTTTAATGTTTCCTTCAATAAATGTTGGAGATGTATGGAAATGGCTACATGTGTGTGTGGTTGTATGGGTGTGTGGTTGGGTGTTGCCGGTGTTTGAATTTATGACTACTTGTTTGTAGTCGGTTGTAATGTTTTCGTTCGTTCGTTATTGTTGTTGTTCTTCTTTGTTGCTTTTGATAGCGGCGTTTTACAGCTATGAATGGCAGTGTTATTGTTTAAATGTAACGACAGCAGCATCACCCATCCAGCCAGCCATTGACATCCGCCTTTACATTAGATAGCTGGTTTTTATAGTTCCCTATTCTCCTTCTGCCTTTGTTATGTTATTGCTGTTGTTGTTTTTTGTTGTAATTGTTATGTGCTTTATTTTGTATTGTTCGTTCATTCCTTTTTTGTTTTCTTTTTTTCAATGAAAAGGTGATAACGTAACACAAATAAAACGCTGAGACAGTCAACAAGCACAGGCAATGGCATCGACACCCCGACAATAGTAACGACTGAGGACACATGCACAGGATTTTGTTATGGGCTTGATAGGGTTTGCGTATTTCTTAGGGAAACACATTTATTTTGCTAACAAAAATGTATTAGGTGTGGAAAAAGCAGTCAATAAAAATGAAAAGTAAAGGCCTCGACGCATAAGCGGCTGGCTTTCTGGCTGAAGTCATATCTGGTAAAAGACTAAAAACCAAGTTCGACCTAATTCAAATGTGGTTCTGACATTTCTTTACTTTTTTTCCCCAGAAATGACTTCAGCCAGAAAGCCAGCCGCTTGTGTGCCGAGGGCTTAAGAACTGTGATCTAATCGGTGAAGGTGGTGTTCTCTACCTTCTTCACAGAAGACCTGAAGGCCCTCTTCTAAGGAAGACATATAGGTCCTATACTATAACAGAACACAAGGACTTCTACTATTAAAGACAAAAGATCTTCTTCGTAGAACGACCACGGGGTCTTCTCTATAGAAGACAACCCGGTCTTTTACTAGAGAAGACCACCAGATCTTCAACTAGAGAAGACCAACAAGTTTTTTACCAGAAAAGTCGACAACCTATTCTAATATGGAAGAAAAAAGGTCTTCTTTGAATGAAGACAGAGGTATTCTCTAGAGAACACCACAAGGTTCCTATTAGAGAAGAACACCAGGTATTCTACTGTAGAGGAACACCAGGTCTTCTACAAGAGAATACCACCAGGTATTTTACAAGAGAATACCACCAGGTCTTCTACTAGAGAAGACCACGAGGTCTTCTACTTAAGAAGACCGTCAGGTCTTCTACTAGTGCAAACCAACAGGTCTTCTACTAGTGAAAACCAACTGGTTTTCTACTAGAGAAGACCACCAGGTCTCCTACTAGGAAAGACCACCAGGTCTTCTACCAGAGAAGAACACCAGATCTTCTACTAGAGAAGATCACCAGGTCTTCTACTTAGGACGACCACTAGTTCTTCTATTAGAGAAGACCACAAGGTCTTCTACTAGAGAAGACCACCAGATGTTCTACTAAATAAGACCACCAGGTGTTCTTCTACTAGAGAAGACCACCAAGTTCTACCCGAGAAGACCACTAGGTCTTCTACTAGAGAAGATCACCAGGTCTTCTATTAGAGAAGACCACCGGGTCTTCTATTAGAGAAGACCACCAGGTCTTCTATTAGAGAAGATCACCAGGTCTTCTATTAGAGAAGACCACCAGGTCTTCTACCAGAGAAGACCACAAGGACATCTACTAGAGAAGAATACTTGGTATTCTACAAGAGAAGACCACCCGATCTTCTACTAGCGGAGACCACCACCAGACAAAAGGTCTTCATCGAATGAAGACAGAGGCGTCTCCTTCATACGACGACCATAAGGAGCAGAAGACCACCAGGTTTGCTACCAGAGAAGACCATAAGCTCTCTTGCTAGAAAAGACCACCAGGTCTTCTACTAGAGAAGACCACCAAGTTCTACCCGAGAAGACCACTAGGTCTTCTACTAGAGAAGATCACCAGGTCTTCTATTAGAGAAGACCACCAGGTCTTCTACTAGAGAAGACCACCAGGTCTTCTTCTAGAGAAGACCACCAGGTCTTCTTCTAGAGAAGACCACCAAGTCTTCTACTAGAGAAGACCATCAGGTCTTCTACTAGAAAAGACCACCAGAAGACTAAAAGGTATTCCACTTTAATAGAAGACCACAAGGTCTTCTTCTTTAATGGTATTCATCTTTTATAGAAGACCACAAGGTATTCTTTTTTTATAGAACACAAGGTCTTCTTCTTTTATAGAAGATCACAATGTCTTCTTCTCAATACCACGGCGGTCGGTTCTATGCACCGGATTGACTCGGAGGACTTTTGTTCGTGTATTTTTTTACCATGAAAGTGGCAATTTATGCCGCAGAGCCTGCTGCGAGCTCTTTTGGTCTGTGACCGGATATATATGAATCCCGGGCCAATACGGGCTTTTGTCGACCCTTTCTGAAGGAAAAGGTGATTCTATAGCCCCTTTCTGAAGAAAAGGGTGTTTCTATAGACCATTTCTGAAAGAAAGGGTGCTTCTATAGACCATTTCTGAGAGAAAGGGTGCTTCTATAGACCATTTCTGAGAGAAAGGGTGCTTCTATAGACACTTTCCTTCGGAAAACGTGTTTCTATTGACCCTTTCTGAAGGAAAGGGAGCTTCTATCCACCCTTTCTGAAAAAAGGGAGCTTCTATCGACTCTTTCTGAAAAAAGCGAGCTTCTATCGACCCCTTCTGAAGGAAAGGATGCTTCTATAGACCCCTTCTGAAAGAAAGGGTGCTTCTATAGACCCCTTCTGAAGGAAAGGGTGCTTCTAAAGACCCCTTCTGAAGGAAAGGGTGCTTCTATAAACACTTTTTGAAAGAAAGGATGCTTCTATAGACCATTTCTGACAGAAAGGATGCTTCTATAGATCATTTCTGACAGAAAGGGTGCTTCTATAGACCCTTTCTGAAGGGTGCTTCTATAGAGCCTATCTAAAGGAAAGGGAGCTTCTATAGACCATTTCTGAAAGAAAGGGTGCTTCTATAGAAAGGGTGCTTCTATAGACACTGTCCTTCAGAAAGGGTGCTTCTATAGACCCTTTCTGAAGTAAAGGGTACTTCTATAGACCCTTTCTGAAGTAAAGGGTGCTTCTGTGGAGCCTTTCTAAAGTAAAGGGTGCTTATATGGAGCCTTTCTAAAGTAAAGAGTGCTTCTATAGACCATTTCTGAAGGAATGGTCCTTCTATAGAGCCTTTGTTAATGAAAGGGAGCTTCTATAGACCATTTCTGAAGGAATGGTGCTTCTATAAAGCCTTTATTAAGGAAAGGGAGCTTCTATAGACCATTTCTGAAGGAAGGGTGCTTCTATAGAGCTTTTCTAAATTAAAGGGTGCTTCTATAGAGCTTTTCTAAATTAAAGGGTGCTTCTATAGAGCCTTTCTAATGGAAAGGGTGCTTCTATAGAGCCTTTCTAATAGAAAGGGTGCTTCTATAGAGCCTTTCTAATGGAAAGGGTGCTTCTATAGAGCCTTTCTAATGGAAAGGGTGCTTTTATAGAGCCTTTCTAATGGAAAGGGTGCTTCTATAGAGCCTTTCTAATGGAAAGGGTGCTTCCATAGAGCCTTTCTAATGGAAAGGGTGCTTCTATAGAGCCTTTCTAATGGAAAGGGTGCTTCCATAGAGCCTTTCTAATGGAAAGGGTGCTTCTATAGAGCCTTTCTAGTGGAAAGGGTGCTTCCATAGAGCCTTTCTAATGGAAAGGGTGCTTCTATAGAGCCTTTCTAATGGAAAGGGTGCTTCTAAAGATACTTTCCTTCATAAAGCATGCTTCTATGGACCCTTTCTGAAGGGTACTTCTATAGAGCCTTTCTAATGGAAAGGGTGCTTCTAAAGATACTTTCCTTCATAAAGCATGCTTCTATGGACCCTTTCTGAAGGGTGCTTCTATAGAGCCTTTCTAATGGAAAGGGTGCTTCTAAAGGAAAGAGTGCTTCTATAGACCATTTCTGAAGAAATGGTGCTTCTATAGAGCCTTTATTAAGGAAAGGGAGCTTCTAGAGACCATTTCTGAAGGAAGGGTGCTTCTATAGAGCTTTTCTAAATTAAATTGTGCTTCTATAGAGCCTTTCTAATGGAAAGGGTGCTTCTATAGAGCCTTTCTAATGGAAAGGGTGCTTCTATAGAGCCTTTCTAATGGAAAGGGTGCTTCTATAGAGCCTTCTAATGGAAAGGGTGCTTCTATAGAGCCTTTCTAATGGAAAGGGTGCTTCTATAGAGCCTTTCTAATGGAAAGGGTGCTTCTATAGAGCCTTTCTAATGGAAAGGGTGCTTCTATAGAGCCTTTCTAATGGAAAGGGTGCTTCTATAGAGCCTTTCTAATGGAAAGGGTGCTTCCATAGAGCCTTTCTAATGGAAAGGGTGCTTCTATAGAGCCTTTCTAATGGAAAGGGTGCTTCCATAGAGCCTTTCTAATGGAAAGGGTGCTTCTATAGAGCCTTTCTAATGGAAAGGGTGCTTCTATAGAGCCTTTCTAATGGAAAGGGTGCTTCCATAGAGCCTTTCTAATGGAAAGGGTGCTTCTATAGAGCCTTTCTAATGGAAAGGGTGCTTCTAAAGATACTTTCCTTCATAAAGCATGCTTCTATGGACCCTTTCTGAAGGGTACTTCTATAGAGCCTTTCTAATGGAAAGGGTACTTCTATAGAGACTTTCTAATGGAAAGGGTGCTTCTATAGAGCCTTTCTAATGGAAAGGGTGCTTCTATAGAGCCTTTCTAATGGAAAATGTGCTTCTAAAGATACTTTCCTTTATAAAGCATGCTTCTATAGACACTTTCCTTCAGAAAGGGTGCTTCTATAGACACCTTCCTTCAGAAAGGTTGCTTTTATAGGCCCTTTCTGGAAGAATGGGTGCTTCTGTAGACCCTTTCTGAAAGAATGGGTGCTTCTATAGACCCTTTCTGAAAGAATGTGTGCTTCTATAGACCATTTCTGAAAGAAGAGGTGCTTCTATAGAGCCTTTCTGAAGGAAAGGGTGCTTCTATAGGCCCTTTCTGAAGGAAAGGGTGCTTCTATAGAGCCTTTCTGAAGGAAAGAGTGCTTCTATAGATAATTTCCTTCAGAAAGGGTGCTTCTATAGACACTTTCCTTCAGAAATGGTGCTTCTATAGACACTTTCCCTCAGAAAGGGTGGTTCTATAGACACTTTCCTTCAGAAAGGTTGCTTTTATAGGCCCTTTCTGGAAGAATGGGTGCTTCTATAGAGCCTTTCTAATGGAAAGGGTGCTTCTATAGAGCCTTTCTAATGGAAAGGGTGCTTCTATAGAGCCTTTCTAATGGAAAGGGTGCTTCTAAAGATACTTTCCTTCATAAAGCATGCTTCTATAGACACTTTCCTTCAGAAAGGGTGCTTCTATAGACACTTTCCTTCAGAAAGGTTGCTTTTATAGGCCCTTTCTGGAAGAATGGGTGCTTCTATAGAGCCTTTCTAATGGAAAGGGTGCTTCTATAGAGCCTTTCTAATGGAAAGGGTGCTTCTAAAGATACTTTCCTTCATAAAGCATGCTTCTATAGACACTTTCCTTCATAAAGCATGCTTCTATAGACACTTTCCTTCATAAAGCATGCTTCTATAGACACTTTCCTTCATAAAGCATGCTTCTATAGACACTTTCCTTCAGAAAGGGTGCTTCTATAGACCCTTTCTGAAGGAAAGGGTGCTTCTATAGACCCTTTCTGAAATAAAGGGTGCTTCTATAGACCCTTTCTGAAGGAAAGGGTGCTTCTATAGACCCTTTCTGAAATAAAGGGTGCTTCTATAGACCCTTTCTGAAGGAAAGGGTGCTTCTATAGAGCCTTTCTAATGGAAAGGGTGCTTCTAAAGATACTTTCCTTCATAAAGCATGCTTCTATGGACCCTTTCTGAAGGGTGCTTCTATAGAGCCTTTCTAATGGAAAGGGTGCTTCTAAAGGAAAGAGTGCTTCTATAGACCATTTCTGAAGGAATGGTGCTTCTATAGAGCCTTTATTAAGGAAAGGGAGCTTCTATAGACCATTTCTGAAGGAAGGGTGCTTCTATAGAGCTTTTCTAAATTAAAGGGTGCTTCTATAGAGCCTTTCTAATGGAAAGGGTGCTTCTATAGAGCCTTTCTAATGGAAAGGCTGCTTCTATAGAGCCTTTCTAATGGAAAGGGTGCTTCTATAGAGCCTTTCTAATGGAAAGGGTGCTTCTATAGAGCCTTTCTAATGGAAAGGGTGCTTCTATAGAGCCTTTCTAATGGAAAGGGTGCTTCTAAAGATACTTTCCTTCATAAAGCATGCTTCTATAGACACTTTCCTTCAGAAAGGGTGCTTCTATAGACACTTTCCTTCAGAAAGGTTGCTTTTATAGGCCCTTTCTGGAAGAATGGGTGCTTCTATAGACCCTTTCTGAAGGAAAGGGTGCTTCTATAGACCCTTTCTGAAGTAAAGGGTGCTTCTATAGACCCTTTCTGAAGGAAAGGGTGCTTCTATAGACCCTTTCTGAAGGAAAGTGTGCTTCTATAGACCCTTTCTGAAGGAAAGGGTGCCTCTATAGACCCTTTCTGAAGGAAAGTGTGCTTCTATTGACCCTTTCTGAAGGAAAGGGTGCTTCTATAGACCCTTTCTGAAGGAAAGGGTGCTTCTATAGACCCTTTCTGAAGGAAAGGGTGCTTCTATAGACCCATTTTAAAAGAAAGGGTGCTTCTATAGACCCATTTTAAAAGAAAGGGTGCTTCTTAGTCCCTTTTTGAAAGAAAGGGTGCTTCTTAGTCCCTTTTTGAAAGAAAAGGTGCTTCTTAGTCCCTTTTTGAAAGAAAGGGTGCTTCTTAGTCCCTTTTTGAAAGAAAGGGTGCTTCTTAGTCCCTTTTTGAAAGAAAGGGTGCTTCTTAGTCCCTTTTTGAAAGAAAGGGTGCTTCTTAGTCCCTTTTTGAAAGAAAGGGTGCTTCTTAGTCCCTTTTTGAAAGAAAGGGTGCTTCTTAGTCCCTTTTTGAAAGAAAGGGTGCTTCTTAGTCCCTTTTTGAAAGAAAGGGTGCTTCTTAGTCCCTTTTTGAAAGAAAGGGTGCTTCCATAGTGACTTTCTTAAAGAAAGGGCGCTTCTATAGTGTCTTTCTTAAAGAAAGGGCGCTTCTATAGTGTCTTTCTTAAAGAAAGGGCGCTTCTATAGTGTCTTTCTTAAAGAAAGGGTGTTTCTAAGGGTGCTGATTCTTTATGGACGCAACCAACCAGTGTTCTTCTACAGAACTACCACAAACTTTCCCCCAATATCTTTAACGCTATCTTTCATAGGAAAACTAATATCATCCTAACCATCATCCGCCTACTTTCACCAGCAACAACAACCAAAAACTTCAATCTGTAACATGTTTTACATGTTAGACGACGTGCTGGTTGTGTTAGGGTTGAATATACCCAACATGGTCCTAGTCACAAATATATTGTCTTCTTTTCATTCGAAGACAACAACCGCAGCAGCAACAAAAACACAAACAACAACAACAACAATAAGTAAAAGTAACGCATACAGTAATGTTAACTACCTTTGAAATATTCCAGCTCACGCACACATGTCACAGCAATAACACATCGACAACGAGTAAGACGATGACACCCAATGACAACACATGTAAATTCTTCTATTCATACATAAATCCTTCTCAACGCTATGTAAGCGAAAGTGTGTGCGTGTGTGTGTGTTTGTGCGTGTGACTATTCTCGGGCATTACATGTTAATGTAACAAAAGCAATTTCGTTCGTTCGCTCGCTCCTTGTCAGTGAAAAATGTATGTACGTGGAGACTAGCTGTATGAATGCTGATGACACCCGACAGCATGAAAAGAAGCCAATACCAGCACACACTTTCGGTTTCCCCATACGCCGACGACATTTTAATGATGTAAACCCCCCACCTCTGTGTGCACACATTACATCTGTTGAAGAAAAACTGCTTTTGTCGTTTTCTCGTTACATGTCCCCCCCCTGCTTCGCTATATCTACTTCATCTCCATCATTCTACTTTTTTGTCATCTCTTCAGCACCAGCCGAAGCAGCAGCATCATCATCAGCTACATCATCGTTTGCCAAGCTACCTTTTCATTGCACTTCAATATTGATTGTGTTTACTGAGCCTTACATGCTGGAAAACTGTTTATTAAAATGAGCTCAGGTGTTTGTTGGGGTCCACGAGAGCGTATGAGCAATACAATGATGTTGATGATGTTGCCGCTCCCACCTACCGTGCTTCTAGCGTTTCTAGTGCAATCATAAATATAACAGTGTGCGACATTTGTAAGTGGTTACTATTCCCAGCAAAAATACTTATTACAAAACACCCTACTAACCTATTATTTTAACAAGGGCATGTCGGCCGAAATCAATAGTTATTTTTGACCATTTAAATAAGTACTTAAATAACTAGTTACTAATAGTTGAGACTACTTATTGGGTATTTTTGCATGGTTCATAACCATTTGAAAACCAGGATAGTTTTAAAATGGGAATTTGTGCGTATCATTAATATTAATTTATCTTATGAAATACTCATACGCCAGGATGAAGGCGAGAAATCAAAACTGCCCTGTAGGATGATATCAGGCTGGAGGGATTTTTAAATAAATCGCGGTCAAATTTTGAATAGTGGGAATTTTGAGTAGTGGGAATATAAATATTTGTATTATTTTTTGCCTTATGGCTTGGAGTATTTGTAATTATAGGATTATATCATATACCTAGTTTTATATGCACTCTGAGTAGTGATAACATACACATATGTAATATAATGTAATTCATTTAAATTGGCCCGATGGCTTAGAATTATTGTAAAGTTGATAAATAAATAAATAAATAAATAAATTTCATATTTTTAGGTACTTTAGGTTTTCACGATTTTTCTTGGAAACCGCAAGTCCTATCGAAATGGGGCTAACGAAAATGTTGTAACTGTGAAAATTCTGTACAAGATTGGCCTGCATGATATTTTCGTAGGTTTTACCGTTGTTGAGATATAGAAGTCCATATCAATCATTCAGATTTTTTCTCAGGTCTTCAAGATTTTGCTTGAAACCCGCAAGTCCTTTCCTAGGTTGTAGCATTTTTGAGATATATAAGTTTAAGTTGGGAAATTGTAGTCATGACGATATAGTCACTGCATTGTACAGTGGTCCCACTCGTATGGAAAGGAGTGACAAAAATAGTTCTAATCGAGCTACCGCCTCGGAATTTTAAACATAGTTTTATAACGAAAGAGAAAAAAAAAATTAATGAATGTAGGTCCAGATTTGGGTGCTGCCCCCACATAAAGGTACCGCCCGATTTTTTTACATTTTGACGATTTTAGCCAAATTTTCAAACCGATTTGGTTGAAATTTTGCATTTTGAGTTCTGAGGGGACAACATACCACCTTGCAACAAATGTTCAATATAGGTCCACATTTAGGTATAGCTCCCATATAAACGTAACTCCCGATATTCGGCATTTTGACGATTTTAGCCAAATTTTCCAACCGATTTGGCTGAAATTTTGCTTTTTGAGTTTTGAGGGGACAAAATACCACCTTGCAATAAAATTTTCAATATAGGCATACGTTTAGGTATAGCTCCCATATAAACGTACCTCCCGATTTTCGAAATTTTGGCGATTTTGCAGGCGCGGTGTAAGGGGAAAAACTTACAAGGTGGCAGATGGGGGCAGCTGGATTTTTTTTATCGTAAACTACAGACTTTCCCCTGTATTTAAAAAAAATATGGACTTGCCCTTACGGCGCCTACATTATAAAACTTAACATAAATTTATAGTATATATATGTCCTTTATTTATATCTGTATGTCTTACATACGTATTATACGTTCATTAATTACATAAACACAAAACAGATGTAAAAAGTTCAGGTTGAACATAGGGCATCGACAAACTCTCTCCATATTGTTCTATCGTTGGCCAGGTATTTTGCTTGACCCCAGGTTATATGGACTGACTCAAGTTATTTTTTGGTACAGCGAATCCAGGTGTTTCTTGGACGTCCTCTTTTTCGTGGTCCTTGCGGATTCCAGTCTAGCACGGTTCTGGCAATGTCACTTTGTGGCCTGCGTAAGATATGGCCTAACCAGACCCATTTTCTCCTGCGGATTTCTATTTCAACAGGGCTACAATTAGTTCGGAGCAGTAGTTCTGAATTTGATATTTTGTTTGGCCAGAAGATTCTCAGAATTTGCCGTAGGCAGCGATTGATAAACACTTGGAGTTTCCGAGTCGTCGGTTGCGTGAAACTACAAGTTCTACAGCCGTACAGTAGGATAGATTTTACGCTGCTGTTAAATATCCTGGTTTTTGTTGAGGTTGATATGGCGTTACAACTCCAGACTTTGTTGAGCGAACGGAAAGCATTTCTTGTCTTGTTAATGCGGTCGCTGATGTCTGCTTCTGATCCGCCTTCTTTAGTATTTTTGCCTCCAAAGTAACAGAAGTGCTCTTTGTCTTCAATGGTATGCCCGTTTAATTGTGAGTGAGGTTTGACATGTTGAGCCTATTCTCATAAGCTTGGTCTTTTTAGTGTTTATTTTTAGTCCGACTTTGGAGGCGTTACGCGTTAGCGATTCCAATTTAGCACTGATGTGGTCGAAGTTGTGGGCGAAAAAGGCGTTTGTTGCTTCTAAAACAGAATCTAAGAGTATGAGAAAAAGCGTGGGAGATAAGAGGCAGCCCTGTTTTACGCCGTTGTAGGTTGAGAAGGGTATATAAAGTTCTTTGATCAGGGTTAAAATTTTAAGAGGGATGCCTTTGTTTATAAGGGCGCTCCACATAGCATCTCGGTAGACGGTATCAAAGGCTCGTTCAGAATCCACGAACAAGAGATACAGCGATGAAATTAATTAAGCGGACTGTTCGATAATTATACGTAGGAAGTTGATATGATCTGCACACGATCGACCAGGGCGAAAACCCGCCTGTTCCTGCCGTAAATTCGAATGGAGCACAGGAGATATACGCTGAAGCAGAATTTGAGCCATTACTTTCCTGATTGCATTTAATAATGTAATTCCTCGCCAATTTTTGCACTCGGTGAGATCACCTTTTTTTGGGATAGTTACTATAGTACAATTCTTCCACTCTTTGGGAAAGACATTTGTCTCCGACACGTCTCTAATAATTGCGCGAACTTGCGCGATGGGTTCTGCCCCATACCGAAGTAGTTCCGAGGGTATGTTGTCCGGACCAGCTGCCTTGTCATTTTAAAGTGACTTCAGGTTTACGACTCTTCTTGGGTTGCGGCGCAGACTTGAAGTATATGGTTGAGACATATTACCTGCTGGCTCCTCGGTGGCTGAAGAATTTACGCCAGCGGTCTATTTGCTCCTCGGGGCTGCTTAGTTCACGTCCATTTTCGCCCTTGATTGCTGCTATAGGTCTAATATTGTTACCACTCGTTTGCTTAATGGTTTCGTATACACTACGAATATTACCAATATTAGAAGCCTGTTCTGCTTGTTCAGCCAGCTTGTTGAAATATAGACGTTTGTCTCTACGGGCCAAACGCTTAACAATATTTGCAGCAACGCGATAGTTCGATTTGCCTAGTACTTTAGCCTCATTTGTTTTGGCTCTTAGGAGAATGTTGCGCAATCGCTTGCGATGTTTTATTGCATTGAGAGTCTCGTTACTGATCCATGGTTTTTACTGGTTGCTGCGCAGTTCCAATGACGGACGTTGCTACTTCTCTGCACGTTGTTGCTATATCGTCCCATGTGTTTATCATGTTGTTTCCCCGGAGTTTTCCTGTTAGGCCTACCTTATATCTGCGGGCCGTTTCTGCGGATTGCAGTCGCAGGAGGTTTAATTTGTTGCGCTTTTGATGTTGGCGATTTATGACGGCCGGTCTTAAATTTCGCGTTTGGCCATCTGGTGATTCCCATGTGTATTTACGGATGTTTTTATGGGCGAACTTGGAGCCGCCAATAAATAGACGATTTCTGACACAGAAATCGACAAGTCTATCGCCGTTATCGTTTCTTACGTTCCCAAGGCCTTGTGTGCCCATAACCGTACTTAAATTGCTGTTATTATAACCCACTGTGTCATTAAAATCACCGATAATAGGCTTGATGTCTCCCTTTGGCAGAGAGCTTATAGCCGAGTCAAGCTGAGAACAGAATAAATCTTTTGAATCATCATCTTTGGGTTCCGTTGGGGCGTAGCACTGTACGATAGATATGTTGCGGAATTTTAAGTTGAGCCTTGCCAGGATGATTCGCTCGGGTATGGCTTTATATCCTAGGAGGGCTTTGTTGGATTTCAGCCAACGAACTTCGCTTAGTCTAAGGACATCTATACGATACTAAGACATTTCGTTCTGGACTTGATTGAGTCTCGATGTTTCAGAGAGTGTTCTTACATTCCATGTTCCAATCATAATCCGGGTTTTAAATCCATAGGTCGTCATTGAAGGGTTAACAGTTCTTGTATTGCTTGTTGAAGTTTCTGTAATCCCGCACCTAGTGCTGGGACTGCCAGCTACCCTCTAGGTAAGGGTTTTTTGATAGTAGATCTTCTGAAGACTATTGGCTCCTCCGCTGCCATCCCTATTGTTTGATCCCATCACAATCGAGCAAGGAGTCTAAAAAGAACTCCAATGTAATGTGCTGCAGGTATTTCTTTCATGCTGCATTTAGGATTATGCCGCCCATGATCGGTCGCCAGAGCCTCGTTTGCATGAACAGAGGACACCAAGTCTCAGGTGGACAGTGGGTGAGGTTGACGTTTGAAGAGGATTGGCTATGTGAACAAACGTTTTATTTGTATTCGCACCTCTCTCCCATATATCCTCCATATAGTAATGATATCAAAAATAGGACAAAAAGTCATTTACAAAGAATTTATTTTTAAGGAAGTTAGAAAACGAATTATTAATTTGTTTTTTTCGTAAGAATATTGTCAATGTCATCAACTATAAGTTTCATTTTGGAAATTTAACATTTAGCTCTTTAATTTTTTATAATTTCACTCATAAGCTACGAATGTTTTGCGGATCTATTTTTCGTTTTTAAAGCACCACATACAAATCTCAAATCCATCGACTTAACTTGACTTATTACCGCTGTAAAGCTGAAAACACATCAAACGTTTGAGTAAAGTTTTGTGTCGTTTTGGACGTTTTTACACTGTTGGGCATGATGCCGAAAAATTCAAATTCATTTGAAATTTATGCCGGCAAACAGATCAACGCTGGACTTTCGTGTCGGCGTCGGCCTGTTCTTTGTTGTTTTTTTTTTTTTTCAACGCCCAACACAAAACTTTACTTAAACGTTGGATCTGTTTTCAACTTAAGTTGGTAAACATGATATTGGATATTAAAAATATAATATGTTTAGAGAATTTTTATTTCAATCGCAATCAAATTTGTCGCCATAAATTTGTCGATTTTTGTCCACGGGCGGAACCACAGTGCATTGTCTTAAATCGCGATTTATTTAAAAAGCGCTACGGCGATTTTTTTTTGTTTTTTTTTTTTTGTTTTTTGATTATTCTCATCTATGAACATTTCAGTTTCAGAATCCCTAAAAACTTCCCAGGTGTAAGCACCTTCCATTTAAAGTTGCTTCAAGAGCACCGTGTATAAAAACACTATATCATTGTACACAGGAAAATTTCAAAACGATCTTCCAACTGCACTTACGTGAACATTTTGCACTTTTATTAGAAAAGTAACCGATGTAGACCATTTTTGAAATTTATGGAATAATACGGTCAAGTTCGATACACAATTCGTAAGTTATCGTACTCATCTCATTTCAGTTAGTATCGGTAGAATGTCTAGGAGTTTTGGCCCAAAGAAATTGGGGCCAAAAGAAAAACGAGTCAATCTCCGAACTTGATCTAAGCTTGAAAGAAATGTTACGATATACAAAATTTGGACCAAATAAGTTACACCCTTCAATGGTTATCGTGTCAACTAGCCAGGTACACGGACCAACGGACATGACTAAATCGACTTCAAATTATCTGAAACGGATTTTGTATTAATATATGTATGTGGGGTCAAAAACCATTATTTCAGTGACGCTCGTTTTTGATCATAACAAAGTATAGAGGGTGATGCATTTCTACACGAAAAGGCCCCTAACATTACTTTAGCTTCGAAATATGGATTTGTGACCATAGTGTGATAATGGCTTCAAAGGTAAAAAAAATAATAAAAAATACTGAAACTACGATTATTGTTCCTATTCTAATTACCTGCACTGTTGTTTGTTCATACAAACAAGTCCAAGTTCATGAGTATGGGATGGGGGGCTTTGGGTGAATTTGTTGTTTAAAGCTCATTTTTCATAGCTCTGTAGTTATGAATGAGTGTTTAAGTGTCTATGGATAAATGTTCATGTCTCGCTTCTGATGAAATGAATAGCATGAAAGCATGTCTGACGGTGTGTGTGAGAACGCGTGTGTGTGAGTGTCGATACGCCTGCATTGTTGCTTTGTCCGTTATAATGGCATGTTGGCTTATAAATGGCAGCTGTTGATGGTGTTGCTATTATTGCTGTTGTTGTCGGTCGAGGCAGGAGCATGCAGCAGAGCAGCCACAGTAGCAATAATAAAGGTATAACATTGGCTTATACAAAACAACAACAAAAAAGATTCATATCAGAGGCATTCATTGCTCTTGTTTGGAGGAGAACAAAACAAAATAAACAGCAGCAGGAAAAAACTTCTGCACAAAACTTGGCTTATTAGTCTTCGTCATACACAGAAAGGTGTGCATGTTTGCCATTATCGTTGTGTGTATGTGTGTGAAATGAAAACACACACAATTTTCAAATTGTTTCACAGCATTTGGATTATCATTGCAGTTTGATTTTTCTTTTTTTGTGAAATTGTATTGAATGTTTGGTTTGGTCAGGCCATGCCATAGCATGACATGACTGTCATTCCTCAATCATTAACAACAGCAGCACCGAGCAACAACAACAGCAACCAATTTTTTCACCACTGGTCATTGTGATTTCACACTGTTGGTTTGACTGACCACTTACCAAAGTAGAGTGGCTAAAAAAATCGTGCTTGTGGCCCTCTCAACTGACAAGTGGTTTTCTTTCGTGGTTTAAATGAAAAAAGTTGTTCATTTTTTGTTGTTGCTATTGTTGTATTGTCATAAAATATTCACAGAGAAAATTTGTATTTCATTTTAAATTTATAGTGTTCCTTTGTAGCTGCAAAAAATGCTCATTTTTCTTATTTTAATTGTAATAACGCAGCCTCATTTCTGCTTAACATTTAATTAATGACCATCAATTAGCGGTATAAACGGTGAATGAAATTAATTAAATCGCTGTTATAAATATAATTAACTTGTTGTTATTGTTGCTTATTTCCAAGTTGACAAGAACTTATTAACTATCATTATCAATTTAATTTAATTTCTTTTTTTTTCAATGGGTGTTTGGGGGGATGATGGACGGAAAGCGAAAGGTGCCAATAATTGTTGCAGATGGGGTCTAATATGGTGGCTCATTGAAGGAGGTAGAATTCGGCAGGTGGTAATGTCAAAACAGAGTGGCATATCCATTCCATTCGCCCATCTGTCTACTGGTCAGTTAACATGTTATCCATTGAACGGAGCAATAAATTGGGTCCAAATTCTATATGAGTAAAGGCCAAAAAAATATAGTTTCCATGAAGCCAAGGTTTGCTCTATTATATACGCGAACTATTGTATGACTATTACTGGATCAAATTAAGTGTTTTTCAACAAAGCTCAAACATGTGGCAAAAATGTAATTTGCGTGAAAGTTTAAGCTAGCGAGTTTTTTACGTTGCTATTCGATTGCTGGTTAAACCATTCAAATGGCGGACATATGTCCAAAGTAAAAGTAGAAGAATACAAAATGAAAATTACACTTCAAACGTATCACTTTTCAAAATTTCCACTGCATCTACCATTTATGGATGCTGACATTTTGAAGCCGGATTTTAAGTGTTTTTTGCCACATCACTCACGCTTTTTCGAAAACAGCGGTTTAAAAAACTTAGTGGCATGGGAGCAGTATCCGATTTATCCCAAAAATACTGTGTGATACTATATCCACGGTTCTTGATGGATTTTATTGAAATAGGTTTAGATCCTACATCCTGAGAAAATAGCCTGAAAGGTTAAAAAAACCTATGACACCGTGTGTAGTGGTTGGAGCGCAAGATAACTCTCGATAACTCGCCGATTCGATCCAAAATTTGGCCTTCATAATATTTTGTCCAAACTTAGTTTAAGTTCGAAGATAAGCCATATCGGTTTAATCCTTCAGGTAACTCCCCCACAAAACTTCATAAATGTACCAGATATAGATCAAGTTTGAATATGGACTATATTTGCCCATTCCTTCGGGTACCTCCCCACAAAATTTCGGATAAGTTCACTTTAAGACCTGCTCTTGACTAACTTTGATTTCTGTTGAAGCTACTTGCAATCGCTGTCTCAATTACAAAGGTAAAAGCCCGCGGATTCTGAAACAGCAATGTTCATAGATAAGAAAAATAAAAAAAAAATGAAAAAATCGCCGGAGGGATTTTTAAATAAATCGCGATCAAAATTCACAATTTTAGGGATTTTTTAGGTTTTCACGATTTTGCTTGGAAACCGCAAGTCGTATCGAAATGAGTCTGAAGAAAATGTTGTAGCTGTGAAAATTCTCTATAAGACCTACCTTTAGGTTTTTCCGTAGGTTTTACCATTTTTGAGATATAGAGGTTCAGTTCACATTTTTAGGTTTTTATCTTAAGTCATATCAAAATGGGACTAAAGAAAATAGTGAAGCTGTGAAAATTCTCTACAAGATTGGATGACTTATTTTTTTCTATGTTGTACCATTTTCAAGATATATAAGTTTAATTTGGGAAATTGCAGTAATGACATTGTTTTATAAGGAGGCGATACAGTCAGTGCATTGTCTCAATTTGAAATTCTATATCTCAAAAACGGTAAAACCTACGAAAATATCATAAAGGCCAATCTTGTGGAGAATTTTCTCTGCTACAACATTTTCTTTAGACCCATTTACATAGAACTCGCGGTTTCCAAGCTAAATCGTGAAAACCTAAAGAACCCCTATAGCCTCTAACAGGTATTTGCAATGAACTATTTTGAACATCTTAAAAATTACAAATTCTTTATTATGTTGGAAATTTGCAACAAGAAACAATATCAACCATTTTTATGACATAATTTCTATTCCACCGCAGTTTTGTCCGCTAAGATTATTTGAAACTCGTCTCTTCCTAAAAATGAGTAAATGTTTATTGTACAAACATGGATTTTTCTGTTGTAATTTTTTGTTTTGTTCGATCTTTCGAATGTTAATAAAATCAAGATTATTGATAATGAGGTCAATGTTTATATTTTATTTATTGCATATTATTTCAAATATTTCGAAATTACATTGAATTTCAGGGATTTGTATTTTGGGAAGTACTTTCAATGGATGCACATTGCTAGAATTGTTCCTTTTTCCTTCTTCGGCAAAGGACTTTATAACGACATACGAAATCAAACGAAATCAAAATCTCAACATGTATCATTCGGCTTTGCGGAGAGGAATATACCCTGAGCCTGTGTGAACTAAAACTTTAATGTTTTATCATTTTTTAAAATTTTATCATTGATCACAAATATTACGAAGGAGGTAACTGAAGAAATGGACCGGACCGACATAGTTCATTTTGGAAGTATATCTTATTTTGGGTGTCATTTTCAATTCAGTTTTTTAAGAAAAAATATAGACTTGCCAAGGAAAAATTTTTCAATTTATTTGATTTTTATTGGCTGGGGAGCCAAAACATTCATAGGTTTTTGATTTTTTTATACTTTGAATTTGCTATATAGATTTTTGTTAAATTATTTGAATTATACGGAATAGTGAATGATTTTATTATCTGGTCATGTGTATAAGCTTAATTATTGTATTAATGGTGATGCTACCTTGGGTCTATTTGACTTATTGGCATTACAATGTATGAATAATAAATAAAAAAAAATAAAATAAAACATAATACCGCTCTAAACACAAAGAATACCGACCTTAAACTGCATTAAAGAACTATTTTGAAGGTTTGTTGGAATGTACCCATTTTCGAGCTAAAACTAAGTTTGGACAAAATATTACTAAAACCCAAGTTTGGAACAAATCTGTTGCTCCGTTCAAGAAAAATCGCATACACCTCTGTAGATAAAATTCTTGAATTTTGGGTGGGAAATACCAGAAGAGTAGACCGAAAATCACCATCTGCGAACTTTATATAAGGCTCGCAGGAATATTGCTGTAAACAATGTTTGGACCAACGCAGTATCCGGTTCGAAAGTTGTCGTGCGCACCAGCCACTACACATGATGGGGTGTTCCTTACAGCTTTCGGGCCATTTTCTCAGGAAGATGGGCAAGAACAATTGTTGAGGTCTTTATATTTATTAATTTATTTATTTCATATTTTTAGTTATAACTAAATTATTAGCATAAAGGAAGTGAAGCCATGACTACTGAGGTCTTAAGTGTACACAAGTACTTTTACTAATTATCCAGAAAGGTCTTAAACTGTACTTCTCTGAAACATTTTCAAATACTTTGTGGAAGGTTATCGAAAGAGTGGATCGATCGGTTGATCTGTTCGAGAATTACCGTGTTCTCCAGGCAGCCACCCAGACGGACGAACATAGCTAAGTCGACTCCAAATTTTCTGAAACAGATTTCTTCCAAACACACTTTGGCCCTAAACCACACACATTTTGACTAAAGGATGAGAGTATAAAAAATGTAAATTGGGAAAAATTGTGTTCATTTATTTATGCTAAAATTCGGGGTGCCAGAATTTCATTTTGAAAGTATTCAAGACTGGCAAGGCAAGAGTTTTCTTGGTTCCTGATCAATTTATGAGAAAATCCACGATAGGAAACAAGAATTTATATAAAAGAAGTCCGATTATTGGACGCCAAAGTAGTCTAGTGACAGATGAACAATTGGGCGACAGAATTTGTCATTACATACGCACGATTTGGTGCTAGAATTTCATCATGGATAGACTCACTATTGCTCAGCATTAGTTCTCTATGAAGAAAACCACTATCGGCATTCAGAAATTCTTTGTGATAACTTCAATGACAGTAACAGTAACCATATTCTGACACCGCAGCTTGATAAAAGACAAAAAAGAAGACACGTGTCCTTTATTTATATAACTCCTAAATGTACCTGCAAATATAAAAAATACTAGTGGATAACGCCATGATATCCGAACGTCCCCTCTGCATAAATCAATTCTCTACTAATCCCATTTTCCTTCCATAAATTACTCAATAAAATTGCAGTGGAATATTGAAGCCATGATTTTAAGCTTTTGTGAAGTAGGAAACAAAGGAAAGGTTAAGATCCTTCTAAGGTTTTCCGATTGTATACTCGTTCTTTTGGTCTTACCGAAGTTATATCACAGAAATACATAACATTTACTGTGGTTGTGAGTTATTTGATAAATGATACACCCAAAAGTATATGCGATTATTAATATATCTATTGTTTAAACATATATTAACTCTGATATATTGTCAACAAAGTTCTGAAAACAAGGGGAATTGGTCAAGAAGTCTTACGTCATTTTAATTAAGAAATAGTAATGAAAATTATTTCATCAGTAATATAAGTATAAAATAAGGTTTACATCATTACTAAATAAGAAATTTTCGCTAACATGAACTTTAAAAATTTTGGTCAGGTATTATGTTTTCCGTGGACAGTCCATGCTTCCTGCCATACTGGTCCAAATGATATACGATGACCCACTGAAATGACTAGTGGGCGCGATATGTATCGAAAAGATATGACTCTCAAAATAAGATCCACTTTCGTCGGTCCATTCTCTCCTCCGCAAAGCTTTTGAACTTTAATCCTAATCCAAAAAGTGCCACAAAATTCTGAAAATACCCTAAATACATTCGATCTGTCCGTAGATGAAAGTTCCAATTCACATAGGCTGAGGGTATATCTCTGTCGGCAAATCCGACTGATACTTTTTTACTTGTTATACCCTCCACCATATGGAGGGTATAATTAAAATTGTCACTCCGTTTGTAACACATCGGAGACCCTATAAAGTATATATATATTATTGATCAGTATAAAATTCTATGTCGATTTGACCATGCCCGTCTGTCCGTCCGTCCGTCTGTCTGTTGAAATCAAGATACAGCTCGCAATTTTAAAGATAGAGAGTCAAAATTTGGTACAGAAGTTTTTATTACTTGCAGGATGGTTGGTATTGAAAATGGGATATATCGGTCCACGTTTTTATATAGCCCCCATAGAACGATACCTCCCGATTTTCGGTATTTTTAAGGTTTTAGCTTCATTATCCTACCAAAATGGCTGAAATTTAGCACGTAGTCTTCTTTAGGAGTATAAAACTTTCCTCCAGAATTTTGTCGGTATCTGTCCACACCTTCATATAGCCCCCATAGAACGGTACCTCCCGATTTTCGGTATTTTTAAGGTTTTAGCTTCATTATCCTACCAAAATGGCTGAAATTTGGTACGTAGTCTTCTTTAGGGGTATACAACTTTCCCCCAGAATTTTTTCGGTATCGGTCCACACCTTCATATAGCCCCCATAGAACGGTACCTCCCTATTTTCGGTATTTTGAACGTTGTGGCCTCAATATTCCACCGAAATGGCTGAAATTTGGTATTTAGACTTCGTTGGGGGTACTCAAACTTCCCCTTTAAATTTGTCGGTATAGGTCCACGCCTTCATATAGCCCCCCTGGAAAGGTACCTCCCGATTTTTCGTATTTTGAAGGTGTTGTCTTCAATATTCCACCAAAATGGCTGAAATTTGGTATTTAGTCTTCAATGTAATATAAAACTGTTCGCCAGAAATATGTCTGTACAGGTCCACGCTTTCATATTGCCCCATTTCTGACTAAAATTCGTCTGTATACGTCCACGTTTCGATATAGCCGCCATAGAACGGTACCTCCCGACTTTCGTAATATGTACTGAAGATTGTGACGTCAATATCCAACCGAAATTCGTTATTTCGTCGTCCAAGAGTTATTAAATATTCCAGAAGAGTATTATCAGTATAGGTCCACGTCTCCCTATATCACCATAGAAGCGTACTTCTTGATTTTTGGTATTTTTTAAGTTTTAGCCACATTCTCTTACCGAAATATAGGAAATTTGGTATTTAGTCTTCTTTGAGCCTAAAAACATTCCGTCAGAAATTTGTCGGTACAGATCGACGTTTTGAAATAGCCCCCAAAGAATGGTGCCTCACATTGTTTTACCGAAATTGCTGAAATTTAGTATTAAGTCTTCTTCACACACGAAAGGAAACTAATTATTCCATTTGACTTCAATACAACTTGTGGTGGAGGGTATAACAAGTTCGGCCTGGCCGAACTTAACGCCGTTCTTACTTGTTTTTTACTTGTTTCTGCTTAATTTGACTCTGGGTCTATCGCCAGTTCTAGAAATGTTGCTGCTTCGCTACACAAAGCTACTGGAGTTAGTTGAGTACGTTTGGCAGGGCAGTTGAAAAGGCGTAGATTGTTGTGCGGGCCTGTACCGCATGGCGGGCATATGTTTTGCACCGTGTCATCAATTCTTGCCCTATAAAAATTTAGATGGCTGTCGTGGTGGCTGACCCTCCTCAGCTGCGATAGATGGGGGATATTCTCCGAGGACCGCATTCACTCGATAGTTGTTTGTGGCATCTGCGACTGTGTCTGTGTGAATGACGTTTGAACCTGTTTTATAGGCTTGTTGACCTGGGGCTTCTCTCTTGTAACGTTGCAACTCTCTTTCTAGATCATGAAGATCCCTCCTGACATGAGATGGGTGGGGTAGTCCCTTCCAACATATGGTGATTAGGATGGCTCTCACGGTAATACAAACAGGCGCGGCATAGCTTACCACACACCAACCTATAGCGTTATATGTGACCAAACTGTTTTTTGTGCCAAACAAAATTACGGGTTGCGAGAACATATCATTAATTTGACCGGGTGTCCCAATGCACAGGGGTCGCTGCCATTGGCCAAAATTAAAAAAAGGGAAGTCTAATTTTTGGTACCAAATGTATTCATATCTACTCTCAACATGTTAAATATCTTTAAAATAAATTTGTTATGGATTATTTCTTACTGTATTCTTCGAGAATAGCATCAAAAGAAGAGAAAATTTAGCAGGTTGGATTTCGAGGTGTATTCAGTGTAAGAGTTAGGTGGAAGTAAAATATTAATATCAAACTAAATGAACTCTATATTGACCAAACTTAATTAGAATATTGAAAAACAATGTATTAACTTATTTTTTATGCAGTTTTGTGTTTGTTAATTTTGTGGATTTATTATTGAATACGTGTGTTGTATGAAGGACTTTTGTAATGTAATTTCTTCAGTATAATTAAATTGCATGTAAAGTTTTAGTTATGTTACCCCTCTTTCCCTCCAACTAAATTCTTTCAGCTGCAACTTTCCGCATCTTTGTAACTTTTTCCCGAAATACTAAGGACACCTTTCAGGGTATTTTTGTCATTTTTTGAAATGTGCAGGTGATACATTTTAGCTTTTTAAATATATAGAAGAGACATTGTGCATTTCAGTTATATGAAGGATACGTAAAATGTGGTCCTCAACATAATATTTGAAAAATTCAGCCATTTTTATTGACTATTATGGCTAGAGCCTTAAAAATACCGAATATTGGGCGGTACCGATTTATAGGGACAGCATCAAAGGGTGGACCTATATTAATCGATAATTATCAGGGGGCAGCCTAAAATTTTTGCAACAAGGTTTTCTAATACTAGTGAGTACCGGAAGCCAAATTTTAACCAATTTCATTGAAAGATGTGGTCAATACCCCCAAAATGCAAGGAATCAGGGGGTACCGTTCTATGGGGACTATACCTAAAGTTGGACCTATGTTGAATTTTTTGTTGCTTTTTTATTTATGTTCTTAAACTAACCTTTTCTGAAATTAGCGAAATGTACATAAAATTGATAAATTATTGAATATAAGTCAACTTTTTTCAAAATGTTTTTTTTTTCATAAAATTACTTAAAAAAATGTTGTGGATCAAAACTTCGCAGCTAATCAAATGAGACTAAAACCATACCGATTGGTATTATAGTTTCGATGTTACGGCCAAAATAAGCACATATTTTGATAAAAAATTAATTATTTAGTTGAAAAAATATTTTTTCACATGCATTATGTAGAAGAAAATATTGGAAAATATTTTTCTTAAATCTCCCAATAAAATAGACAGATTTTTCTTTATCGACATTTTCCAAATGAGGAAGGTAATTGGGCTGCTGAGGATACACTGCCGCTCACTTGAATAGAACCCCCCTGCAAAATTTTATTCAACCTTCATTTTTTCCGAATTATACAAGATATGAAGTTTTTAAGTTTTATTATATTTAGCTTAATGTGTTTGGAGTAAACTTAGTCATTCATTTCCATTCAAATCCAATTTATATAAAAATTATACAAGAAAAACAAAATAAAGTCAAAAATTGGAGTAAAAAATTTGGCTCATTTGAATAGAACCCCCCCTTTAAAATTTGCGAATACAGAAAGATTGTATTAGAATATCGATGCATATTTACTCTATATTGAAAACGAAGTACTTTCAGTACTATTCAGTAAAAGGATATCCCTCCTGATTAAGGATACACCCGTTTATCCTGCCTTGGTAAGGATTCTTTAAATACTCAGGTGTAATGCCATACAAAGCTTGCTTTTTTCTGTCAACAAGTTTATTTTTGTAAGCGTACTCTCTCCTAGAGTCGTATATTTTACGCTTAAGTCATTCCCATACAGTTTAGAGAACATTTACCACTGTAGAATATGGTGGCCCCTCCAGGATATCCGCATTTCTATTCAAATATTTAAGTTTTGATGACTCGAAGTGTACAAAAGTTTATAAAATCGTGATGAAATTGCCACTCGGGATATCCGAAAATGTTTCCCAATGCTGGAAATACCTGTTTTAGAACTCCTTTGTAAATTGTCGTGCGCATTTAGGGTGAAAGAAATTGACGCCCAAGTCCTTCATAATTATTAAGGGCTCTCCTCATTAAGTAAACAATTGCATAACTCTATAACTATTATTTTCACTTCTATTGAATGGAAGACCATCTTCTAAATTGTTTCTGTAGCGATGAATGTGTTTTTATTGTGCTGGAACGCATTACTAATTATCAAGGACTTGGGCGTCAATTTAGTTCACCCTAAATGCGCACGACAACTTATAAAGGAGTTCTAAAACAGGGATTTCCAGTATTGAGAAACATTTTCAGATATCCCGGGTGGCAATTTCATCACGATTTTCTAAACTTTTGTACACTTCGAGTCATCAAAACTTAAAGATTTGAATAGAAATGCGGATATCCTGGAGGGGCCACCATAGTCTACAGTGGTAAATGTTCTCTAAACTGTATGGGAACGACTAAAGCGTAAAATATACGACTCTAGGAGACAGTACGCTTCCAATAATAAACTTGTTGACAGAAAAAAGCAAGCTTTGTATGGCATTACACCTGAGTATTTAAAGAATCCTTACAAAAGCAGGATAACCGGGTGTATCCTTAATCAGGAGGGATATCCTTTTACTGAATAGTACTGAAAGTACTTCGTTTTCAATATAGAGTAAATATGCATCGATATTCTAATACAATCTTTCTGTATTCGCAAATTTTAAAGGGGGGGTGCTATTCAAATGAGCCAAATTTTTTACTCCAATTTTTGACTTTATTTTGTTTTTCTTGTATAATTTTTATATAAATTGGATTTGAATGGAAATGAATGACTAAGTTTACTCCAAACACATGAAGCTAAATATAATAAAAGTTAAAAACTTCATATCTTGTATAAATCGGAAAAAAATGGAGGTTGAATAAAATTTTGCAGGGGGGTTCTATTCAAGTGAGCGGCAGTGTATATCTCAAGGCTTCTGAAATGGAAATACAGGTCAAATAACCCATTTTAATTTGAACGCATTTTAAAATACATGTAAATCGCGTTATTATCAAAATCGTGATTATGATTTTCATGTACAGAAAGACAATATCTTTTAAGTTGTATATAATTTTCGAAATTTAATTTGGAGGCTAAGATGTAGCATCGACTGCATTTTAGCATTCAAAACCTATAAAATATCGCTAATTTGCTCAAAGTGCCTACAATTTTTGTCCGCATCCGATTTCAGTGTTCACCATGAAAATCTATATCAATATATATATATGTATATATTTCAAGGCGATCAATCAAGAACCGAGGATGTAGCATCACACACTATTTTTGGGATAAAATGAATGTAGCTCCCTTATCAGTGAAGTTTTCGAATCTCTAAACGCTAAAACGAAGATGCTGCACTATATATTAAAAATGTTTCAACCCTAATAAATAAGCTATAAAAATAAAAAAGCAAAAAAAAATGTTAAAGAATTTAAAAAAAAAATTAAAAAAGCTGTAATTTATATAGGAAACGGTATGGCTACAAGTAAAAAAAGTATAAGTCGAGATATACCCTCAGCCTATGTGAATTCATCAGTTCGAGAGTTATCGTGCTCTCCAGCCCCTACATATGGTGCCATAGGGGGTTTTTATAACTTTCAGCCTGTTTTCTCAAGAAGTATGGACTTGCCCCTGAAAAAAGCGTTTACCGTCGTAATTGAGGCAGAGAATGCAGGTTGCTTCAACAAAAATCAAAGTGATTCGAGAGCAGGTCTTAAAGTTAACTTATCCGAAATTTTGTGTGGGAGGTACCCGAAGGTGTAGGCAAACATAGTCCATATTCGAATCTGAATTATATCTGGTCGATATATTAGAATGTGTAAAGTATTGAACAAATCAGCTACTCCTTTCAAGAGTTATCCTGCGCAAATTTTTTCCGAATAAATTTTGGACCGAATCGGTTGATCCGCTCGGGAGTTATCGTGCGCTCCAGCCAGCCAGACAGATAGACGGACATTGCTAAATCGACTCCAAATTGTCTGGAACGAATTTCGACCAAATATACTTGGGTTCTAAAACCGTTATTTCGATGCGGCAAATTTTTGGTCGTGTCACCAATATTTTTGAAAATTTAATTGAAGCCAAGGTTTATTATACCAATTTAAATATTTTTGGAATGGCCTAAAAGATCTATTGTGGCCCCTGGTCACGAAAAGAGTGACTCCCAATTTTTGAAAATTCTAATAAACACAGTTTACAGCAACTTCTAGGACCGAGTCCATCGACCGTTTTTCGGATTGTATGTGAAATTTTTAATAATGATAGTCCATGTGCTCTGACTGCATTAATATATAATTCTTACTAGGGGAACCAACACCTACCTAATGTTTTTCTCCGTACTTCTCTCAATAATGTTCCAAAACCTTCGCTTAAATGATGTTCTTGTAATATAAGATACCATTGTTGGCAGCTACTCCACTCTGAGACCTTGAGGTCCATTGTGATCATCATAAAAAAAGTTGTGTTTGGTGATTGGTCTATTGCAGATTCTGAAGTGATGTGTAAGAAGTAAGTAGGTGAACAGGATGTCGGATAGTTGTTGGATTGATTATTATTTGTGGATGTAATGTGATTTGTGGTTTGATGTGATGAATTGAAAAAATTGTGTAGGTGAGAGCTGGCCGATGGTTATGGATATGGGTGTGAGGCTGCTGAGGTTGTGGTGAGAGCTGCAGTTTTTATCCTCCTGTTGGGAGAAGCAGAAAAATTTAATTAGATTTTCTTGCCAAGCTATGTTAGATTCTTGGCAAATTGGTATATGTATTTATCTCATATCTACCGAAGAATCGGTGTCTCCTCGTGAAAAGCGAGCGGCACCTACATAGTAGATGTTCGACCGTCTCTGTTTCTTCTGGTTCTTGACATAGCCTACAGTAGTCTACACTACTGTTGTCCCATCTAGAAGTAAGGGATCTGACCATGCGATGACAAGTAATAAGTCCTACAGTGGTCTTTATCCCTAACTTATTTAGAGAAAAGAGATAGTTGGTTCTGTATTTAGAGTAGCTAGGCCAGATTGCCTTGGAAACCTTGCAACCAAGTTCCGTTTGCCATCTTTGCCCTGCTTTCTCAAGAAAGAAGTCTCGAAGTTTTCGGATGTAGTAGCACTTTGGTGGTCTGGTAGATGACTCTACCGGCAAGTGAGTCGAATGAGAGCCACCTCGTGCTAATTCATCCGCCTCTTCGTTCGCCGCTATATCACTGTGTCCTAGAACCCAGCAAATACCAGCGATATCACGTACTTCAAGTAGAGCGTTTTTGCAGTCAAGGATAGCTTTTGAATTTATTGTCCACGACATGAGGGCCTTAAGGGCTGCTTGACTATCGGCCAATATAGTCACGGGTCCTTCAAGGCTGCTCTCAAGTTCTTTGACCATCTCCACTGCTTTCCTGGTGGCAAAAATCTCTGCCTGAAAGACGCTGCGATTATCATTGGATTTGAAGGAATGTTGAATTGGTGGATTCTCGCAGTAGACCCAGGCTCCTGTGCCATCCTCCATCTTGGAGCCGTCAAAACCGTCAAGAGGAGGATTGCCACTAGACCAGGCATCCGCTGGGAATTTCCACGTTTATTGGGTTGAAGTTGAGTGAAGTGGATATGTAATCACTAATGTGATTAAGTCCACTGAACTCAAGTAGTTCGTTAAAAGGAGAAAGGACCTTTGCATGTCCTAATCGGGAACACTGCCACACCCCTGTCTCCCGGAGCCTGTAAGCCGGCCTCGCCGTTTGAAAATGAGTAATGATATCCAGAGGTTGGAGATCAAGTATCACATTCAAAGCGGTTTGAGGTGTGCTTCTGATAGCACCAGAAATGAGCAGAGATGCAGCTCTTTGAACACTGGATAATTTGGACAGAAGTGCACTATTTCCGAGAACATTCCACCAGACAAGCCCGCCGCAGGTAAGTATGGAATGAACCACTGTATCATACAACCAGTGTATGACCTTTGGTCTGAGGCCCCAACTTTTGCCAATGGAGTTCTTGCAGGAATAGAGTGCCATAAAACCCATATTTGCCCTCTCCTCAGTGTTCCTTTTCCAGCCAGGATAACACCGAGGTATTTGGCTTCCGAAAAAAGTATTAAGGCAATTCCATCCAGGTTTGATAGCAGGAATTCGCGAAGTTTGCGCTTCTTCGTGTATAGTACTAGTTCCGTCTTTGCTGGATTCACTCCCAGTCAAATTGGGCGAGCCCAGCGAGACAGCTGCACTAAAACACGTTCCATAAGGTATGATATGGTAGGCAAGAACTTGCCACTAATGAGGATAATAACATCGTCAGCATAAGCTACTACCTACGTCCTTAGCTGGTTGAATTTCACAAGAATTTCATTTATTACAAGGAGCCAAAGAGGGGTGAAAAAACTCGTCCCTGTGACGTACCTCTGCAAACAGTTTTCCTTACGGAACTCTCTCCTAGATGGGAGTTGATGTTCTACTCTTCAGCATCTCATTAACCCACCTAACAAGGATAGAGGAAATTCCTGCGTTGATGAGCGAATTGTGAATGGATTCAAGCTTTACATTGCTGAAGGCTCCCTCTAAGGCTGCAAGTGTGAAGCCCGATCCCTCCATATTCCTCTTATTACATCCAACCACCTCGTGTAAGGCAGTATTTACTGACTTGCCTTTAATATAGGCATGTTGCGAGTTGCTTATAATAGTGGGGCCTAAATGAGACCGGATAAGAAGGGTTACGGGTTTTATACATGTAGGGTGTGTTGATTGAATCTGTCACTGGAATAATTAAGCCCACAGTTTTTGATACCTTCGCCAGAAACGCATCAAATTCTCCACAGGAAACTTACACAACTTAGTTTGCTACATACGAAAATTTTATTTATTTTTAAATCAATGATCTGGGTCCGAAATTCCTGTTATTTTCTCTTTTTTACAGTCATTGGGTATCTGCACAACGGAATGATTCTATGTTACCCATTATCGGTGAACAAATACATTAGTATTGCTCTCCGGAATAACCTGACCATGGGAGTCTCCCATTCTTATTGTCTTCCTTGGAAAAACATCTTTAAGATTCCTAAACACATTTAATTCGCCATAAAACATTATGGGAACTACGTCAACACTCTTCCAAGTGGAGTACTAACTAGTTGAAGCTATTTTTGTATTCTGTTTTCGTTCCTTTTATATTGTTTTCTTGACTTCTTCTTCTTCAACAAAAAAGTACAAAAAGTGTTACATTTGCTGCTATGATGGCATGGATACGACCCATTTCAAGTAATGCTGCTCTGCTGCTGCTGGACGTGAGTAAACAATAAACAGCAAATAGATATTAGACAATAGACGATGGCTGGGATGATTACAATGTGGTGGCTGGCAATAGGATAACATTTATCCTGTCATCATAATAACGACGAGTGGCAAACATATGACCCAGCAACCAAGTCGCCCACACGAGTATGTGTAGGAACAGAGAACACTAAGTAGTGTCAATGAGTATATAAGCACTTTTCCTGGAATATATACAAAACACATATCAGAATTCTAGTGCTTCTACTAACATTTTAGCTGGTGGGAGATTTAGGTGGGACGTGGTATTCTCAGCTTGTTTTGCTATTTTTCCACAGAATTTCTGCTGTGGCATTCCAGTGTGGCTTCAAAGTGCGGCTACTTGAGTTTGCTAACGAATTTTGTTTTGTTTTTCTTGCCATTCAAAGCCATCATCACCATCATCAGGAACATCATTGTGCTCGTCCTCACATTGCTTATGTGTGCCGACACACCATTATTACAGCTCATTTGGATTGTTGCGGCAAGAATATCTAATGAATGAATGGATGAACGAGGAAACAAAACCAAATAAAATGAAAAAAAAAGAGTTAGCCCATAAAGAAAGACACTGCGGCATCCTGGCCACAAAAAAAGTTATAAAACTTGGCCACAAAATTTTAACCAACCCCAAAACCAAAGGAAATAAAAGGGCCTACCGAAGATATAAAACAAGATATTGAAATACCCATAGAACAACAATTTCAAACTTAAAATTTGCAATATCAGCATTCATCATTGATTTCCGATAGACATTATATAGCCCCATGTTTGGCTCTTTTATTTGCGCTATCTTTCGCCGCATACCCCTTTACGCCGGCTTGCAGTGTTTTAAAACGCCATAAAAAATCCACACCAACACTGAAGTATGCAATCAATGAAAATGACAAACTTTGTTGGCCCATAAATTGGCAAACACACCCGCAGAAAATGAAAAAACGCTATTGGAAAATAACACCAAACTTTATTCATTTCATTGGCACCCCCACCATTTATATCTCCCCACCCCCTTTTTCACAAAACAAACAAAAAACCCTGTGACCCAAAGTGGCAAAAAACAATATGTTTATCTTGTCATCCTCTTAGGCCAACTTCCCACCAATCCTTATCCCTTCATCAGCAAGAGGATACCCTTATCCTTACTACTCAAAAACAAACAACAAAACACACGACGCACAGTGGTTCAGAATCGTTTTTTTTCCTGGTCAAAAAAACTCTGTAAATTTTGAACGGATAGAGATATTTTCATAATACTTTTTTTGTTTTTGTTGGACAGATAACACTTTCATCCTTCCGATACTAAATTCGGTCTAGCGGTAGAAGAGGAATTCATGGTCAAAGTTAAAAATTTGAGTTTTTTTTAATAGTTTGCATCAAAATATGAGTGTTTTTGAATTTTTCAAATGTTCTAACTCTTTAAAAAGGTCAAACCAAAAAGGTCAAAACAAACCATAAAAATAGAAAAAAATTAAAACAAGTAAAAAAGTATCAGTCGGCTTTGCTGAAACAAAAAAAAATGTATTTACGGGGTTTTAAAAATTTTGGGCGTTTGAACAGACAAAAATTTTGATTAGGATTAAAGATCAAAAGTTTTGCGGAGGAGATACTAAAAGGAATGGATCGACATTGACCATTATCGAAGTGGATCTCCAGCCACTACACATGGTGCCATAGGGGGTTTTTACACCCTTCGGGCTGTTTGCTCAAGAAGTATGGACTTGCCCCTGAAAAAACTTTTACCATCGTAATTGAGGCAGCGAATCCATTTGCTTCAACAAAAATTAAAGTGATTCGACAGCAGGTCTTAAAGTGAACTTATCCGAAATTTTGTGTGGGAGGTACCGGATGGAGTGGACAAATATAGTCCATATTTGAGCGTGATCCATATCTGGTAGATATATTAGGATGTGTAAAGTATGGACCAATTCGGCCACTCCCTTCAAGAGTTACCGTACGAACAATTTTTCCGAACATTTTTGAACTTTTGTGGGGCAGGTACCTGAAGGAGTGGACCGATATGGCTTATCTTCGAACTTAAACTATGTTTGGACAAAATATTACTAAGGCCAAATGTTGGACCGAATCGACAGATCCGTTCTAGAGTTATCTTGCGCTCCAACCACCTCACGCGGTGTCATAGGGGTTTTTTGCAACATTCATGCTATTTTCTCAGGAAGTATGTACTTGCCCCTTATAAAACTTGTACCGTCGTATGGGAGCAGTGAATACAAGTTGCTAAAACAAAAATCAAAGCGATTCGAGAGATGGCCCTAAACTGAACTTTTCCGAAATTTTGTGTGGGAGGTACCCGAAGGAGTGGTCCGATTGAGTCCATATTGAAACCTTATCTAAGTCTGGTACACATTTCAGGATGTGCAAAGTATGAACCCAATTGGTTACTCCCTTCAAGAGTTATCGTGCGCACAAATTTTCCGAACATTTTCGAACTTTTGTGTGGGAGGTACCGGAAGGAGTGGACCGATATAGCTCATCTTCAAATTAAAACTAAGCTTGGGAAAAATATTACGAAAGCCAAAATTTGAACCGAATCGGTTGATCCGTTCGAGAGTTATTATGCTCCAGCCAGACAGACAGACCAACGGACGGACTTTGCTCAATCGACTCCAAATTGTCTTAAACACATTTCGTCCAAACATACTTGGGGTCTAAAACCATTATTTCGATGAGGCACATTTTGCCCGTATGAAAGTGTATATACCCTCGTTAGCATAAATGCTGAGGGTATAAAAACGCCTTTTATAGACCCTTTCTGAAAGAAGGGTGCTTCTATATAAAATCCTCTTTGGAGAAAACGAATGAGAATCTTCTATAGATCCTTTCTGAAAGGGTCTATAGAAGCACCCTTTCTTTCAGAAAGGGTCTATAGAAGCACCCTTTCTTTCAGAAAGGGTCTATAGAAGCACCCTTTCTTTCAGAAAGGGTCTATAGAAGCACCCTTTCTTTCAGAAAGGGTCTATAGAAGCACCCTTTCTTTTAGAAAAGGTCTATAGAAGCACCCTTTCTTTCAGAAAGGGTCTATAGAAGCACCCTTTCTTTCAGAAAGGGTCTATAGAAGCACCCTTTCTTTCAGAAAGGGTCCACAGAAGCACCCTTTCTTTCAAAAAGGGTCCATATAAGCACACTTTCTTTTAGAAAGGGTCTATAGAAGCACCCTTTCTTTCAAAAAGGGTCTATAGAAGCATCCTTTCTTTCAAAAAGGGTCTATAGAAGCATCCTTTCTTTCAGGAAGGGTCTATAGAAGCACCCTTTCTTTTAGAAAGGGTCTATAGAAGCACCCTTTCTTTTAGAAAGGGTCTATAGAAGCACCCTTTCTTTCAGAAAGGGTCCATATAAGCACCCTTTCTTTCAAAAAGGGTCTATAGAAGCACCCTTTCTTTCAGAAAGGGTCTATATAAATACGCCTTTTTAGCGGGTTCATCATCGCTCATTCTTATGATATGGCCTAGCCAGCAATCGCTGCATCTCGATACGTTTAACTATATTGATGTCGTTGTATAGCAGATATAGCTCGTGGTTCATACGACGTCAACGCAGATCGGTCCGTAGATCTTTCGAAGAATTTTTCTCTCAAACACACCAAGCACTGCCATGTCTGCTTGCGCAAGTACCCAGGCTTTGGAACCATACATCAGCACGGGTAGTATCAGTGTTTTGTAAAGCGTTATTTTTGTTTGGCGAGTTGTGGCTTTGTTTTTAAACTGCTTACTTAAGCCAAAGTAGCATCTGTTGGCCAATACAATTCTTCTTCTTATTTTACAACTGATGTTGTTTGTTGTGTTTATGACAGTGCCGAGGTATACGAATTCTTATACTACCTCAAAATTATAGGAACCAATTTCACCAGTTGGTCCGATCTCAATGGACGCATTGCGCGTCGACACCATCAGCTTGGTCTTCTCGCCGTTTACCGCCAGACCCACTTTAGCAGATGCTCCTTCGACCTTAATAAAGGTATCGGTTACTTCTTTTACTGATCGTCCCACGATGTCTATATCATCAGCATAAGCAAGTAACATGTGGCTATTGGTGTAGATTGTGCCACTTCTTTTGACGTTTGCCTCTCGTATAACCTTTTCTAGCAGGATGTTGAAAAGATCACACGAAAGGCTGTCTCCTTGCCTGAAACCTCTTTTGCCACAAAACTCTTCGGAGAGGTTCTTTCCTATTTTAACTGAAGATCTTGTGTCAGTTAGAGTCATTTTACAAAGCCGAATGAGCTTTGCTTACCAAATTCAGACATTGCTTGGAATACATTTGACGTAGCGGGCTGTCCAAGGCTGCTTTATAATCTGCATCCCTTGGGTGTTCTCCAGGATTTGTCGCAGGGTAAACATCTGGTCAATGGTGGACTTGCCAGCTCAAAAGTCGCATTGGTATGGTCAAATTATTTCGTTGACCATGGGCTTTAGTCGATCTGCATCTCTTGGGTCTTCTCCAGAATTTGCCGCAGGGTAAATATCAAAGGTGGACTTGCCAGGTCAAAAGCCGCATTGGTATGGTCCAATTATCTCGTTGACCATAGGCTTTAGTCGTTCGCACAATATCCCTGACACGATCTTGTAGGCAATAGGGAGTAGACTTATGCCCCTATAGTTAGAACATACAGTCTTATCTCCCTTCTTGTGGACGGGGCACAGGATACTCAGGTTCCAATCGTCGGGTACTCGTTCTTCCTGCCAGATGGTGCTAACTAGCTGATGAATACACCTTATCAGCGTGTCGCCTCCGGTTTTGAACAGCTCGGCTAGTAAGCCATCGACCCCTGCTGCCTTATTATTCTTCAGCCGATTTATTGCTGTCTTTACCTCATCTTGGCCGGGTGGTATACATTCAATACCATCTTCTGGGATTGGGACTTTGGTATCTTCGTCGTCTTCGCTGATATTTGATACCAACAGTTTTGAAAAATATTCTTTCCATATCCTGAGTACACTATCTGTATCAGTTACCAAATTACCTTGCTGGTCTCTACAGGAGGATGTGCCTGTACCAATGCCATCAGTTTGTTGCTTGACTCTTTGGTAGGATTTTCGGACTTCATACTGTACATATCGATTTTTTCACACTCCCGCTTTTCCATCTCTCTCTTTTTTTCCTGCGGAAAAGACGTTTCTCCTCTCTCCTTTTCTCCCTGTATCTCTCTCGTGCGCTACGCGTTGCTACGGATTGTAAAGTAGCCTTATATGCCGCATTTTTCTCTTCGGTGGCAGCACGACACTCCTCATCATACCATGGATTCCTTGGTGTAGGTCTCTGGTATCCAAGTATGGATTTTGCGGCTGTTTGCATGGAGTGGCCAATGTTTTGCCACTGTCCTGATATGTTATCGGGACGAGGAGTGCTTTGATTAAGCAGTTGGGCCAGTTGAGTGGAATATGCTGTGACTATCTGTTGTGATTGCTGCATACCGATGTCCAACTTTCGTGTTTTGTCTGTTCGCACTTTGTTTGCTACGTTTAATCTACTACGTACCTTTGCTGCAACAAGGTAGTGGTCCGAGTCTACGTTTGCACCTCGGAACGATCGTACATCCAACACGCTTGATGCATGCCTTCCATCTATCACAACGTGATCAATTTGATTTCTTGTTATTTGATCTGGTGACAGTCAGGTGCCCTTATGAATATCGAGATGCTTAAATCTGGTACTGCTAACAACCATGTTTCTTGCAGCTGCAAAGTCTATCAGCCTCATAACATTGTCAGATGTTTCACTGTGGAGACTGAATTTCCCGACTGTATAATTTTAATGTCATGGGCAGGGCAACGGTCATAAGTCTCTTCTAAGCGCTCGTAAAATATATCTTTGGTCTGTTCGTCCTTGTCCTCAGTGGGAACATGAGCGCGAATAAAGCTGATGTTGAAGAATTTTGCTTTTAATCGAATTGCAGCAAGTCTTTCATTCACTGGGGTGAAGCTGGATACCAGATGTTTTAGTCTCCGACTAACTACGAATCCACAACCAAACTCATGCTTTACGTCATGGCAGCTATAATACAGTGCGGCACCTTTAGGTGTTGTTGTGACGCTTTTCCCAATCCATCGTATTTCCTGTATGGCAGTAATATCGGTCATGTACTTTTCAAGTACGTCTGCCAATGCGAAGACTTCACCTTCTCTATAAAGAGTGCGAACATTCCAGGTGCAGATTCGTAGATCATGGTCCTTAAAACGTTTGCGGGGTTCGTCAACTTTAGAGGGGTTTGTTTTTCTTTTCTTTCGTTTTTTCATAGTAGGCTGTTTTTTCTAGGGGAGGGTTACTAACCCGACGCCCAAACCCAAGTTTTTAACGTTCTTATGGGTGAACATGCGGCACATGTTAGCTCACTACCTTTAACGAGTGTTAAAGGCAGTTCCCCAGGTGACACCACGGGGAGGTCAGTGTCCACTTGGGATGAAAGAGGGACCAAGATAAATCCTGGGCTTTGCCATGTTAAAACCGGTCAGGACCGTTGCTTGGTATCTTCCATCCCCTACGTCACCCACGCGTTGCTACTGATTGTAAAGTAGCTCTAAATGCCTCATTTTTCTCTTCGCTAGCAGCACGACACTCCTGGTCATACCATGGATTTCTTGGTGGAGGTCTCTGGTATCCAAGTATTGATTTTGCGGCTGTTTGCATGGAGTAGGCAATGTGTTGCCATTGTCCTGATATGTTATCGAGACGAGGAGTGCTTTGATTAAGCAGTTGGGCCAGTTGAGTGGAATATGCTGTGGCTATCTGTTGTAATTGCAGCTTAACGATGTCCAACTTCCGTGTTTTGTCTGTTCGCACTTTGTTTGCTACGTTTAATCTGGTACGTACCTTTGCTGCAACAAGGTAGTGGTCCGAGTCTATGTTTGCACCTCGGAATGATCGTACATCCAACACGCTTGATGCATGTCTTCCATCTATCACAACGTAATCAATTTGATTTCTTGTTCTTTGATCTGGCGACAGCCAGGTGCCCTTATGAATATCGAGATGCTTAAATCTGGTACTGCTAACTACCATGTTTCTTGCAACTGCAAAGTCTATCAGCCTCATACCATTGTCAGATGTTTCGCTGTGGAGACTGAATTTCCCGACTGTGGGGCCTTTCCAATTTTGGCATTAAAATCGCCTAGTATAATTTTAATGTCATGGGCAGGGCAACGGTCATAAGTCTCTTCTAAGCGCTCGTAAAATATATCTTTGGTCTGTTCTTCCTTTTCTTCAGTGGGAGCATGAGCGCAAATAAAGCAGATGTTGAAGAATTTTGCTTTTAATAGAATTGCAGCAAGTCTTTCATTCACTGGGGTGGAGCTGGAGACCAGATGTTTTAACCTCCGACCAACTACAAATCCGCAACCAAACTCATGCTTTGTGTCATGACAGCTATAATACACTGCGTCACCTCTAGGTGTTGTTGTGACGCCTTTCCAGTTTCATAGTATTTCCTGTATGGCAGTAATGTCGGCCTTGTACTTTTCAAGTAAATCTGCCAATGCGTAAACTGCGTATAAAGAGTGCGAACATTAAAGGTGCAGATTCGCACATCATGGTCCTTAAAACGTTTGCGGGGGTCGTCAACTTTTGAGGGATTTGTTTTTCTTTTCTTTCGTTTTTCATAGTAGCCTGTTTTTTCTAGGGGAGGGTTACTAACCCAACGCCCAAACCCAAGTTTTTAACGTTCTTATGGGTGAACGCGCGGCACATTTAGCTCACTACCTTTAACGGGTGTTAAAGGCAGTTCCCCAGGTGACACCACGGGGAGGTCAGTGTCCACTTGAGATGAAAGAGGGACCAAGATAAATCCTGGGCTTTGCCATGTTAAAGCCGGTCAGGACCATTCCTTGGTATCTTCCATCCCCTACGTCACCCAACCAAATTCCAATAAACAAACCATAAAAAAACAAAAAATTAAAAAAAAATTTGGAATTTTTTTTTTTAAATTTAAAAAAAAATTAAATTTTTTTTCGGAAAATTTAATTTTTTTTTCCAAAATTGAAACAAATACTCCTTGAGTTTTTATATAACTTTTATAAAAACTCATATACATATTAAAAAAATGTTCATTTGTGTGAAAAAAAACTATAATTTATACGGGAAACGGTATGGAAAAAATACACATTTTTCAAAAAAATTTAAAAAAGTGTTAAACGGACGGATCGACACCTACCACCTTTTTG